>NC_134101.1:28829980-29140321 GCF_000715075.1 Nicotiana tabacum
CTTTTTGAGCCGTTCTGCAGCTACCTGTGTCTCTTCTGATATTTCTATTCTGTCTATTTTATTTCAGACAGTATTTGGAGTTTTGTATAATCTACTAGATGCTCATGCACTTGTGACATCGGGTCTTGGCACGCACATTAGTAGAAATTGGTATTTTATTATCTTCTTGGAATAAAAGTTTAACCAATATATGTTTGACTTATTAGTTGGCTTGCCTAGCTGTAGTGTTGGGCGCCATCACGACCTATAGGCGAAATTGGGTCGTGACAATAAAAGGTTCACAATTTTATACGAAGACAATGCTGCATGCATAGCCCAATTGAAGGGAGGATTTATAAAAGGAGATAGAACAAAGCACATTTCATCAAAATTATTCTACACACACGATCTTAAGAAAAATGGTGACATTGATGTGCAGCAAATCCGTTTAAGTGACAATCCGGCAGATTTATTCACTAAATCTTTGCCAACTTTAACTTTTGAGAAGACAAGATTGGAATGCGGAGACTCAAATATTTGAAACAAGGTTTTCATCAGGGGGAGTAAAATACGCGATGTACTCTTTTTCGTTACTAAGATTTTTTTCCACAGGGTTTTTCTTTTAAGGTTTTTAATGAGGCAGCTAGAAATGCGTATTACTAAATATGTGTACTCTTTTTTCTTCACTAGGATTTTTCTCACTCGATTTTTCCTAGTAAGGTTTTAATGAGGCACGATACCTTTTAATGAACATCCAAGGGGGAGTGTTATGAAAATAATTATATTGTGGATGTTCATTTATTACTCCGTTATAAATAATCTTTCCGAAGAAGATTATCCATTTAGTACTCTGTTGAAGTTTATCTACAAGCAGCTGATGCAGGCAGGTTGCAAGCAACTCAATGAAATGATTTGCAACAGCTTCTTATTAAACAGGCAGGTTGCAAGCAGCTCATGCAGACAGCTTACAAGCAGCTAAAGAAAAGTCTTGCAGCTACTTCCTGAAAAGCCTCGCAGCTGCTTCCATTCTTCTATAAATAGAGGAGTTTTTAGTTCATTATATACATAAATTTGAAGTTTGAATAATATATCAATTTCTCTCTATACTTATCTTTACTTTACAGTTTTTATTTTATAACACTTTCTAGTTTTTTTAGTTTAACAATTTTCAATGAGCTGACTTTTGAGCATTTTTAAGTATCAAGAAAAGGACTTTTTGGGGAAATTCAACGTACTTACGTCCCACCAATATGTCGTAGTACGTACGTTTTAACAAACGCTTTTGAAAACTCTACTTTAGGATATGCATGTACACATGCTTATAACATAATTATTAAGCAAGTACTATCATTATTAATTAACATCTGCATCTCTAATAGTACAGAAATTGACTTACGATATAACAGCACGTACAAATATTACTTATTGCGTGCTAGAATATCATTAATCTTAATCTTACTAGTATTAACATGAAATTGACTCTTTTTAAATCTCGTCTTGTACAGGTCCTTTATAGCATCCCATTTGCTATGGCATCTATATATTCTAGTAATGCTGGGGCAGGGCAAGGTAATTAATCCTGAATATTCTTGTTATGATGTTAATAACAATCAGATCAAAACTATATTTTTTAATTTGTTTAATTCCACAGGTCTATCACAAGGAGTCATAAATCTTGCAATAGTTGTCCCACAGGTAATTAACTATAACTTCCTCGCGCGTTTTCTCTCTTTCTCACGTATATATTTTCGATGTCTTTTGCCTTTTCTAGTTTAAACTAACGTGACGTTGGATATTTAATTTCCTAATTTTGCACCTCTAGGATTTTCATTTTCCTAACTTGATAACGTTTTAATGATTCGATTATCATAATAAAAAACAAAATGTATTTGTAGCCTAAGCACAAACAAGGGCAGTGATAATGCTAGAGAAGTGGAGTAACTTAATGCAGAAAAATAAGACTTAGAGCCTATCTTGCTTAGCTGAATTTAAGTAGCTTTTGAGTATCAAATACTGAAAAATACTTTTCAAGTGCTGGTTATGTATTTGGATAAAAGTGTTGAAGCTGAAAATAAGTAGGTGTTATTGTGTTTGATAAAAAAAGTGTTGATACGCAATTTTTCTGTTAAAATACAGACGTTAGTGTCACTAGTGGGAGGGCCATTTGATGCGTTGTTCGGAGGAGGGAACTTGCCGGTGTTTGTGGCGGGAGCAGCTGCAGCTGCAGTCAGCAGTATTTTGGCACTCACATTGTTGCCTTCTCCTCCTGAGCCTGATGCCAAACCAAGCCCCATTTTCGCCGTTGCTTCCCACTGACAAAGTACTGGAGTCTGGACATCACAAAAACAAGTTTTGATCACTAATTTTTTCTTCCTTTTTTGTTCATAATGCAGAATTAGAGTAACACAGTTTTGAAGGTCGCGCTTTTCTTTTCCTTCCTTTTGTAAATGGCTGTACAAATTAATGATGTTAAATATATATATTAACATACCGTTTTTGAGTTTGAAAGGAATTGTTAGTATATGTTACTTAAAAGGCTGGCAGAGTCCAATTCCTCTCATTGATCTCTCGCTTCTTTTCCCATGTTATATCTATCTATCATGGTTTAAAGTATTTAAATGGGAAAACGGTATATGAGAAAAAGGGCAGTTAGCACCCAACTAACAAGAGAAAGAAAGGGTTTAACTTGTATGCACGTACAATGTAATTTTTTTAATACTTAGAGATCATTAAAATGTAACTAAAGATAAGTACAATACTTAGCAAATCAAGTTAGTAACCCAAAAAAATAAGACGAATAAATTCTTATAGTAGGTTAAATTGCACTGATTATACAAAAGTTCATTTATACTATACTTTTAGTGGATAAAAGGGCAAGAATTCTTGGATGGGTTTCTGGATTTCAATTTGTTAATTCCTTTTTTCATGCACCAATAATTTATTTTAGACCATACATTTTAAGTCTTTATTTCTTTCTTAAATTTCATGTTAGTCAAAGTGCATCAAATAGGATTGAAGAAGTAATAAGTTTTAAAAAAGAAAAGAATGAATTGAACTAAAAATAACATGCAATTGTATAATATATGTGTAATTCATATATAATACCCGTGTATGATCATTGTATAATTTAGATATACAAATAAGAGAAGTAAACAGTAAACTCCACTGTCATTTTGGTAAAAGTCCCCAAAAAGAAAGTCCTAAGTGCCTCGACAAAAAAACAAAAATTACAAAGCTTAACATGTAATAATTCTGCTAATTAAAAGGAAAAGTTAGCCCGTTTCACACAAGCAGTACTCCCTCTATATAAAATAAGCTAACGGTCATATTTGCAACATTTCGTTCAAAAACACCCCCCTCTCCCCATCTCTTTGTGACAAATTCTTTCTGTTTCTCTTTCATGGCAGAGAATCAAGAATCTTTGGAAAAACCCAATTTACAGACTGAATTAGAGAAGAAGATTCCACTGTTTACAGTGCTAAAGAATGGAGCCATCCTCAAAAACATCTTTCTTCTTGATAATCCCCCACCTATAACCACAGCTTCTATTGAAGAAACGAAACCAGATTTTGAAGAGATTTTGTTGGTGGTTGGACGACATCCAGATTGTAACATAGTCTTGGAACACCCAAGCATCAGCAGATTCCACCTCCGCATTCATTCTAATCCCTCTACTCACTCCCTCTCTGTTATTGATCTGTCTTCTGGTAATTCTTTAATTTCTCTTATCTTATTTAGACTATATATTCAAGCTCTGCCTTTGTAAGCCATATTTAAAAGAAGAGGGTTGTGGAAATTTTACTACTGTTTTTTTTTCTTCATAATCTTGCATATTGGTGATTTTATTAATGCACTAATGTTTCTTTATTTTTATTTTTTTCTTGATTAAGACAAGAATTTTTATGCTTAGTATTTCTCTCTATCATTTTGCTTCAGCGTACTATGAATTCTCTGTATAATTTATTGTTTAACATGCTTCATTTCTCTTTGCTCTAGACATTTTGATTGATTCTTTTTTTTTTTTCTGCTTTCCTTCTATATACGGTCGAAATAAACTTCGGCAATCGTACTATTGATCGAGGTCGAAACATAATGGATCGAAGAAAGACTTCGTAATATCGAGATGAGTTTCGAAGATGGTATGAACGAGCTTCAGATTTCAAGTATAGGTCAAATAACGAGTTCGAAGTCATTATCGAGCTCGGGTCCGAATCGTACTATGATGAGATGATTTCGAGCTTAAGGGCAGAGGGCAACCGATACCGAGCCCGAATCGTCACCTGATCCCGAGTCCACATCGAGCTCTAGAAGCAATTCCGACCTTCATCGAGACATCGAGCTCGAGCTCACACACAAGAGCCGTTGCAAACACACTAAGGGAGAGAATCTCGGCGGAAATTAGGGAAAAGTTGATTTATCATGGGTTCTCCACTATGTATTTTTAATTATATCTAAAGTAGGATCCTCCACTATAAAGACGATGACTACATTTTTGTAAAGGGCAGTTTTTTGCTTACATTGTAATTCAAGCACCATATTCTCCTATATTCAAGGATTATTCTTTTAGGCTTCATTAATTAACTCATTTTGCTGAATCCTAAAAATTATTTTCTTTCCAACCTTGTTTATTTTGCATTCTTTGCAATCTATATTTGATATTTCTATTTATCCTTACGATTTGTATTAAGCTATACCACATATCCTTAGAACTACGTACAAATTCAACTCTATCCGTTTTTCGGGTAAATAGTTTGGTGCCAATCGTGGGGCTAAGGGTAACACTGATTATTTGATACGAATCTGCAAAAACACACCGTTTTGCGCTTGTTTCCGGAAGTATCTTGGATTTCGGATTAGCAACGACTAACTACCAATCAAATGGCCTCACCTATCGACAACGAAACTGGTCTTCAAGATGAGAACAACAACTTGACACCCAGTACCGAAAGACCAATTGTCAACGCCGTTGGAGCTCGAATCGAAGTGCCGATAGATATCAATTCGCATGTGGCCATTGAGGCGAACCTACATTCTGAACCTGAAAATAGCATTCATGGTAGCACTCGATCTGCAGCTCGAGATAACCATAACGTCGAGGAAAACGGAGTCAACTTGCGTATGATTTTCGAAATGTTGCAAGCTCAACAAGCAGCGATAGCTCCGTTGCAGAGCCAAACCCAGCTACCGAGCAGGCCGGAGCCCAGTCCACCTCGAGAAATTGCTCACAGAACGGAGCCAACCATAGTGAGGTCAAATGAGCAAGAATCGCGGACTACTCCCGAAATTGCTAAAATACTCGAGGAGCTCATGAAGCGAGTCGAAGCCAACGATAAATAAGTAGAAACATATAACTCCAGGGTCGATCAGATCCCGGGAGTTCCACCAATGATAAAAGGGTTAGATTCCAAAAAATTCGTGCAAAAGCCTTTTCCCTCGAGCGCAACCCCAAAACCAATCCCCAAAAAATTCCGTATGCCCGAAATTCCTAAATATAACGGAACGACCGACCCCAACGAACACGTCACCTCTTACACGTGTGCCATCAAGGGCAATGATTTAGAAGACGATGAAATCAAATCTATGTTGTTAAAAAAATTCGGAGAGACCCTCTCGAAGGGAGCAATGATTTGGTATCACAACCTACCGCCGAATTGCATCGACTCGTTTGCCATGTTAGCAGATTCTTTTGTAAAAGCACACGCTTACGCCATAAAAGTCGCAACAAGGAAATCAGACCTTTTCAAGGTAAGTCAAAAGGATAACGAGATGCTAAGAGAGTTCGTATCTCGTTTTCAAATGGAACGAATGGATCTGCCACCAGTCACAGACGATTGGCTGTTCAGTCTTTCACTCAAGGTTTGAACGAACGAAGTTCGACGGCTTCACAGTGGTTGAAGCATAACCTGATCGAATACCCAGCCATCACGTGGGCCGACGTGCACAATCGGTACCAATCAAAAATTAGGGTCGAAGATGATCAGTTGGGGTCTGAACCCGCTGCTCGAAGGGATATTAATCGAGAACAAGGTCCGATCAGGGATCGATATCAATCATATAACAGAAACCACAAAATCAATGAATCGAGACGTAACCCCGGACAAAGCAACAAAAGAAGTGATCGAGGTCAAGGACCTCGGGGGCTGATGAACAGAAGTGGGTTCGACAGGCCTACCGGATCTAAGGAAGCGCCTCGGTTATCGGAGTATAACTTCAGCATTGATGCATCCGCCATTATGTCGGCTATCGGACGCATCAAAGACACTAAATGGCCTCGGCCCATGCAGACCGATTTTGCCCAGTCCCAATCAAATGTGCGAATATCATGGCACCCATGGCCACAGAACGGAAGACTGCAGGCAACTAAGAGAGGAGGTAGCCCGGTTATTCAATAAAGGGCACCTTCGAGAATTTTTAAGCGACAGGGCGAAGAACCATTTAAAAAACAGGGATTTCGGTAAGCAAAACGAACAAGAAGAACCACAGCACGTCATTCACATGATCATCGGCGGGTTCGATACCCCTCAAGGGCCGGTGCTTAAACACACTAAGTCATCGATTGTGAGAGAAAAACGATCTCGAACTCAGGATTACGCACCCATAGGAACTTTGTCCTTCAATGATGAAGATGCAGAAGGAGTCATACAACCTCATAACGATGCACTGTAATATCGTAATTATGAATAAAACTAAAGTTAAGCGTGTGTTAATTGATCCAGGTATCTCGGCCAACATCATTAGATTGAAGGTCGTACAACAGCTCGGTCTACAGGACTAGATCGTACCCGCGACCCTGGTTTTAAACGGATTCAATATGGCATGTGAAACCACCAAAGGCGAGATAATTCTGCCGATAAACATGGCCGGGACCATCCGGGAAACGAAGTTACACGTAATCGAAGGCGACATGAGGTACAACGCCATTTTTGGAAGGCCATGGATCCACAACATGAGAGCTGTATCTTCGACCCTACACCAGGTTCTTAAATTCCCAACATCGAGTGGGGTCATAACAGTGTACGGAGAATAACTGGCCACGAGAGAAATGTTTGCCGTCGAGGAAGCGAACTCAAAAGAGATCGAGCTAAAAAGAGGAACAAGATGCCAAATAGCAATCACAGACACCAGCTTTAACCCAACCAAAAAATCGGAAGATCGATGAAGATGATGATCAAATGATCCCTAGATCCTTCGTGCTTCCCGATGATTCCAACACTACCCAATCAACGATTGAAGAGTTGGAGCAAGTCATATTAATCGGGCATTTGCCCGAACGAAAGGTATGCCTGAGAACGAGATTAACCTCCGAACTCAGGGACAAGCTTATTCAATTTCTTATCGATAACATGGATTATTTTGCTTGGTCCCATTTAGATATAACAGGGATCCCACTGGATATAACGACGCATTGGCTAAGCCTGGACCCTAGGTTCTAACCAATAAAGCAAAAGAGAAGGCCCCAATCCGAGGTAAAGCACGCACGCATTCATAAAGGACGAGGTAACTAAACTTCTCAGAATAGGGTCCGTTCGGGAGGTAAAATATCCCGAATGGTTAGCCAATGTAGTTGTAGTCCCTAAAAAGGGAACAAACTTAGAATGTGTATAGATTACAAGGAATTAAACAGGGCATGCCCCAAAGATTCTTTTCCACTGCATAACATCGATCGCATGATAGATACTACGGCCGGCCACAAGATCCTTACTTTTCTCGATGCCTATTCTAGGTATAATCAAATCCAAATGAACCCGGAAGACCAGGAAAAGACTTCATTTGTCACCAAATATGGAACATATTGTTATAATGTGATGCCCTTCGGGCTAAAAAATGCAGGAGCTACTTACCAACGCCTAGTAAATAAAATGTTCGAGGAACAAATAGGTAAAACAATGAAAGTTTATATTGATGACATGCTAGTTAAATCCCTGCGCGCAGAGGACCATTTGACCCATTTGCAGGAAACATTCGAGATTTTAAGGAAATACAACATGAAACTCAACCCCGAGAAATGTGCTTTCAGGGTCGGTTCGGGCAAGTTCCTCGACTTCATGGTGTCAAATCGGGGGATCGAGATTAACCCTGATAAAATCAAGGCCATAGAAGACATCGCCATCGTGGACAGCGTAAAAGCCGTGCAGAGGCTAACGGGACGGATTGCCGCCTTAGGCCGATTCATTTCAAGGTCGTCAGATCGAAGTCACAAATTTTTCTCTCTACTAAAAAAGAAGAACGATTTCGCTTGGACCCCGGAATGCCAACAGGCATTATAGAAATTAAAACGATATCTATCGAGCCCACCACTGCTTCATACTCCAAAAACAGACGAAAAACTTTGCTTGTACTTGGCAGTATCGGAAATCGCGGTAAGCGGTGTCCTAGTTCGAGAAGAGCAAGATACGCAATTTCCCGTCTATTATGTAAGTCGAACCTTAGGAGAAGCAGAAACTAGATATCCACACTTAGAAAAATTGGCACTTGCACTGATAAGCGCCTCTAGAAAGTTAAGACCGTACTTTCAATGTCACCCCATATGCGTATTGACCACTTACCCACTCCGTAATATTTTGCACAAGCCCGAACTATCAGACCGATTGGCCAAATGGGCCGTCGAACTCAGTGGGTACGATATCGAATATCAACCCCGTACGGCCATCAAGTCTCAAATTTTAGCGGACTTCGTGGCCGATTTCACGCCGACCCTCGTACCCGAAGTTGAAAAAGAACTCTTATTGAAATCGGGTATGTCATCGGGGGTATGGACCCTTTTACGGACGGGGCTTCGAATGTGAAGGGGTCCGGGCTAGGCATCGTTTTAAAGCCACCCACGGGTAACACTATTAGGCAACCTATCAAAACTACTAGGTTGACTAACAACGAGGCCGAGTATGAGGCCATGATTGCAGGTCTCGAGCTAGCTAAAAGCTTAGGAGTAGAAGTCATTGAAGCCAAGTGTGACTCTTTGCTGGTGGTAAATCAAGTGAACAAAACCTTCGAAGTTCGAGAAGATAGAATGCAAAGGTATTTGGACAAACTGCATGTCACTCTGCACCATTTCAAAGAATTGACTTTACAGCATGTTCCACGAGAGCAAAACAGTGAGGCCGATGCACTTGCAAATTTGGGATCATCGGTCGAGGAATCGAGATAAGCTCAGGGATTGTCGTTCAACTCTCGAGATCCGTGATCGAAGAAGGTCATGCCGAGATAAATTCTACAAGCTTAACCTGGGAATGGAGGAATAAGTATATTGAATACTTAAAGACTGGAAAGCTCCCATCGGACCCTAAAGATTCGAGGGCCCTACGAACCAAAGCTGCTCGATTCACATTAACTGCAAACGGATCGTTATACCGAAGGACATTCGATGGACCATTGGCGGTATGCTTAGGTCCAGGAGACACCGACTACGTCCTACGTGAGGTGCACGAAGGCACTTGTGGAAATCACTCCGGTACCGATTCATTAGTCCGAAAAATAATCAGGGCAGGGTATTATTGGATCGATATGGACAAAGATGCAAAGTAGTTTGTTCGAAAATGTGACAAATGTCAAAGGTTTGCACCGATGATCCATCAGCCCGGAGAGCAACTTCACTCAGTCCTATCCCCATGGAACGTTATACCGAAGGACATTAACTGCAAACGGAACGTTATACCGAAAGACATTCGATGGACCATTGGCGGTATGCTTAGGTCCAGGAGACACCGACTATGTCCTACGTGAGGTGCACGAAGGCACTTGTGGAAATCACTCTGGTGCCGATTCATTAGTCCGAAAAATAATCAGGGCAGGGTATTATTGGATCGATATGGAGAAAGATGCAAAGGACTTTGTTCGAAAATGTGACAAATGTCAAAGGTTTGCACCGATGATCCATCAGCCCGGAGAGCAACTTTACTCAGTCCTATCCCCATGGCCATTCATGAAATGGGGAATGGATATCGTCGCCCCCCTGCCATCGGCCCCAGGTAAAGCTAAGTTTATTTTATTTATGACTGACTATTTCTCTAAATGGGTTGAAGCACATGCATTCGTGAAAGTAAGAGAGAAAGAGGTTATAGACTTTATCTAGGATCATATCGTATGTCGATTCGGGATACCCACTGAAATAGTGTGTGACAATGAAAAACAGTTTGTCGGCAGCAAAGTGACGAAATTCTTCGAAGACCACAAAATAAAAAGGATATTATCAATACCGTATCACCCCAGTGGGAACGGACAGACTGAATCAACGAACAAAACTATCATTCAAAACCTAAAGAAGAGGTTGAACGACGCTAAGGGAAAATGGAGAGAAATCCTACCCGAAGTTCTTTGGGCATATCGAACAACATCAAAATCCAGTACGGGGGCAACCCCGTTCTCCTTAGTATATGGCTCCGAAACCTTGATTCCAGTCGAAGTCGGGGAACCCAGTGCCAGGTTTCGATATACAACAGAAGAGTCAAATAACGAGACTATGAACACTAGCCTCGAATTATCGGATGAAAGACGAGAAGCTGCTCTCATCCAATTGGCTGCCCAAAAGCAGCGAATCGAAAGATACTATAATCGAAGAACCAAGCTTTGCCATTTTAAACTCGGGGACTTAGTGCTAAGGAAAGTCACCCTCAGTACCCGAAATCCAAACGAAGGAAAAGTAGGACCGAACTGGGAAGGATCGTATTAGGTTCTCGAAAACGTCAGAAAAGGATCTTACAAGCTCGGTATTATAAACGGCAAACAACTATCAAGCAATTGGAATGTGTCGCACCTAAAACGATACTACTGCTAAGGTATGACCCTCCCATATTCGTTTACATTTCGAAACTAACCCCTGCAGGAGTCCGATCAGGAGCTAGGATGGATCCTTCAATACGAAGCCCTAGGTTTGAAAGCACGCGTTGCACTCTTTTCCCCTTAGACCGGTTTTATCCCAAATGGATTTTTCGGCAAGATTTTTAATGAGGCAACCATTGATCGTGCTAAACATAGAAACAATTTGACAGTATCCGAGGCCTCTTTACAATCGACCTCGAATACTGGGGGGCATTTGCCCTCAAATATATCAAGTTCTGATGCAAGAAAGTTATTTCGTAACAATAGGGTTCCAATAGGAAAAGTTGTAAGAGCCAAATAGTCAAAACGAACCATGCTCATGTAGTTGGCCCGAGCCCTGACGCAAAATATGAACACATGTATAATGACTTGCAAAGAAATTTTTCTTCTTTACCCAAATCTTGTATCCAAGAAAAATTCCTCAATTTCGAGATCTATTATGCAAACAGGATTGAGATAAATCTCCGAGTTCGAGCAAGCACCCACTCGACTATTACGCCTATGGGCTACATTACTTCGAGTTCGAAACATTCACTCGACTAATAAGCCTACGGGCTACTCTTATTTCGAGTTCGAGTAAGCACTCACTCGACCATTACGCCTACGGGCTACATTACTTCGAGTTCGAAACATTCACTCGACTAATAAGACGGGCTACTCTTATTCCGAGTTCGAGCAAGCACTCACTCGACCACTACGCCTACGGGTTACATTACTTCGAGTTCGAATCATTCACTCGACTACTAAGCCTACAGGCTACTTTTATTTCAAGTTCGAGCAAGCACTCACTCGACCATTACGCCTACGGGCTACATTACTTCGAGTTCGAATCATTCACTCGACTACTAAGCCTACGGGCTACTTTTATTTCGAGTTCGGGCAAGCACTCACTCGACCATTACGCCTACGGGCTATATTACTTCGAGTTTGAAACATTCACTCGACTAATAAGCTCACGGGCTACTCTTATTCCGAGTTCAAGCAAGCACTCACTCGACCATTATGCCTACGGGCTATATTACTTCGAGTTCGAAACATTCACTCGATTAATAAGCCTACGGGCTACTCTTATTCCGAGTTCTAGTAAGCACTCACTCGACTATTACGCCTATGGGCTACATTACTTTGAGTTCGAAATATTTACTCGACTAATAAGCCTACGGGCTACTCTTATTCCGAGTTCGAGCAAGCACTCACTCGACTGTTATGCCTATGGACTACATTACTTCGAGTTCGAAACATTCACTCGACTAATAAGCCTACGGGCTACTCTTATTCCGAGTTCGAGCAAACACTCACTCGACCATTATGCTTACGGGCTACAATACTTCGAGTTCGAATCGTTCAATCGACTACTAAGCCTACGGGCTATATTACTTCGAGTTCGAAACAGTCACTCGACTATTACGCCTATGGGCTACATTACTTCGAGTTCGAATCATTCACTCAACTAATAAGCCTAAGGGCTACATCATCTCAAGTTTGAGCAATCACTCAACTCGACTACTAAGCGTGTGAGCTACCTTATTTCAAGTTTGAGTAAGCGCTCACTCGGTTATAAAGGCTACGAAGTCCAAATTCGATCAAATTGCCTAAATCCTTATGAAAATATTCATAAGGCATGAATAAAATCTTCACAAGGCAGGAAACAAAACAGAAGCAAGTCGGTAAAAGAAAAAGATATTTATATATATACAAAATTGTTTACATGATTGATTGCAACGTAGAAACTAAGGGCTAAGTTTCTTGGTTATCTCCGGGAGCGGTCTCTTCTCCACCGGGCTCCCCCCCGTTCTCGGACACGCTCTTATTCCCATCATCATCATTATCATCATCATCATCATCCGAAGCCAAGGCTTCATCATCGAAAGCCAAGGCTTCAGCATCGGCTTCGAGTTCTTTAGCCCTTTTTATCTTTTCAGCGAGATCGAAACCTCGAGCATGGATCTTCTCGAGGGTCTTCCTCCGAGATCGGCACTTAGCAAGTTCAGCGACCCAATGTGCTCGAGTATCAGCAGTTTCGGCTGCCTCTCTTGCTTGGACCTGGGCAGCTTCAGCATCGGCCTGATAGACGGCCACGAGCGCATCCGCATCGACCTTTGCCTTTTCGGCGTCATATTCGGCCTTAGCAAGTTCAGAGGCCAATCGAGCCTCAAGCTCCTCTATTCTTCTTGCTTGAACCGAGCCTTTCTCCTTCATTCTTTGGAGTTGGTTTTCGGCCGATGATAATTGGGCTCGAGCAGCTTCTTTCTCTGCAGCAAAGCGGTCCATACCTTATTTCCACTTCAAAGACTCTGCTTTTATAACATCGACCTCTTCACGAAGTTTTTCGATCATCTCAATTTTCTGCTGCAGCTGTGAGACCGAAAAATTAGCCATCGTTCCGGTATCGAGCCCATAGGCTTTTAAAAGTATTATTACCTGCTTGGATAGATCGGTCTAATCTTGGTGAGCCTTGGCCAACTCAGCTCGGAGGTTTTTTATTTCCTCTCCCCTTTGCCCTAAGAGGAGTTTTAGGGAGTTTCTCTCCTCCGTAACCCGTTGAAGGGCGGCCTCGTATCGACGCAGCTTGGTTCGGGATCGAGAACATGCTTCTCGATGAACTGCCGCGGCCTGCAAAGAAAGAAGAAAAGAAGTTAGAAAAGAAAAGCAAACATAAAGGTAATACCAACAAAATAATTTAATGCTTACCTAATTCAAATCCTGCTGCACCCCGTGAAAAAGATCCGATGCATCACTAGTACCGGCAACGTCCTCGACACCGGTAAACATGTCACGAAAAGGATCCTCTCCATCATGAGGCCTGTCTAGTTGGAGGGCCCCCAAAGCTTGGGCTTCCCGAATCGCCCCTGCGGAAAAAGCAGGAAAGGTGGGCGAGTCTTCGATTGCTAGTGCCCCAAAAGAATCACTTGGAGCATCCTCTTCGGTTCGAAGATATTCGAGGAGAGCCCCTTCAGACATATCCCCCATCCGTTGGCTTCGATGGGAAGCATCTTCGATCTCTAACAACTCAGGGACTCTGCCCGAATCTTTCTCCGATATATCCTCAGTTCGAGGCGGAGCCTTATGAACCACCATCGATCCAGTTGCCTGTGGAAACGTCGGTGGTCTTCTTCGTTCGGGCCGCCAGCGCGGCCATCATTTTCTTCTTCTTCGTCTTCATCCCTTAGGCGCAGAACTGATTCTACGGTCAAAGGAATGGTATTCTTGTTCGGCTTACGAGCCGTCCTCTTCTTCGGTTTTGGATCTTCGGAAACGGAGGGCCTTTTCCTCTTATTATCTTTCATCGGCTTTGGGACAGAGGCCGAAGCCTCTTCCTCGACGGACGAGGGCCTCAAAACCGCATCTTTGCCCACACCTACATACGGGAAATTTTATCAAAGTGTACGGAAAGCATCTTGTTCGAACTACCAAAAAATACGAGAAAGGAGCTTACCATGATTTTTGGCCTCCCATCGGCCCTTTGACAAATCACGCCATGAGCGCTCGACGTATGTGGAGGTCGAAGCCAGAGCACGTACCCAGTTCTTGAGATCGAAAATTGCGCCGGGCATCCAGGGAACCGCTGCATCACAAAAAGGGAAATATCGGTGAGAAAAGAAATGAAAGGGCAAAATAGAAGGAAGTAACAATAGAATTACACTTACGCTTCATATTCCACTCCTTGGGAAAAGGTATCTTTTCAGTCGGAATCAGATCCGAAGTCCTTACCCGAACGAACCTGCCCATCCAGCCTCGATCCCTGTCCTCGTGGCTCGAAAACAGAGCTTTGGTAGCCTGACGCTGAAGTTTTATTAACCCTCCTCGAAAAAGGCGGGGACGGTACAATCGGATGAGATGGTCAAGGGTGAACGACACCCCCTCGATTTTGTTCACAAAGTATCGGATCAAAATAACGATCCGCCAAAAAGAAGGATGGACCTGGCCTAGGGTTATTTGGTATTGACGACAGAAGTCAATAATAACAGAATCAAGGGGACCTAACGTGAAAGGGTAAGTATACACACTTAAAAACCCTTTCACGTAAGTGGTGATATCTTCGTCAGAAGAAGGGATTATTATTTCTTTGTCTTCCCAATTGCAATCTTTCTTTAGTTGTTTGAGGTGCCTCTCGGTTATCGAACACATGTACCTCGATACTAGCTCACATCGGCCGGGAACCGATGAGCCTTTATCGACCTTAAAATCAGAGGTAAGAACACACGCCCCAGGAACACACTCCTCAGGCCGTGGCTCTACTGGTGTTTCGTCGGCGGCAGACTGTGAAGATGAAGCTTTCTCTTTCTGAGGAATGGTTTGTGATGTTTTCGTCATTTTCAAATTTAAAGGTCAAGAATAGAAGAAAGTGACAAAGATTTGGTAGTTTTGAAGGACTTTTGCAAAGAAGAATCACAGATTTGCGAATAAACTCAAAGGGTATGAAAAAGAACTTGGGAAATTTGGAAGATTGAAGATGTAAAAGTGGTAAATGGTAAAAGGAAGGGCTATTTATAGATTAAAGCAATGGCGGTTCAATATCAGCGGTGGCCGACCACCGTCTGACATGCATTAAATGCCTTGAATAACTAAATCGACGGGACAGCTATCACGTGCGTCATGATCGAACCCGATGTGAACGTCAGCTTATAATCCAATCGAGCCATTGAGAAATCATATCGTTTCTCACCACATCCTTCCCGAGAAACGAGGGGACTATCTGTATACAGTCGAAATAGACTTCGACCTTCGTACGATTGATCGAGGTTAAAACATAATGGATCGAAGAAAGACTTCGTAATATCGAGATGAGTTACGAAGATGGTATGAACGAGGTTCAGATTTCAAGTATAAGTCAAACACTGAGTTCGAAGTCATTATCGAGCTCGGGTTCGAATCGAACTATGATGAGATGATTTTGAGCTTAAGGGGCAGAGGCCAACCGATACCGAGCCCGAATCATCACCTGATCCCGAGTCCACATCGAGCTCTAGAAGCAATACCAACCTGCATCGAGGCCGATCGAGCTCGAGCTCACAGACAAGAGCCGTTGCAAACACACTAAGGGAGAGAATCTCGGCGGAAATTAAGGAAAAGCTGATTTATCATGGGTTCTCCACTATGTATTTTTAATTATATCTAAAGTAGGATCCTCCACTATAAAGAGGATGACTACATTTCTGTAGAGGGCAGTTTTTTGCTTACATTGTAATTCAAGCACCATATTCTCCTATATTCAAGGATTATTCTTTTAGGCTTCATTAATTGATTCATTTTACTTAATCCTAAAAATCATTTTCTTTCCAACCTTGTTTATTTTGCATTCTTTGCAATCTATATTTGATATTTCTATTTATCCTTACGATTTGTATTAAGCTATACCACATATCCTTAGAACTAAGTACAAATTCAACTCTATCCGTTTTTCGGGTAAACACCTTCATTTGATTTTGATTTATCTAGTCAGTTAATTTTCTCTGCATATGTTGGTGGATTTTCCAGTTAATTCACATTTCTGTTGTTGTTTATTACCTGAGCCTTGTTGTTTGTTGTTTATTACTGTAGTAGTTTCTGACTGTGGTCAGTTAATTTTCTCTGCATATGTTGGTGGATTTTCCAGTTAATTCACATTTCTGTTGTTGTTTATTACCTGAGCCTTGTTGTTTGTTGTTTATTACTGTAGTAGTTTCTGACTGTGGTTTTGCTGTTGTTTTAGTCCATGGGACATGGATTTCTGGTAACAAGATTGAACCAAGGGCAGCCAAGAAGAGAGCAATATTGCAACCAGTAATGGATTCAATCCTCTCAATGTTAATGTTAGAATCCAATCGACAAACTCCAACTCTACTGGAAGCAAGGATGAAGGGCAATGTAGCTACAAGGGGTATGAAGCCTTATCAAATTCCCAATCCATCCCAGTATGATAGTCACATGGATTGTGAGAGGAGTGAATAAAGCACACAAGCAAAAGGAGTTAAAACTATAAAGGAGAAACAAATGAGGCCGATAGCTATACTTGAGCATAGAGTAACTGAAAATAAAGAAGCAAAAATTATCCAAAAAATAGCACCAGGATGGAGTTGGGTGTCTAAAGAATAATATGGATACTATGGAATCCTAGATTATGTGACTTTAGTATGATTGACAATGATGCACAATTTATCTATGATCAAGTTAGGATGCATGAGATGAAGCTGGTATTCGACTTCACTGCGATCTATGGACTTCATACAATACAAGAAAGCAGGAAACTATGGGGGAAATTGCAGGGATTGGTGAATGTGCAACAGGGACCATGGTTAGCTATGGGGGGATTTCAATACAATCTTGAATCAAGAAGACAGACAACATGGAACACCAATACAAGACTATGAAACAAGGGACTATAGAGAATTCCTGCTGAATACAGGACTGACTGAGGTAAGGACCTTTGGTAGGAAGTACACATGGACAAATAACCACACTTACAGTAGAATTGACAGAGCCGTTGCTAATGCAACTTGGATGAATACAATGTCAACAGTAACAGTGCAAATAATAGAGCCAATGTTCTCGGATCATTCCCCACTTGGAATCAGTTTTGATATGGCCAACAAGATGCAAGGGAAAGCCTTTTAGGTTCTTTAACTGTATGGCTGAACACCAACAGTTCTTGACACTGATAGAGAACAACTGGGAGAAGCAAATAGCAGGTAACTACATGAGGAAGGTGTGGAGCAAGCTGAAATAGATTAAGCAAGATTTGAAGAAGCTTAACTCTGAGCAATCTATAAGAGTAGAAAAGAAGCTGAAGCAGATCAGACAACAATTGCATGAGGTGCAGAAGAAAATGGATACAGAATATCAGAATAGTTCTCTGATTGAAGAAGAAAGAGACCTAAGAAACCAACTGGAAAAATGGGGTGGGATTAAAGAGAGCATCTACAAACAAAAATCCAGGGTACAATGGCTTAAAGAGGGTGACTCAAACTCTATTTATGTCTTCGCAACCATGAAAAATAGTAGATGCTCCCAGAACCATATCAGAAGGCTTAAAACTGATCGAGGGGACATCACACAGTCTGATGTTGAAATTGAAGAAGTTATTGGTTTCTACAGGGGACTGCTTGGAACAACAACAAGTACTCCACCTGCAATTAATCCTAATGTGATCAAGGATGGACCAACCCTGAACAGGGAACAACAAGATTGATCAGACCAGTCACAAAAGAGGAGATATACCAGGCACTAAAAGATATAGATGATATGAAAGCACCAGGGTGTGATGGACTGAATGATGTATTTTTTAAGAAAGCATGGCCCATTATAGGAGAAGAAGTTACTGACGCTATTCTTGAAAGCAAAAGGAATCTTTTCACCTTTTTTTCCGAACGTGTGTCTTTGTACATGGTATATGTACCTCTACTTATACAAACAAAGGGGAAAGATAAAGAGACAAAGACCCATAAGGCCATAACCAATTCTGTACAAAAAAAAAAAAAGAAAGGACAAAGACCCATAACCAACTATATTTTATACAACTAGACAACTATATGTACTATGTCTTGATATTGCTTCTGCTTGCTCAATATTTGAGGCACCTTTTGTGAGAGCTCTGTTAACACCCCCTTCAAGTGGGAGCCCGTAGATCGGACTCCCAACTTGCCCAAAAAAACTCCGATGAAGAGGTCCTGCCAATCCTTTTGTGAAGATACCGGCGATTTGGGTTGTAGTTGGAACAAAAAGACAAAGAAATTAGACCATCGAGCAGTTTTTCGCGGACGAAGTGACAATCAATTTCGATGTGCTTTGTTCGTTCGTGAAAAACTAGGTTTTTCGCTATGTGAATCACAGCTTGATTGTCACAATGGACAGAGACTGGAAGCGAAGGGGAAATGGATATGTCAGCAAGAAGACGAACAATCCATGAAAGTTCTGCTACCAAACGTCGGATATATCGATATTCAGCTTCTGCCGAAGACAAAGAAATCACTTATTGTTTCTTCGATTTCCGGGAGACGGGGCATCCACTTATGCTCAATAAGAAACCACTAATTGATCTTCGAGTATCCGAGCAAGATGCCTAATCTGCGTCACAATAACCCAAAATCTGAAATGAAGGCTCGGATGAGAAGAAAAGTCCCAAACTTGGATCATTTCGAACATATCAAAGAGTATGTAAAGCTGCCTGATAGTGTCCAGATCTTGGAGATTGCATGTATTGACTCAAGGTATGTATAGCAAAGGATAGATCTGGTCGGGTATTTGTGAGGAATTTAGCTTCCCCAAGAGCTTCCGATAAATGGTAGGATCAGGCAAAAGCTCACCAGAATCAGCAGTAAGCTTAATGTGTGAATCAAGCGGAGTGCAAACATCTCTCGATTGTAGAAAATCAAACTTAGAAATGAGGTCAATTGCAAATTTCCTCTGAGTCAAAATGATATCTCCAGGCTCGTAAAAGTTCCATACCTAGAAAATAACTTGCTTCTCCTAGGTCCTTAATTCAAAATTCAGAACCAAGGAATGATTTTATCTCACTGATTTCTTCTTGATTGTTTCCTGTTAGGAGAATGTCATCAACATATACGGCTAATATAGTCGTTAGAGTCCCAGATATTTTGAAGAACAAGGAGTAGTCATTGACCGAGGAGGTGAAACCTCTGGATCGTAAAGCAGAGGATAGTCGAGCATACCATTGGCGCGATGCCTGTTTCAAACCATAGAGGGACTTGCGAAGACGACAGACATGGGAAGAGCTTGGAGGTGCAATTCCTGGTGGAAACTTCATAAACACTTCCTCGTGCAAGTCGCCATGTAAGAAGGCGTTATTAACATCTAACTGGTATATGTTCCATCCCTTCTTCACTGCAACAATTAACAAACATCTGATAGTTGTCATTTTCACCACCGGTGAAAATGTCTCTGTGTAGTCTACTCCCTCTCGTTGTGTATCTCCTCGTACTACTAGCCTTGCTTTGAGTCTTTCCAAACTTCCTTCAGATTTGAGTTTAACTTTGTACACCCATTTGCAGGGCAATGCTTTCCTTGCAAAAGGGATTTGAACTACTTCCCAAGTGCAATTGGATTCTAATGCCTCAAGTTCTTTTGCCATAGCTGCTTGCCAACCGGGATGAATGGCTACTTCTTGGTAAGAATTTGGCTCAGAAATTTGGCATATAGAGTTAACAAACTATTAATTTGGTTGAGAAAGTGCAGAAAAAGAGTAAGAGTGAAACGGGGTAAAAGGTGGGTTTGATGAAATTACTGAATAAGCAGCATCGCATATGTAGTCTGATAAATATTTAGGTGCATTATGCTCTCTAGAAGATCTACGTAGCCCATCTGCTGGAGCTGATTCAACTCTAGATGTAGACAGAGTAACAATGGGGCAATCTTTGCCTCTAGGACTGGAAGATGATAAAGAAATAACACCTGGTGTAGTTACATTAGGTGAATTAGATTCCTGTTGTGAAGAAAAAATATGTATTCCCTCATCAGAGACAGGAAAACTGGCTGGAAACAATTTTGACATAGGAGTGGAATAAGAAAAAGGGAATATAGACTCAAAGAATTTGATATCCCTAGAAATAAATACGTGATTCGATTGAATGTTCAAAATTCTATATCCTTTATTTCCAAAAGGGTAACCTAAGAAGACTCTAGGGATTGCTCTAGGGTGTAGTTTATCTCTATTTCTAGAAAGAGTAGAGACAAAGCATAAACAACCGAAAGGCTTCAAATGAGAGTAATCTGACAATTTGCCAAACAAAACTTGATAGGGTGATCTATTATTTAGAACTCTTGAAGGGAATCTATTAATCAAGTAAGTTGATGTTAGCAAACAATCACCCCAATATTTCTTTGGTAAATGAGACTGGAATAATAAAGCTTTACATGTCTCTAATAAGTGTTTGTGTTTTCTTTCAACTACCCCATTTTGTTGTGGGGTTCCAATGCATGATGTGTGATGAACTATCCCTTTGGAAGTAAAGAAATCTGAAGGAGTTATTCCTGTCCCTAACTCATATGCATTATCTGATCTTATGATCTTAACCTTGGCTGAGAATTGTGTTTCTATAAGAGCTAAAAAGGATTTAAGGGTAGGGAAAGCATTAGACTTTGTAGATAAAAGATAGGCCCAAGTTGCCCTTGAAAAATTATCCGCAATAGTAAGAAAATATCTTTCTCCCTTGTAAGTGGGAACATTATAAGGACCCCAAGTATCTATGTGTAGTAATTCAAAGCACTGTTTAGAGCTAATAGAGCTTGTTGGAAAAGGCAATTTAGACTGTCTTGCCATTGGGCATATGTCACAAGGAAAAACCTGTTTATTTTTTGATGAAAGAGATATATTCTTTATATTTTTCATTGCATGATAAGGTAAGTGCCCCAATCTTAAATGCCAAAGTCTGTTGGAATTCATAGAATCAGAAACTGCAGTTTTATTCATTTTCAAACTTTCATTAGATGGAAAAATTCCTCTTACAGATATTTGAATAGACTCTGGGACATAACTACACGATTGAACAAAAGACTCCAAGTTGGCTGCACTACAAGTCTTCACATGATTTTTAGGGAAAAGAAAGAAAGGCTCATTGGACACTCTAGACTTAGTTGAATCAACTCTCAACACATAGAGACCAGCAAAAGCTTCACCAAGTACCATTTGCCTCTTCAGAAAAGGGGCTTGTACAAGACATTCAGATTTAGTAAACAAAATATTAGAATTTAGCTGCTTACACAATTGGTTAACAGACAAAAGATTATGGTTGAAAGAAGGAATATAAAGAACATTATGCAACTCAAGTTCAGGTGAAATTAATACACTTCCTAAACTGTACACTTTGACTTTATAAGAATTTGACACAATTGGTTAACAGACAAAAGATTATGGTTGAAAGAAGGAATATAAAGAACATTATGCAACTCAAGTTCAGGTGAAATTAATACACTTTCTAAACTGTACACTTTGACTTTATAAGAATTTGGTAGTGTAACTTGAATAGGGAAAGGGAGTTGTTTGAAATTGTTTAGAAGTGTTTTATCATGAGTCATATGTTGTGAGGCTCCTGAATCAATTATCCAAAACTTGGATGTGATAGTTGTAAAACAAGAAATAAAGGCGTGAAAAGCAGTACATTTACCCACATAGTTGGCACTTACATTAGCATCAGAACCTGAAGTACCTATGTTTCCAGCTTGCACAGATTGTATCATCTGAATCAACTGCTCACACTGTTCTTTTGTGAACCCCCGTGGATTCATTAGGCTAGGTGCAACACCTCGAGTGATAACTGCTCCTCCTCCTGATGTTTCACCTTCCTCAATCACTGCTGCATTAGCCTGAATATTTCCAAAGTTTCTCTTTGGCTTAGTGAACTTGAAAGACGGTGGGTACCCAACCAGTTTATAATATTTCTCTTTCTGGTGTCCCTACTTCTTACAGTAAGAGCAGAAGTTGTTTTCCTTGCTTCAGTGTTACTGTTATAATTTCTACCCCTGTACTCACTATTAGTTTTTTGTGCATTAACATTGAAAGCACTGGGCTCAACCGACACATGGTGATCAGAGCGTACCTCCCTTTGAGACTCTTCATGTAAAATGATTGAATAAGCTTGTGCTGTGGAAGGAAGAGCTTCATCATGAGGATGTTTCCCTTTACTTATCCCTCATTGAGCCCCATCAAGAACTAGATTAGCTTTTGATCTTTATTCATTTTGTGATTGTGAGTTTTTGCTCCACAGTTGCACTCACACCCACAAGCCATGAAGGTATTAAGAACTTTCATTTGATCCCAGATTCTTTTGAGCCTGGTAAAGTATGCTGCAACATCATTTATTCCTTGCAAAATGTTGTTAAGTTCTCTTTGTAGCTGGAATAATTTTGCACCATCAGCTTGGCCATATCTTTGTTCTAGCTCAGCCCAAAGTTCTCCAGCTGTTTGAGAGTAAATGACACTTTCTGCTACATCCTTGCTTAAGGAGTTTAACAGCCAAACAATGACCATGTCATTGCATCTCCTCCATTGTGCAAACAGAAGTGAGTTCTCAACTGGTTTTTGACATGAACCATTGATGAATCCTTGTTTGTTTTTAGCAGAAAGAGAGATTAATACCCCCCTTCTCCAATTTCCATAACTGGTTCCATCAAAACTGACATTAATAAGGTTCATTCCAGGAGAATCAGAAGAGTTGAGAAAATATGGATGAGTTCCATCCACCAAATTTGAAGCTACTACTGTGGTATTCCCAACAGCAGCATCAAGGATAGTCCCGGGTGTGACTTCTCAAGGATTCTGAAGCAACAACCATAACAAGGAAATGATAGAACAGAAAGATGAAGGAGAAAAAAAAAGGAAAAAAAAAACAACAACAAAGGATAGAGAAATAAGATCTCTAAATTAGAGCACCTGCTCCTGATACCATGAAAGCAAAAGGAATCTTTTCACCTTTTTTTCCGAACGTGTGTCTTTGTACATGGTATACGTACCTCTACTTATACAAACAAAGGGGAAAGACAAAGAGACAAAGACCCATAAGGCCATAACCAATTCTGTACAAAAACAAAAAAAAGGACAAAGACCCATAACCAACTATATTTTATACAACTAGACAACTATATGTACTATGTCTTGATATTGCTTCTGCTTGCTCAATATTTGAGGCACCTTTTGTGAGAGCTCTGTTAACAATTCTACACTTCTTTGCAACTACTGAGATGTTTAAAGCTATTGATTGCACTTCAGTAACACTTATTCCTAAAGTTAAGAATCCAGAATCAGTTAGGAAATACAGACCTATCTCATATTGTACCTTTCTGTATAAAATCATCTCTAAAGTCCTAACAAAGAGGCTACATGAGGTTATGGAGGTATTGCTAGATAACTGTCAATCGATGTTTGTACCAGGTAGACTGATAACTAATAACATAATACTCAGCCACGAGTTAGTTAAAGGCTATGGCAGAAAAGGGCTATCACCAAGGTGCATGATGAAGTTGGATATGCAGAAAGCATATGATTCACTCGAATGGGTCTACCTGGAGCAGGTTTTGATAGACTTGGATTTTCCTGATACTTTCATTAAATGGATCATGAATTGTGTGCAGAGTGTCTCTTACTCTATTTTGCTGAATGGCTAGCCAACAACACCTTTTGATGCAAAAATAGGTCTAAGGCAAGGGGATCCCTTATCTCCATTCCTTTTTGTTTTAGCTATGGATTACCTGACACGAAACTTGAAGTCACTAAGGCTGATACCAGATTTCAATTTCCACCCCAAATGTGACAAAATGAAGATAGTGCAGTTTGGTTTGCTGATGACCTGCTTCTATTCTGCAGGGGTGACATAGGATCAGTGAAACTATTGTACGATTGTTTCCTCTAGTTTTCTCAGAGTTCAGGGCTCACAATTAATAAAAGCAAAAGCTCAGTTTTCTTTGGAGGTATACCGGAAAAGGATCAATTCGATATTCTGACTGTGATGGGATTCTCTAAAGGCACTTGCCAGTGAGATATCTAGGAGTACCACTTTGTATAAAGAGGTTATCTGTATCATAATGTCAGTCATTGCTCGATAGAATAGTGGGAAGAGTTACCTCATGGACTACTAAATTCTTGTCTTTTCCAGCTAGACTACAACTGATTAAAGGCATCTTGTTATCTATGCAAACATTCTGGTGCCATATCTTTGTCTTACCAAAAAAGATCATTCATAAAGTGGAGCTTAGTGGTCCAGCCTCTTGCAGAAATACAGGGTAAGGCTGCATACAATAGACCCTTGTGGTCCGGCCCTTCCCCGGACCCCGCGCATAGCGGGAGCTTAGTGCAATGGGCTGCCCTTTCATAAGGTGGAGGCTATATGCAGAAGCTACCTATGGACGGGAGGAAATGATATATCTAAGAAAGCTCCATTGTCGTGGGATAAAGTATGCTGTCCAAGAGTAGCTGGTGGACTCAATGTCATTGATATCTACGCTTGGAATAATGCTGTCATTTGTAAACATTTCTGGAACTTATGCAAAAAGAAAGACAGAATGTGGATCAAATGGATCCACATCTACAATGTAAAAGAAAAACAGATATGGGAGACTAATCCTACGCATGCTTCTTGGATGGTGAGGAAGATACTGAAGGCTAAGGAGACAGTTGATGAAGCAGGGATAACACACGAGGAGCTAATGAACATAAACTATTTTTCTATTAAGAAGTTGTTACCTACAACTCAGAGGGGACTTCCCAAAGGTGGCCTGGAAGAGGTTAATTTGTAATAATTCTGGATGCCCTAAATGACTCTTTACAGTTTATAATGCATATAGCTGCTCTTGGCAGGCTAATTACTAAAGATAGACTTAGCTAGATGGGGCATGGTAATAAATCCAATTTGTTCTTTGTGCGAAAGGGAGGAGGAGTCTACTGATCACCTATTCTTTAAATGCTAATACTCATCAGTTGTGTGGTACAAGATGCTCAGTTGGCAGGGAATACAAAGAGCACCAATGGGGCGGCAACAGAAAGTGGAATGGACTGTCAAATATACGAATGGGAATAATGCAATGGTTGAGATTTATAGAACTGTGATGGCTGGGAGTGTATACACCTTATGGCAAGAAAGGAATCTAAGAATTTTCCAAGGCAAGAAGAGAAGAATTGAAGATCTATGCAAATTGATAATTCAAGACACCCATGGTCGAGGGCAATGGAACAAAAAGTTAGCAGGGAGATTGAGTAGGATGAACTTCTACCCATAGCAGTGTTGGAATGAAATTTGTACAGGGGAGGAGGGATAGTAGCAGATAGTAGTTGAAATACTTGGGGTTGTCCAAGTATTATGGGTTTTGTTCTATTTTGTAAAATATTTTTTTCCTGGGAAATAAAAATACTTAATTACCAAAAAAAAAAAAACAAATCTAAGTTAAATTATGATGCAATTAATTTTTATATAAATATCTGGTTCGACAAACTTCAACAGATAATCTAATGTTTTGTATATAACATGCTAGTCAAGTCAACCTGTTGATCTTTGGGTTAGTCATACTTTGTCATACACACTAAGATAGGAATTAATGCCACAGAAAAAGCAATAATATTTTGGAAGCCGGCCTCATTCTGCTGTATGTTCAGTTATCTAATGGCCAAGAAGATCTACTATCATTGTAAATGTTTAGAAACTCACTTTTGAAAGGAATTGTAATCTAAAGTTTATCCTCTTTCCGTCTTCTCGCTGGAACCTTCTACCAGTTAGGAGGCCATTAACATATTAGATGTCTCCTACTTGTAATGATAATAGCTGTTACATCTAATGGTTTCTCTACTTTCCATACACTAACTCATGTCTGTCTTGTAATTCTGTTTGCAGTCATCGCGGATTGGGGCATCCAAAGCTAGCATGTCAAGGTCTCTTTCTGTGCCTGGGAGAAACTTTGTCATTGTTAGATCAATGTCCTTTGCTACCCATGAAGAGCATGTTCCATATACTGGAGATGGTAAGTCAGTGTTTAAGCTGTGTGCCTGAATCATCAAAAAAGAGTGTACCATGTTTAATCAAGTCAAACTAATTATGAAGCTGTATGATGTTAAGCTTATCCATATTCTACTGTATTCGTCACAAATGTTTAGTGAAGCCTTCCAAGTAAATAAATCAATAATGTAAAGTAACCATTTGTTCACAGACGTGTTACTATCTGATCCAACTCTGGTCTTTACTGGTCTATAAAATGATTTCTTTTATAAGTTGATTAATGAGTCCCATGCATCTGAATCTTTATTCTTCTCCTGAATCAATTGAAATAAGTGTTTCAAAAATTTTAGTGACTTCTAATTCCTAGTGTATTCGGAAAACCTGCTTATCTAAAATAGCCACTGGTTCCTCAACATAAGATAGATCCTTGTCCAACTGAACCGAACTGAAGTCTAACACATGAGACGGATCGCCGTGATATTTCCGAAGCATAGAAACATGGAATACCGGATGAACCACAGAAAGACTAGGTGGTAGTGCAAGTCCGTAAGCCACCTCTCCAACTCTCTCAAGAATCTCAAAAGGCCCAATATACCTAGGGCTCAACTTGCCCTTCTTCCCGAACCTCATCACACCCTTCATAGGCGAAACCCGGAGGAATACCCGCTCACCAACCATGAATGCAACATCACAAACCTTTCGATTCGCATAACTCTTCTGTCTAGATTGGGCTGTACGAAGTCAATCCTGAATCAACTTAACCTTTTCCAGGGCATCCTGAACCAAGTCTGTACCCAATAGCCTAGACTCGCCCGGTTCGAACCAACCCACTGGGGACCGGCATCGCCTACCATACAAGGCCTCATACGGAGCCATCTGAATGCTTGACTGGTAACTGTTGTTGTAAGCAAACTACGCAAGTGGTAAGAACTGATCCCAAGCACCCCTAAAAACTATCACACACGCACGAAGCATATCCTCCAGTATCTGAATAGTGCATTCGGACTGCCCGTCCGTCTGAGGGTGAAATGTTGTACTCAACTCTACCCGAGTACTCAACTCACGTTGTACTGCCCTCCAGAACCGTGATGTAAACTGCGTACCCCGGTCAGAGATGATAGATACCGGTACGCCGTGAAATCTGAAAATCTCGCGAATATAGATTCGAGCCAACTGCTCGGAAGAATAGGTAGTCATCATAGGATTGGAATGAGCTGACTTGGTCAATCTATCCACAATCACCCAAGCTGCATTGAACTTCATCTGAGTCCGTGGGAGCCCAACAACGAAATCCATAGTGATCCTCTCCCATTTCCATTCTGGAATCTCTAACTTCTGAAGCAATCCACTCGGTCGTTGATGCTCATATTTCACTTGTTGACAATTTAGACACCGAGCTACATACTCCACTATGCCTTTTTTCATCTTCCTCCACCAAAAATGTTGCCTCAAGTCCTGCTACATCTTCGCAGCACCCGGATGTATGGAGTACCGCGAACTATGAGCCTCCTGGAGAATCAATTCACGAAAACCATCTACATTAGGCACACATAACCTGCCATGCACAGGGCATTTTGCAACAATAGTGTGGAGAAAATTTGGAGAAGCAGTTGGTATCCAAACAGCAGGATTACCTCACAGACTACTCCTAATGAAATGGGGGCTGCTTAAAAGACCTGGAACCTATGGAAAAATAGATGCAGTGCAAAATATGGTATCAAACAGTCCTCCTTGACTAGAGTCTTGTTTGCCATCAATTCTGATATCCATCTCCTTCTCAAAACCAACTACCCCTCTATTAAATGGTCACTGCAATGGACTGACTTGTACCAAGCCATTGAAGATATATCTCATTACACCAATGTTCAGCAAGTTACCTGGAGGAAACCAGCACAAGAATTTGTTAAAATCAACAGTGATGGCAGTGCACTTACAAACCCATAGAAGATAGGTGTTGGGGCCATCATCAGGGATCACAGAGGTACATTTATCCATGCCTTAGCAGGCCCATTGGGTGAAGGTACCAACAATTAAGTAGAGATAGAAACAACAATTATTGGGATCACATGGTGCTTGGACAATGGTTACACCAAAGTGCACCTTGAAGCAGACCCAACTTTACTCATTCATTGGCTCACCAGTGAGACTACACCACCATGGGCACTGAAAATGTTGCTACTGAAACTGAAACAGTTATGTGATCAATGTGCAGCAATCAGTTTCTCTCATGTCTACAGAGAAGCTAACTTTCCAGCAGACTCATTGTCAAAGCTCAGCCATAGTCTCACAACACTCACCAACTTTCATTCTTTCCACTCACTGCCCAGTCAGATTAAAATCCATCAAGATTTCCTTGAAACATCGGCATTCAGACATAAGAAAACCAATAAAATCATCATCGCACTACACCTAGCCTCTCCTTTTACTTCTCATGGGTATGGATGACAGTCACGCAATAATGGGAGCAGACCTAATTGTCCAAGGTCGAATGAGCTACAACAACAAAGAAACCAGTAGCAGCAACAACTGCCTTAACAGCAGACAAGCACTGTGTGTGCCCAGTTCACTAACCAGTTTGTTCTTTTTTGCAGGTACATGGTTCCATCTCAGTATATTGGTATGTATTTAAGGTATGGTATTAGCACTTCATGTGCTCAATCTGTTGAATAAATATCAATATACATGGGACACCCAGGATCAATCCTTTCTACATTTAGGGCACCTTAATGGCAGATTGGCGTCCCGTAGCTCCTGCTGCCCACTCTCTCCTATCAACAAATCCTTTTGGCCAAGGGACCCGTGATGTCAACCGAGGGGTTGAAGAGGTTGGACAAGTTCACCAAGTTGTTTCCCACTTGCTTTGGCGGTACACCTTCTAAGGACCCTCAGGATTTCTTGGACCGTTGCCATGAGGTATTTCGCAACATAGGTATAGTGGAGTCCAATAAAGTTGACTTCGTAGTGTATCAGATGCATGGCTCTGCCAAGAGGTAGTGGCAGGAGTATGTTCGGGGCAGACCAGCAGGTTCACCTCCTCTCACTTGGGCTCAGTTCTCACTACTACATTCGCCTTTCCTGGATGGTATAAATTATCAACATCATAGTCTATTAGTAGCTCCAACCATCGCCTCTGACGTAAATTCAATTCCTTTTGCTTGAATATATACTGAAGGCTCTTATGATTCGTATAGACATCAACATAAATTCTATACAAATTGTGCCTCCACATCTTTAGTGCATGAATCACCGCGGCTAACTCTAAGTTGTGGGTCAGATAATTCTTCTTGTGCTTTCTTAGTTGTATTTAAATATAAGCGATTACTTTTCATGTTCGTTCTGCCACTTGTTGCATGATGAATACATGGCTTATCTCATTGCCCACAAATACTGGAATTTCCTATAACTCTTCTATCAACCACTACAAGGATCACTTCTTTGTTCTTGGATTTGGGCAACCCTTCTATGAAGTCCATACTAATGTGGCTCCAAGCTTGGTTTGGAATGGGAAGAGGCTGCAATAGTCCAGGATAGTCCATGTTGTCATCCTTACTCTTGAGGCAAATATCAGAGCTAGCCACAAAGTCAATGATCATCTGTTTCATCCTAGGCCAATAGAACACCTGTGACAACCTTTTAAGAGTCCCAAGCTGTCTTGAATGTCCACCTACAGGAGAGTCCTGGAATGTGGAGATCAGCTGAGTTCTGAGACTACCACTAGTACCAATATAGATCTTTCCCTTTCTCCTGAGTATGCTGGAAGTGTAATGCCAGATGCTAGGCCCTTGTAGAGTCACTGCTGCCTGACTGATCAATTCTGTAGCTTTAGTGTCTCCTTCATAACTGTGTGCTATCTCCTGCATCCAAGAAGGAACTGAGACACTGATTTCCTGCAGTGTTCCTTGGAATGGGCTTGTGTTGCATTCTGATCCTTCCTGTTGCCTAGAAAGGGCATCAGCTACCCTATTTTCAGCCCCCTTCTTGTACTGTACTTCATAATCCAACCCAAGTAATTTGGTCAGTCCTTTCTGTTGTATAGCAGAAGTAACTCTTTGTTCAAGAAGGTATTTTAAGCTGTGGTGGTCAGTTCTGACCACAAAATGTCTGTACTGTAAATAGTGCCTCCACTTGTCCACTGCATTCAACAAGGCCATATACTCCTTCTCATAGATTGACTTACCCATGTGCTTTTGAGCCAAAACCTTGCTAAAATAGACTACTGGTCTACCTTCTTGCATTAGCACAGCCCCAATGCCACTTTGACTAGCATCTGTCTCAACTATGAACTGCTTAGTGTAGTCAGGTAAGGCCAACACTGGTGTAGAAGACATAGCTCTCTTGAGGGCTGTAAAGGCTAGGTCAGCTTCATCATTCCATTTAAAAGCATCCTTCTTGAGTAAGTCAGTCAAGGGTCTACAAATAGCTCCATAGTTAGCAACATACTTTTCTATAGTACCCAGTCAACCCCAAGAATCCCCTCAGTGCTCTCAATTATTTTGGTCTAGGCCAATCAACCATAGCTTGTATTTTAGAAGGATCAGTTGATACTCCCTCTGAAGTTATGATATGTCCTAAATACTCAACCTTAGATTGACTAAATGAGCATTTAGACCTTTTAGCAAATAAGGAGTGTTTCCTTAGGGTATCAAATACAGCAATTAGATGAGTCACATGATCCTTCTCAGACAAACTGTAGATAAGGATATCAACAAAGAAGACCAAAACAAACTTTGTAAGGAAAGGTTGTAAAACCTGGTTCATCAGAGCTTGAAAGGTAGCTGGTGCATTTGTTAATCCAAATGGAATCACATTGAATTCATAATGGCCTAAATGAGTTCTGAAAGCTGTCTTGCATACATCTTCTAACTTCATTCTGATCTGGTGATAACCAGCTCTTAAATCCACCTAGGAAAAGATCACAGATCCACTCAGTTCATCTAGGAGGTCATCCACAATAGGTATAGGATACTTATCCCTTACTGTGATGTCATTCATTCCCCTATAATCTACACAAAACCTCCAGGTTCCATCCTTCTTTTTGACAAGCAATGCTGGTGATGAAAAGGGTGATTGACTATGCTGGATGGTGCCATTGGTGAGCATCTCCTTAACCTGCCTCTCCAGCTCATCCTTCTGGTAGTAGTTGTACCTGTAAGGCCTCAAACTGACTGGTCTGGCTCTAGGTTTCAAAGGAATGGTGTGATCTAAGGCCCTGACAGGAGTCAGAGATTTAGGTTCTGCAAACACATCAGGATATAGATGTAACGCCTCCTGAATGGCTTCTCCTACTGGTTCCTGACCTTCTGTCACCAAGGAATTCATCATGAACAGATGAGCTATCAGAGCTTGGCCTTTCTTCAGCATCTTCCCCAGTGTTCCACTTGAAATCATATTCAGCTTACCTTCCTCAGAGATACCCTGCAATATTAGTTTGTTGCCCTTCTTGCCAATGGTAACACACATCTTTTCATGGTCAAATTTATTGGGATTATGCTTCTTCATCCAATCATTACCCATCACCATGTCACAGCCTCCAAGTGGAATGATAAGTAAGTCTTCCTAAAAGGGTCTACCTTGCATTTTCCACTGATATCCTGTGCAAATGGAAGTGCACATGACATAATTTCCATCAGCCACCGTCACTCTCACTGGTGGGCAATGCCTAGCTTGGTAGCCTGTCTCTGACTGTGATAACATCAATGAAACTATGAGTGTTGCCAGAATCAATTAGCACTGTCAGTTTCCTGTTCCCTATGGTACCTCTAACCAATATGGCATTGACTCCTCTGTTGTCACCTGATAGAGCATTCATGCACACAGCTTCCATGACTTCTTGCTCCAGCTCTCCTTCAATAATCAAGTTTGTACATGGTTGTTCTTCTTCTATCTCAGTACCCTCAGGAAGTGGTTCTGCTGCCCCTATCATGCAGTTCAACTGCTTCTTCTTACATTGATGGCCTGGAGCATACTTCTCACCACACCTATAACACAAATGGTTGCTCTTCCTGTATTCATAAACTTCAGGACTAAGCCTGAAGGAGTTTGGTTTAACTGCAGTTGCAACAGGTGCTCTTGTATTAGCAGAACTGCCAGCCATAAAGGAGGGCTTTGGAATGCCCTTGGTCTTCCTGTGAGCAGCTTCTATTGCCTTCTCCTGTAGTCTAGCTTGTTCTACAGCAAACCTTAGAGTTGTAGGTTTGAACAGCTTCACCCCAAACCTAATCTCTTCCTTTAAAGCGCCAATGAAACTGGATATAAAGTGTGACTCATCCAAGTGAGGATTCCTTATCAACATTTGAGCCTTCAAGTCTTCAAACTTGCCTAGGAATTCATCAACAGATCCTACTTGGCTCAGCTTGTTAAATTCATCCACTATATCCCCCATTAGTTCCTCCCCAAATCGAATAAGCAACTCCTCTTTGAATTCAGCCCAGCTCACTTCACCCCTGCTTAGTACTAATGAGTCGTACCAAGTGTCAGCTAATCCATTTAGATAAAGTGCAGCAGCTTCGGCCTTCAGATTGTCTGGGGCTCTATACAAATTGAAATATCTTTCACACTTTCGAATCCATGCCTTAGGTTCATGGCCTTCAAAATAAGGCAGCTCCCATTTAGGGGAAGGAGCCTGCACAGCTTGAGGTCTGTTCTGCCTCATTTCCTGACCTGGTATGGGTAAGAGCTCATCTCCTTGAGGTCTGTCACCTTGAGCTCGTTGGGGAACTCTCTCCAAATTTGTCAACCTCTCTAAGATCAGCTCGAGGGTACCCTTGTATTCTAGTCTGAGTGTTGCGTAGTTCCTCTTGAGTGGTCAGAACTTCATTCAAAACCTCATCGTGTCTTACTCGCTTATCATCCATAACTTTCAGCCTAGTTCCTTCAACCATCACCACCTTCACAGTCGCAGGATTGAGGCTTTGATACCAAATGTAATGATCTCAATAAGAGCCAAAGAAATTAAACAACTAAATTGCGAAATTAAGAGAATTTTGGGACAATTTTCTGTTTATATTAAATGAAAGGAAGAAGTTGAACTACAATAACCAAACTGAAAATAACTATCTCCTAAAGTTGAACTCCATAGCTGGATAAGATCTGCAGAATGAAGAAGGAAGAAGAAGAAGAAGTCAGAAGAGAAGAGAAGAGAAGAGTAGAGGCAGAGATCGAGTGAGGAAAGAGAGAACGAGAGAAAATGACCTGGGAATCGTTGGCTTCCTCTTTCAGTTGAAAGTTGTTATAACAACTTCAGCTGACGTGGCTCGATCCTAGCCCTTGTAGCTCATTAACTCGAAATTAATCCTAGCCGTTAATTTGAATTTCTGTTATTCTCTTTCACAGATTCTGTTACTGCTTATCTTCAGCTTCTTCTCATCGAACCTCGCTGGCAACACTGATCTTGTGATGATTATTGGATCATTACACAAAACTTGTGATGTTTGTCGACAAACAGTTTCTAATTTACCAGTGACTTTGCTTTGGGTCCCAAGTACTAGTCAACGAGATAACAGACAGGAGCACAACAACTCTAGAAGAATAAGGTGAACATCACGTGGAAATTATGATTTCTTTCACACAGTTGTGTTACTGTAATGATCCGGCCGGTCGTTTTGAGTATTATAACCCCGTTTCTCCATTTACTGCTCAATTTATACTTTACGGTCGTTTTATGACTTACCGGGTTAGTTGGTTCGGGTCCGAAAGGATTTCGGAGTGAATTGAGACACTTAGTCTCATAATTGAAAATTTAAGTTGGAAAAGTTGACAGGATGTTGACTTATGTGTAAACGACCCCGAATTTGAATTTTGATGGTTATAAGTATTATGATATTTCAAACAAGTGATAAGTAAGAGTCGTGAAGGTCAGAGGGTAAACGAGTTGAAGAAAATGAGGTTGGTCGAAGTTTCACATTTTGGGATAAAATACGGTCCAAGCTATAATACCCCATATTTATGGACTAGTGCTATACCATATGGCCTTGATAGTAAGATATATGAATTATATTAGTATTTAAGTGAAATGAGATTTAGAAATTAATTATATGGGTAATTAGTTAAATGCACTTATGTAATTAGAGATTAGTGGAAGACAAGTGTCCAAAATAGGGGACAATTATGGAGTCCACGTAGGACTACTCAAATCTCCACTTTATGACTCATGTTCCATGGAGGATAGGTATATCTCGGTGGCTGCTCCATGGCCAAGCTTCGTTTTCTTATTAAATGATTATCATGTGGGCCCCACAACCCACTAAGTATTAGTAAACTTCAAAGTTTCATTTTCAGAATATGTATATTATTAACAAGCATCACCACCTAGCCTTAAAAGCACAAAAACGTGAGAGATTGAGAGGCAACTTTGGGATTTTATTTTCAAAAAATTTCTATCTTTTAATGGGGCAAAACGTGGGCATCAAAATCATAATAGAGAATTTATCCTTCCATCTCTCATAGATTAGGTTGTCGTAGCTGCTTATGGCATGACTGTTTGGAGCATAATTGGCAGGTCCTAGTTTATCTCTCCTACATGTTCTTGAGGTTGTTGTTGTGTTATTATTGATATGCTTCTTGAAGTTGGAAGAAGGAAGTGTATAAGGTACCGTATAAGAAGCATTTATTGAATTATCATTGAGTATTTCGACTAGATTACGTAGTTTTGAGGTGAAATTAGAGGATTTGGGCCTAGGGATTTGAAGGTCGAGTTTGTCACGACCCATTTTCTGAACAAGCCGAGATCGGCACCCGATCACTAAACGTGACCGAGCGAACCATCTGCGCCTATCAAATCTATTATAACTTCAAACTTTATATTCAACCAGGCAATACTTTAACCAAATACTTTTAATTAATTTAAATATCTAAAATAGATCAACTCCAAAACTCTATTCGTAGTAACCAATGAAATACTAAGTTATTGTCAAAAACATTTGAATCTTAACACACCGACTGTGTCTATGAAGCCTCTACTGATAAACTGACGCACTGCTGAGGACATGAGATTTCCTAGCCAGTTCTCTAAGTAAGCAAAGAAATAGCTAAATAATTACGACTCAAAGGAGTACTCCACGAACAAAAGCGGAGCTCACCAATAGCACTGGAAGTGAGGGAAGTCCTAACCCGTAGTCTGCTCGCCTGCAAAACCGGTTCATACGTTGTACCGCAGACCAACGTAGGTTCCCAAAAAAGAACGTCAGTACCACCCATTGTACTCAGTGAGTCTCAACGACAGGGGACTAAACTTTAATAAAATATACATTACGAGCAAAGATTCTAAATGCATAGAAGACATAAAGCTTCTAAGAAGATTTCTAAAATAATTGCATAATAGTAGTTTATGAATATTCTAAAAGAAATTCTTTTTTTCTTTCTTATAAAAAAATACTTCAATTTATACTTCGGGAGTTCCAACTATCCTGACTTAATTCTGTCTCAGTCACCGTGTGATCGGCACGGGTTCGATCCCAACCTGATCGAATAGGCCCAATCCACGAGGTGCCACTCACTTCATGGTTCTCAGCGCCCATGTGCCATACCTTAGCTTGGCTAGGCAAATTCTTAGCAACAAGACCCTCGGCTCGTGTGCTCCCTACTTTGTCACAAGTAGTTTCAGGAAGTCAACGCCTTGGTCAGGACCCTCGGCCTGGACAATAACCCCTGCTCAGATACTCCCAAAAATCTTTTCTTTCTAAAACTTCTTCTTGTGACTTTTCACGTCTAAATCTTTTCTGAAACATCCTATACATACTCATACCGGTATCCTTAATTGTAAAGCATGGCATAAGAATGAAATAAATATTCAAAAGTATATCTAAAGATTCTTGCTCCTTCATGAATTTTCAACATGAAAATGGCATATAAGAATAACACAAAATTCTGAAAATTTATGCACATATATCATAATAAATCATCTAAACTTTAGCTAGAACAATTCTAAGTTAATAGGTACTCACTCGCTCCAATTAAGTACATATAAACCTTTTTAAGCAATTCATCAAACACCTTGTATGCGTGCTTTTATGAGTTAAACCACTTTAGTAAAGGGTTATATCAATTCACCTCAAAACTCCTTGAGCCAATACGTAGGCCCCAGTCCAATTTATACCCGTCAAACAATCGATTCTACAACAACCAGTGCATTTTAATCAATTTTAAAGTCTCTCACTTAAACATGAAATTTATTGTTGATATATAGAAAGAAGGGAATTAACTATTCAATTCTTACCTATTATACTACTGTAGGGTAATTGACAATAGGAAATTTTATATACCTGAGTTCAAGAATTAGTGATTTGTAAAGAACCCTAGAGTTTCTATTGCCTGCGTGAGTAAGCAGCCTCTGTTTCGTGGCTCTCTGTTTCGTGAGTGAACAGAACACTGGTTCTGTTTTTCGTTTAAGGATTTTGCCTTCTGCCCTTTTGCGTGAATGGCAGAACCAAGGTTCTGTTTTTCTTAAGGCTTGAAGCTTTTGTTTTCCAACAGCCCATTTTATGGGCTTTAGGCCCTTTTTCCTTTTTTTTCTTTTTTTTTAACTTACCTAATAATTAGTGATACCCATTTTTAATAATTTATAATATTAAAATTATTAATATTCCCCTAATTGTATATCCAATTATTTATAAATAGAAAATTAACTCGAAAATCAATCACAAGAGTTTAAATCTATAATAGAAGTATAATTTAAGATAAAAAGAATTAAATTCTATATTTAGCGCGTCTTGAAACTTTTATAAATTTGAACAGTGTTACAGAGTTGTTGTCCAAATTTGGTAAATTTGGTATGGTTGGACTCGTGGATGAATGGGCGTTCATATTTTGTAACTTTTGTCGGGTTCCGAGACGTGGGCCCTACGGACGATTTTTTTAGTGCAATTTCGGATTTTTGTTGGAAAATTTGTATTTTCATATGGAATTAATTCCTATAATTTGTATTGTCTAAATCGAATTATTTGTGGCTAGATTCAAGGCGTTTAGAGGCCGATTCGTGAGGCAATGGCATCGCAGAATAAAGAATACACGGTTTGAGGTAAGTAACAGTTCTAAATTTGGTTATGAGGGTATGAAACCCCAGATTACGTGTTATGTAACTAGTTTTGAGATGACGCACTTGCTAGGTGACGGGCGTGTGGGTGTGCACCGTAGGAATTGTGACTTGGTCAATTCCATGGATATGTGTTGTTGAATAAATTATTGCTACCCGTACATTTTTCCACGTATTAGGGAAATTGAACTGTAAATCATGTTTAAACCATGTGTTGACACTATTGGAACTCATAGAGGTCGTGTACATGTTGAATTATCTGTTAAATTACTATTTAGTACTCAGTCACGGTTCTACTTGCATATTACATCTTAGTCTCTCTTGTTCATTATTGATGCATCATATAATTGTTGTTGGGCTGCTTATCATGATTTTTGAGAGCATGAGAGACTAGAGAGGTTGATGACTAAGTGAGGCCGAGGGCCTAATTGTGAGAATATTTATGGGATCGGGCTGCACGCCGCAGCATGTTTTATTGATTTATGCCATGATTGGCTTGTGATAGCGCTTGGGCTGAAGGAGCCCCTCCGGAGTCTGTACACACCCTCAGTGAGTGCATGTACCTACTGAGTGCGAGAGCTGAGTGATTGAGAGGAAAGAGTGATTGTGAGGTTGGAGTGAATGGGAGGACTGAGTGACTGTTACTCTGAGAGGATGCGTTGATTTCATTATTGGTGCATTTCAGCGGTCGTATAACACTGTTTTGAAAATTTTCTGAAAGACATTATATTCTGTTTCAGTCGAAGTTGATATGAAATTACTGTGAAATTTTAAATGTTGAACTTGAGAGCATGCCTACCCTTTTATGTTGAAAATTACTGTATTTGGACTTAGCTGTGAAGCTCGTCACTATCTTCAGTTTTTTATTTAGTATTGTTACTTACTGAGTTGGTTGTACTCATACTACACCCTGCACTTCGTGTGTAGATCCAGGTGTTCCCGGATATAGTGGGTGTTGATTCCTTCGCACAATTGATTTTTCGGAGATTCCAAGGTAGCTGCCGTGTTTCGCAGACCTTGTCTCTCCTTCCCTGTCTTTTGTTTACTGTATTTGGTCTCAGACTATTATAGACCGTGTTTTCGAGACTAGTGCTATATAGATGCTCATGTACTCAGTGACACCGGGTTTTGGGAGTATATTTATATCCAGTATTTGTGGGATTTTCTGCTCATGTACTCAGTGACACCGGGTTTTGGGAGTATATTTATATCCAGTATTTGTGGGATTTTCTCTTAAACTTAATTATTATGTTTTTCGTATTTAAAAGAAATTGTGGGTTATTGATGTTGTCGGCTTGCCTAGTATTGAGATAGGCGCCATAACGACGGGTGAGATTTCGGGTCGTGTCAAGTTGATATCAGAGTCTAGGTTACATAGGTGTCACAAGTCATGAGGAGGTTTAGTAGAGTCTTGCGGATCGGTACAGAGACATTTGTACTTATCTTCGAGAGGCTACCGAACCCTTAAAAAAAATTCATTTTCTTGTATTCTGTCGTGCGAATTTGTTGATTCCGGAGACTAAATTTCTGTTAGTACCACTAGTTGCTCCAACTCAGGAGCAGATTCCAGATATAGTTGCTCCACCAGCTGTGCCCATTGTAATTCCAGGCCTTCAGGCGGCTTTGGCCCAGATATTAACAGTTTGCACTGGCCTTGCTCAGGTGGTTTCGGCTCAGGCCGCACCAACCACTTCTCAGGTCGGGGGAGGTACTCATACCCGTGTTGCCCGTACTCCAAAGCAGGTAGTGCAAGGAGTTCAGATACCGGGGGCACTACCAGCCCAGCCGGCTTTAGCTGTTCAGGCCCCGGTAGTCCCTGTTATGGCAGATGATAAGTAGAGGAGACTTGAGAGATTTGGGAGGCTTCGACCTCCATCATTTAGCGGTGTTGAGTCAGAAGATGCTCAGGATTTTCTGGATAAGTTCCAGTGGATGCTTCGGACAGCAGGTAGTCTGGAGACCAGTGGGGTCTCGTTCACTACTTTTAAGTTTTCTGGGGCTGCCTTCAGATGGTGGGAGGCTTATGAGCGGCGCAGGCCGGTTGGTGCAGTACCACTTACATAGCAGGAGTTCTCTATTCTCTTTTTGGAGAAGTTCGTGCCGCAGTCTCGCAGAGAGAAGCTGCGCAGACAGTTTGAACAGTTACATCAGGATGGCATGTATATGACACAGTACGAGATGAGATTTTCTGAGTTGGCTCGTCACGCAGATTGGCTGGTTCCCACTGATAGAGAAAGGATTAGGAGATTCATTGATGGCCTCACGTATCAGCTGTGGTTGCTTATGACTAGGGAGAGGGTATCTGGTGCTACTTTTGATGAGGTAGTTGACATTGCTCGGCAGATAGAGATGGTCCGTAGCCATGAGCGTGGAGAGAGGGAGGCCAAGAGGCCTCGTGGACCGGGTGGTTTCAGCGGTATTCCTTCAGGGGGTCAGTTTTACCGCGGCAGGGGTCGTCCTTACAGACACGCTCAGAGGGGTCGTCCAGCTCACTGTGGTGCATCATCCGGTCATGGTTCATATAGTTCTCATCAGGGTCAGTAATCTCTCAGTGCCCTTCCAGCCCAGAGTTCGTCCCGTGCTCCTTCAGTTCAGGGTTCATTTGCACCGGGTGCTTCTAGCGGTTATTCTGGTTCTCGGGGCCCGATTCAATCCTCACCACCACCAGTACCGGGGAGTTGCTTTGAGTGTGGGGAGTTTGGGCATATGTGGAGGCAGTGTCCTCGTCGTCCGGGAGGTCCAGTGCAGCAGAGGAGTCAGACTACAACTTCAGCACCAGTTACTTCGCCACCCACCAAGCCAGCTCGGGGTGGGGCTCAGTCAGCTAGGGGTCGCCCAAGAGGGGGAGGCCGATCAGGTGGCGGTCAGGCCTGATTCTATGCTTTTCCTGCCATGCCAGATGTCGTTGCTTCAAATGCAGTGATCACAAGTATTGTCTCAGTGTGCCACAAGGAAGCTTCAATATTATTTGACCCTACTTCTACTTATTCGTATGTATCATTGTACTGTACTCATTATCTGGATATGCCCCATGAGTCCTTAGTTTTACTTGTTCGTGTATCTACGCCGGCGGGCGATACTATTATTGTGAACCGTGTATATCGGTCTTGTTTGGTAACTATTGGGAGACTAGAGTTGATCTCTTACTGCTCAGTATGGTTGACTTCGATGTAATCCTTGGTATGGATTGGTTGTCTCCATGTCATGCTATTCTGGACTGTCATGAAAAAACCGTGACATTAGCGATGCTGGGGTTGCCGAAGGTCGAATGGAGAGGTTCTCTAGATCATGTTCCCAGCAGGGTAATTTCTTATTTAAAATCCCAACGTATATAGTTGGGAAGGGGTGCTTGTCATATTTGGCTTTTGTGAGAGATGTTGATGTAGATACTCCTACTATTGATTCAGTATCGGTCGTGCGAGACTTTTCGGATGTATTTCCTACAGACCTGCCGGGTATGCCGCCCGACAAGGGTATTGATTTCAAGACAGCTTTGACTACAGCCCCAGTATTGGTGTTGCCTACAGGTTCAGTGTCTTATACTGTGTATTGTGACGCGTCGCATATTGGTCTCGGCGCAGTGCTTATGCAAGACGGTAGGGTGATTGCCTATGCGTCCAGACAGTTAAAGGTACATGAGAATAATTATACAGTCCACGACCTTGAGTTAGCAGCTATTGTTCATGCCTTGAAGATTTGGCGGCATTATTTGTACGGTATCCATTGTGAGGTTTATACTGATCACCGGAGTCTACAACATCTGTTTAAACATAAGGATCTTAATTTGCGGCAGCGGAGATGGTTGGAGTTGCTTAAGGATTATGATATCACCATTCTTTATCATCCCGGAATGGCCAATGTGGTGGCCGATTCCTTGAGTCGTAAGGCGGATAGTTTGGGCAGCTTAGCATACTTACCGGTAGCAGAGAGGCCTTTAGCCTTGGATGTTCAGGCCTTGGCCAACCAGTTTGTTAGATTGGATGTTTTCGAGCCGAACCGAGTTTTGTCTTGTGTGGTTTCTCAATCTTCTCTTTATGATCGTATCAGAGAACGTCAGTATGATGACCCTCATCTGCTTGTCCTTAAGGACACGGTTCAGCACGGTGATGCCAAAGAAGTCAATATTGGGGATGGCGGTGTATTACGGATGCAGGGCAAGCTATGTGTGCCTAATGTAGATGGTTTGCGTGAGTTGATTCTCCAGGAAGCTCACAGTTCGTTGTACTCCATTCATCCAGGTGCCACGAAGATGTATCAGGATTTGACGCAGCACTATTGGTAGAGGCGAATGAAGAAAGATATAGTTGGATTTGCAGCTCGGTGTTTAAATTGTCAACAGGTGAAGTACGAGCATGAGAGACGGGGAAGATTGCTTCAGAGACTTAAAATTCCGGAGTGAAAATGGGAGCGTATTACCATGGATTTCATAGATGGGCTCCCACGGACCTTGAGAAAGTTTGATGTTGTTTGGGTGATTGTAGATTGGTTGACCAAATCTGCGCATTTTATTCCAGTTGGTACTAATTATTCTTCAGAGCCGTTGGCTGAGATTTATATCCGCAAGATTGTTCGCCTACATGGTGTGCCAGTGTCTATCATTTCAGATCGGAGCACGCAGTTTACATCACAATTTTGGAGAGCAGTGCAGCGAGAATTGGGCACACAGGTTCAGTTGAGTACAACATTTCACCCTCAGACTGACGGACAGTCCGAGCGCACTATTCAGATATTGGAAGATATGCTACGCGCTTGTGTCATTGATTTTGGGGGTTCTTGGGATCAATTTCTGCCACTAGCAGAGTTTGCTTACAATAACAACTACCAATCGAGCATTCAGATGGCTCCGTATGAGGCTTTATATGGGAGATGGTGTCGGTCTCCGGTGGGTTGGATTGAGCCGGGTAAGACTAAGCTATTGGGTACTGATTTGGTTCAGGATGCTTTGGAGAAGGTTAAATTGATTCAGGAGTGGCTTCGCATGACGCAGTCTAGACAGAAGAGTTATGCTAACCGGAAGGTCCGTTATATTACTTACATGGTTGGGGAGAAGGTTCTGCTCAAGATTTCGCCCATGAAGGCTGTGTTGAGGTTCGTGAAGAAGGTAAAGTTGAGCCCTCGGTATATTGGGTCGTTCAAGGTGCTTAAGAAGATTGGAGAGGTGGCTTATGAACTTGCCTTTGTCACCTAGTCTATCAGGTGTTCATCCAGTGTTTCACGTATCTATGATCCGGAAGTATGTCGGGGATCCGTCTCATGTATTGGATTTCAGCACAGTGTAGTTGGATGGTAATTTAACTTATGATGTGGAGCCGGTGGCCATTTTAGACCAGCAAGTTTGAAAGCTGAGATCAAAAAACATAACTTTAGTGAAAGTGCAGTGGAGAGGCCAACCAGTCGGAGAAGCTACTTGGGAGATTGAGCAATAGATGCAGAGCAAATATCCACACCTATTTGAGGCTCCAGGTATGATTCTAAACCCGTTCGAGGACGAACGTTTGTTTAAGATGGGGAGAATGTAACGACCCGACCGGTTGTTTTAAGTATTGCCCCGTTTTCCCATTTACTGCTCAATTTATACTTTACACTCGTTTTATGACTTACCATGTTAGTTGGTTCGGGTCCGGAAGGATTTTGAAGTGAATTGAGACACTTAGTCTCATAATTGAAAACTTAAGTTGAAAAAGTTGACCGGATGTTGACTTATGTGTAAACGACTCCTGATTTGAATTTTGATGGTTATAAGTATTATGCTATTTCAAACAAGTGATAAGTAAGAGTCGTGAAGGTCAGAGAGTAAACGAGTTGAAGAAAATGAGGTTGGTCGAAGTTTTACATTTTGGGATAAAATACGGTCCAAGCTATAATACCTCATATTTATGGACTAGTGCTATACCATATGGCCTTGATAGTAAGGTATATGAATTATATTAGTATTTAAGTGAAATGAGATTTAGAAATTAATTATGTGGGTAATTAGTTAAATGCAAGGATGTAATTAGGGATTAGTGGAAGACAAGTATCCAAAATAGGGGACAATTATGGAGTCCACGTAGGACTACTCAAATCTCTACTTTATGACTCATGTTCCATGGATAGATATATCTTGGTGGTTGCTCCATGGTCAAGCTTCTTTTTCTTATTAAATGATTATCATGTGGGCCCCACAACCCACTAAGTATTAGTAAACTTCAAAGTTTCATTTTCAGAATATGTATATTATTAACAAGCATCATCACCTAGCCTTAAAAGTACAAAAACGTAAGAGATTGAGAGGCAACTTTGGGATTTTATTTTCAAAAAATTTCTATCTTTTGATGGGGCAAAACGTGTGCAGCAAAATCATAATAGAGAATTTATCCCTCCATCTCTCATAGATTAGCTTGTCGTAGCTGCTTATGGCATGACTGTTTGGATCATAATTGGCAGGTCCTAGTTTATTAAGGTAAGATTCCATCTCTCCTACATGTTCTTGAGGTTGTTGTTGTGTTATTATTGATATGCTTCTTGAAGTTGGAAGAAGGAAGTGTATAAGGTATCGTATAAGAAGCATTTATTGGATTATCATTGAGTATTTCGACTAGATTACGTAGTTTTGAGGTGAAATTAGAGTATTTGGGCCTAGGGATTTGAAAATAAGATTTGAGGATTTGAAGGTCGAGTTGTTGTCGTAATTTGGTAAATTTGGTATGGTTGGACTCGTGGATGAATGAGCGTTCATATTTTATAACTATTGTCGGGATCCGAGACGTGGGCCCTACGGACGATTTTTGAGTGCAATTTCGGATTTTTGTTGGAAAAAATTATATTTTCATATGGAATTAATTCCTATAATTTGTATTGACTGGATCGAATTATTTGTGGCTAGATTCGAGGCGTTTGGAGGCCGATTCGCGAGGCAAAGGCATCGCAGAATAAAGAATTACACGGTTTGAGTTAAGTAACAATTTTAAATTTGGTCTTGAGGGTATGAAACCCCGGATTACGTGTTATGTGATTGGTTTTGAGGTGGCGCACTTGCTAGGTACGTGTGGGCGTGCATCGTAGGAATTGTGACTTGGTCAATTCCATGGATCTGTGTTGTTGAATAAATTATTGCTACCCGTACATTTTTCCACGTATTAGGGAAATTGAACTATAAATCATGTTTAAACCATGTGTTGACTGACACTGTTGGGACACACAGAGGTCGTGTACATGTTGAATTATCTGTTAAATTACTATTTTGTACTCAGTCACGGTTTTACTTGCATATTACATCTCTGTCTCTTTTGTTCATTATTGATGCATCATATCATTGTTGTTGGGCTGCTTATTATGATTTCTGAGAGCCCGAGAGACTAGAGAGGTTGATAACTGAGTGAGGCCGTTGGCCTAATTGTGAGGATATTTATGGAATCGGGTTGCACGCCGCAGCATGTTTTATTGATTTATGCCATGATTGACTTGTTATAGCGCTTGGGCTGAAGGAGCCCCTCCGGATTATGTACACACCCCCAGTGAGTGCATGTACCTACTGAGTGCGAGTGCCGTGTGCTGAGTGCTGAGTGATTGAGAGGAAAGAGTGACTGTGAGGTTGGAGTGAATGGGAGGACTGAGTGACTGTTACTCTGAGAGGATGCATTAATTTCATTATTGTTGCATTTCAGTGGTCATATATCACTGTTTTGAAAATTTTCTAAAAGACATTATCTTCTGTTTCAGTCGAAGTTGATATGAAATTACTATGAAATTTTAAATGTTGAACTTGAGAGCATGCATACCCTTTTATGTTGAAAATTACTGTATTTGGACTTAGGTGTGAAGCTCGTCACTATCTTCAGTTCTTTATTTAATATTGTTACTTACTGAGTTGGTTGTACTCATACTACACCCTGCACTTCATGTGCAGATCCAGGTGTTCCCGGACACAGTGAGTATTAATTCCTTCGCACAGTTGATTTTCCGGAAATTCCAAGGTACCTGCCGTGTTTCAAAGACCTTGTCTCTCCTTCCCTATCTTTTGTTTACTGTATTTGGTTTCAGACTATTATAGACCGTGTTTTCTAGACTAGTGATATATAGATGCTTATGTACTCAGTGACACCGGGTTTTGGGAGTGTATTTATATCCAGTATTTGTGGGATTTTCTCTTAAACTTAATTATTATATTTTCCGTATTTAAAAGAAATTATGGGTTGTTGATGTTGTCGGCTTGACTAGTATTGAAATAGGCGCTATCACGACGGATGAGATTTCGGGTCGTGTCAAGTACACATTCTAAATTTTTCTTAGTTTTCGCATTGATTGTTACATGTTTGCCTTGTGAGATTTGAAGAAGTTCTATCTCCCGTTTCCGTTTGATCCTTCCAATTGGTGCTTCTTCAACATCTGTCTGCATTTATTATTAAAAATTAAATTGAATCCATAGTTGTGAATAGTGGGAAGAAGCTCTTGTACTGGATGATGGAGCAACACTCTGTGCAACGTTGTTGAACTAGTTTCTGAGTTACTGTGTCTGTTTTTGGAATCTAATCAAAATTTGAATTTCTGTCATTTCAGTGCTTGGCAGGACTTTGTGGTGCTTGTTTTGATCAGCACAATATGTTATTTCTTCTTCCTTGAGAAGTTACTGGTTAGTATTTTAGTTTTAAATAGAATTTTAAAAATAACTTTGGCTTGAGACCCCCCCAAAACACACACACACACACACACACACAACTGTTGGAACATAGAAAGGTAAAATTCCTGATCCTTGGATGCTCTTATTTCCTGTTCAGCTGCTTGTTTATCCGAGACTTGGGTAGGAGTAATTGAACAGGGTCTTTTGGTAGTGTTATTGTACTAAGCAGGAAACACCACTTCGCGGAAAAAATACACTGTGTAGGTAGGTAAAAAAAATTATATGTATATATATACTATGTATTGACTCCCTTAATTTCCCGGTATATCTACTTTTGTACCGAAGGAGCAAAGTAGGTAAAGCCACTGCTTGGTTCCTATTGGATTGAGGTTTACCATATCCAAGAAAAAAGAGAGAGGATTCTGAAACACAGATAGCATGATCTCTATTATAAATTCCCCACTGTAAGTACGTCTATCCACTAGACAAAATGACATTTTTTTACTTTGATTGAATATTGGGTTTTGAGCAATATCCATTTGATAATCATTTTTATATAATTATACCCAGTGAGCCTGGTTGGAAAGGATGTCCCTTTAGAACATAAGGCAGGCCTGACCTCTGCTTGCATCTTGTTATTACACTGTGCTATCTCATTATGTCACGACTTTAAGAGCTATGATGCTAGGTCCTCTGTCCTGAGAAATAATTGAGCTCAGATTTTTGAATAGCTAGAAAATGAAAAATTACAGCATACTCCCTCCGTTTCAATTTTTTGAGATGGTAACATTTGTGTGTATTAATATATAACGGTACATAGGTTGTACTGAAACCATAATTACAAGAGAACAAAAGGAAAGAATAAAATGATCTACAATCCGAGCAGTATTCTAAAACTTCTAGGATTGATACAGTATCTTCTGGGCACTTCTGTTTACACCAAAAATAAAAAAAGAAGAACACTATTCAGTTTGTCTTATGCACTGAATTGCTACTGTCTTCAAAACAATTAGAGTTCCTCTCCTTCCAGATTGTCCACCATATACATGTAGGGACAATCCTCCATCTATCTCTGTTTCCAGCTCCAGTTTCAGCTTCATCCCAACTAGTAAGCACTTTAGTAATCTTAGAGGGCATTGTCCATGAGATACCTTTGAAATTAATCAATATCTTTCATAGTTGATCTGTAATCCTGCAGTGTAAAAATAGATGGCTAATCCCAAATAGAAAGCACGAAGTTTAATTTAGATGAGGTAATTTGACTCGGCACGGGTTTAAGAGAAAGAGGGATACTTTTGAAACTTGTGGTCTTAAAAGTTTAAGGGGTAAAAGCTTTGTGGAGCCATGACATTTGTGTTGTTATAAAAGCTTCTTATTAAGGGTAAAATAAAAAATTTAAAGTTGAATTGTTTTCAATTATAGAAATGTGTCATTCTTTTTGGAACGGACTAATAAGGAAAGTGTGTCATCTAAATTGAAACGGATGGAGTAATATATTCTAGATGAGTAAAGCAAAGTGCAACTATATGGCATTTCTTTCATTTTCCCCAACTTGGTTCCATAATGTTGGAAAAGCTTAAAATTTCCAACAGTTCCTCTATATCAGTGTTGCCTATTCTTCCCTGGTGATGCATTCAAAAACAATAATTTTTCTCCAACATATCGTGTTTGCTTGCTTCACTGAGGCGAATTCAGGATTTTGTGTTCGTGAGTGTTTAACTTTATTTGACGTAAAGTTACCACCAATCAAATCGTATAAGTGCACAACTATTTAAACACGATAAAAAATTAATGAGAAACCCATAGAATTAATATTACAAATGCCATAAAAACTGTGATGGATAACGCAATGGACGAGAAAGAAAATTAGTGAATTTTACCGTTCCGGAGGAACTCTTTATTTTTTGAAGCAAACTTTCATTTTCTTTCTTTCCTATGGTGAATTAGATGAAGTAGAAGGAAAAGCAAAGAAAAAAAGTCAGAATCAAAAGAAATAATAAAACAGTAGTATTGGATAAAAAAAATAGCTGGTGAAAAGCAAAAAAGATGACCTAATAATTGGGGCAAAAGAAAAATAGTGCTTGATAATATAAGAAAAGAAAAAGGGAGTAAAACAATCTTAATCTTGCTAGGATTCAGCTTCGGTCTCTCAACCTTCAACTTTCATAACCCTCCAGCACTTACTTGCGTGCTTGTTGTTTAATTATATCCGTTCGCTTAAATTTTCTATGTAATTATACATACTCCGAGTCGAGGTTAATGGGTGCTCGAGCACCCAAGTTTTACATGTAAATCCGCCCCTATTACCTCAGAAATTAGACCATTATCTTGGTCCTTTTATGTAACATTTCATTAGAGTTTAAACTTTAAACTACTAAACAATAAACATAATAAAATTCATTATTTGCCTATAAAATCCACCTTGCTTAGGAAGCAAAAAAAAAGGGTCATAAAGTTTTATCAAACAATAATTTGTAGAATTGATTACCTTTCCTTTCTCAATTAAAAACATTAGTGTGTGTGTCAGCTGCATTTTGATGTCAGCTTTGGAATAGAATATATGCACATCCATCAGCTTTTATATCTTTTGCCAACTCTTAAGTAGAAAGGTGGAATTTGATGACGCCAACTACGTGGAATGTCATGTCATCCATCAACTTTTATACTATATTTTTATAATATTTTTATTATTTGTGAAATTCATATTTTAAATCTGTCTCTTGAACATGAAAAGTGAAAACTCAGACGCTTGTGATTACTGCACCATTTGCGTTTAACACTAGGTCTTTTGGCATCTATTTTTGCGCCTAAATTTTATTTATCAAATACTAGAAGACTTACGTTATAGATTTTTCATTGGAAATGCAGCTATTAGAGAGTACATATGCCGCTCTAGAGTTTTCTCTTGTGGCCATTACTCTACATGTTTTCTACTCTATGGTAAGATTATGCAGTTGATATTTGATAACTCTTGGATAATTTCTAGTCTGTTAATCGAAGATCCTGTCTTTAAATTGTGCGCACACAACACTTTTGGCAGATATGAAATGAGGAGTAATCTTGGCTTTTGGCAGCTTCAGTTGCAGGCAGTCTATTCAGTAATGATAGATAGCATCAGTATTGGGTTTTGGTGCTTCTATGAGTCAATGCAATGTACATTCCATACCATTCTAACCCTGCATGAAATGAGTATGATGGAGAAATGATGAGGCTGTATAGGAATATTGTAACAACAACAAACCCATTGGATATTGTATATGCTTCTTTTTCACGTTAAAAATGTATTTTCTTTGTATTATTTTCTCTTATATCTTTTCCTCATCATCTTATGTGATGAGGTGGTTGATACCTCTGGTAGTCAAATATGTATACCGATATAGGTAAGGTAGTTATCGCTTGTCTTCTTTTTGTGTCTAGTACTAGAGGATAGTAGCTCAATGTAGATGAAAAAAGACCATGTGACATTTGAACCACAGTAGATGAAAAATTGCTGGCATCTAACTTTAATTATCTTTTTTAGATGTCCATTATTAGTCGGAATCTGAAGCCAGTTCAAGATCCAACAGGACAAACTGTTTGAAAAAAGACCAACAACAACATACCCAGTAATATCTCACACCGTGGGGTCTGGGGAGGGTAGTGTGTACGCAGACCTTACCCCTGGCTTGTGAGGATAGAGGATGTTTCCAATAGACCCTCGACTTAGGAAAGTATAAGCACCACATTAATAAAAATATAGGCAAGGGACGGTACCAAGAAGCCATATAAAAGCAGAATAAAAACAAATTACATAGCACAAAATTGCATGAGAGAAGACTGAAACGCTATACATTAAAAACAAATTAAATTTACAGATACCTACACTTATGATACAACTGCCTCTTAAAGGAATGCATACGCCACTCTTTTAAAAGACAACTAAGCCTCAAGCTTATTTGCATTTCGCAACAGCGAGGTATTGATTGTTATTTTTCTTCACCCATACTGTTGAACGAGTTCTCTTAACATAATCTGTGAAGAGGCTGTACCTACAGGACAAATATGGCTGGTTAGACAAGGATATTCATCTTCATATCAGCAACTAAAATTCGGAGGCAAATGGGATCACATATTGCAATATTTTGGCTGAACCATCCACACATTCACAAACCCAAACATAAGGACTTATCATCATTATCATAAATAATCGACGCAGTTGAAATTAAGATACCACCTGTCAAACTCCAGTCTCTGAGTAACTATCCCATTCAATAGGAGCTCCGAACTATATACTGTTGATCCTGTAGATGTAACATGGGATTGCATTTGCATGATTATTCAAATTTAATACAAAACTTCTTACTGATTTTACAAGGCAAAAGAATAAGAAGTCTACCTTTCTCAAGGAAAGGGATGCAAACTTCATAGTCTTCTTCACAAGATAAAACTAGAAGATCGTCAGGAACAACTTCCTCTTTCATAACCGATCTACCAAGTCGCTCCACTGCCTGAAAAACATTTGGAACAGGCGTTACCAAGCACGAACAAACAGTCAATAAAATAGTTATAATTACGGAGAGAGGATTATTCCTGAACAAATACAGATTGATTATGGAACTCTCGCATGGAGGATGCGATAATGATAAACACTAGAAACACTAGTAGACACTAACTTCAAATTATAGGAATTCCAAAATATTTGACGTACTTTTACACATAACCATAGAGTATAAGTTTCAAGAATTCAAATCCGCCCATCTTTAGTGTGGATTATAATCCATACCACTTGTTTTCCCTATCAAAGAAACCTTCCATAAAATTGGTTACAAATGTTTGCTTCAGCTACCGTAAGTCAAACTAATGATCTTTTTTCTCTTCTGAAAATGGTAACAGTGTATTCATCAGCATTAAGGAAATGCTGGCCATCCTATTTACAGATCAAAGTCAAAAGTCAAAACTAATGAAGATCTTAATATTAAAAAAGTCAAACTAATGATCTTTAATATGTCACCACTTATCACCTATGTTACCATGGGCATCATCTTGAGCACACATTCAAATATATGATATCCAACATATTTAATTAGGCTGGTTCTAATCTTTCATAACTAATCATGTTGCATTTATAGCGGATAGGAAGCCTACACTCTACCATATCCTCCTGACAATACTAATGAAAGACTGGTTTTGTCTCAGGTATTCACAGAAGCACCAATATATGAGAAGATAGACTGAACATTTTGAATCTGCTTGCTTTGGACTTGACACCACTTTTTTTCTCAAAGCGGAACTTAGAACGGTACCAAATTGTGGCATCGAAGGTGATTCAGGTGAATGGATAGAGCATATGAATATCTTATCCAGGATGGTTGAATTTTAAAGTGAAATAAAAAAGGGGTAAAGAGTAGAGTACACACCAAACCATGAACTGCCTTCACCAAACTTGCCAATATATCTTTACCAGGCTTTGTATTTGGAGTGGTAAAAACTCTATATCCCTGAAAATAAATTACTATGAGAAAAGGAAAAGCACAGCTGCTGCATCTAAAAGTCACCTAAGGCAGCATGTTTACCTGTAAAAGGGGATGTTGGCATGCTCGTGCTAATGAAACTGGCATGCTGAAGCCGAACTCTTTTTCTTTTCTTGCATCTCTCAAGATATAATTTTTCTCATCAATAAGACAGCTAGCTTGTCCACAACTCTCAAGCCATAGATGTGTCACCACAGGTTTCCCTACAGCAATAGCTTCTAGCACGTTTCTAGTGCGAACAAATTCATCAGCCACAAAATGAGTGGCATCGGACATACATGATACGCTTGAGGCTCCTAACCGGGCTAAGATCTGCAAGAAGAGATGATAAAGTGATTCCGGTTTAAAACATACAATATTTGCACAAACAAAGAAAAGATCATAGCGAAATTACCTTCTTTTGCTGTTTAATAATATCTGCATCCAGGTGCTGACTGAACAAGACTCGAACATTAGTCATTTCTCGCCTCTTCCTAGAATCTTTTATGGTGGAGCCAATTTGTGTTCCAGTAGAATGTAAGGAAGTGATTTCTCTCAAAAGAGATGATCTTGACATATTCTTCCTGCACGATTGTTTATGATACTCATCACCCATACAAATAGGTGACACAGCATTCTTCTGGATTTTTGAATTGGTGGGAGTGGTGCACGCTGAAGCTGACGCTTTACACTGCTCTCCTGTTGAAGATTCTGTTCCTTGTGCTTCATCAACAGATCTTGTTATCTCTACATTAGTTTTCCTATTAGAATCTTTTATGGACTTATGTAGAATTGTTTTTGCACTTCCATCAGCAAAAGCATCATTAGTGCTGTTACCATCCAGATGTCTTTTATCTATGCCTTCCTGTAAGAGCTTCTTATGAGACCCCCTCTCTGAGGATGCAATATCGGGGAGAGTGCATTCAGATGAACACTTTCTCTTTTTTGTGCTGACATTAATTGAAGTACTTGTCTGGTCACCTCTTAATCTCTTTGACCTTCTACAAGATTGAGTAGTGGTCTCTTGCCCCATGGTAGGCATCTTCCGGTGACTTCTTCTTCCCTTGGGATAGTCTACAGCAGAAAGGCTGGCCCATGTTGATTCCATATTTCTTAGGTTGGCAGTTTGATTGGTAGCAAGTGTACTTCGATCCATCAAAGTCTCACAAGCCTCAGCATCTGTCCCGCTTCTATCAAAAGTGGCAGTGGCAGACAGACGTCTTTTTGGTTGACTCTCTACCTGGTGCTGCCTAGTTCGATGAGCTACAGGTGTGGAGTGACAATCCTTGACAGACATGGAACCTGCGCTTGCTTTTGGTGGTCTTTCCTCCTGTCTTATCTCTTCTTCTCTTCCCCTTGAAGCATGGAGTTTCGTCATATTTGGCTTGATCATTTTTAATCGGGCCCCTTGTTCTTCATTGCCTTGCTTCTTGATACTTTTCTGTTGTTTCACTCTTTCTTGATAGTTCTCTTCAACTAATCTGGCATCCTTCTGCATTGTGCTCATGGACATTCTTGAAGATCGTGCTTTTTTCTTGGAGGACCTTCGCTTTGACAGACTCTCATCATCAATTCGATCTTTGCAAGAACCATCCGTCAATGTCTTATCACCTTTCTTCTCATTGCTACAATCATTTTCCAGCACAGGAGCTCCAAAGCATAATGTTTGCATAGCTTCAGCAGCTATTTGAGTATCTAAACCAACATTTAGCATGTCAGGAACATCGTCTCCATTACCATCGTCAATCATTCCATCACCAGCCCCCGAATTCAGTTGTTCATCCAGCTTCTTAATAAAGTTTTTTCTAGATCTGGACTTTGATAACTCACTTTTCACTCTACTTCTACTAGACAATAACCTAGAATCAGAACGGGGGGAACCCTTCAACTTTTTGCTGCTCAACGGGTGCTTTTCCTTTTCTCCACTGCCTTTAACTCCCCGTCTTAAGGGATCAAGTGAAACACGCTTCGGAGGTTCAGTAGCAGGACTCCTGCCAACAAGAAGTTCCTTTTTCTTCTGGAAAAACTCTCCACCTCCTTCATCTTCACGATTGTCATCCCAATCAAAAATCTCACCCTCTGCATCTGCAATTCCCGCTGCTCTCCGAGCCAAACTTTTTGTCCCTTTTGCAGCAGAGACAAATTTCGATTTTCCAATGGAGGACTTCCCAAAGTCAATATGTTGATCAAAATCCAAAGGATTGAGCTTAAGAAACTTGTCAACAACATCTAGTGCATTGGCCTGAGACTCCTCTCCAGGTTCTTGAGAATCTACATAACTTAAACCTGCCAATCCATCTTCATAGGCAAATTGAGGCAAGTCCACTGTCTTCTGAGCATCATTGTTGCCATCTTCTGACCCTTTAATTTCAACAAGTATCTCATCTCTGAAAAGTTTCCTCACAGCTGAACTACCAACTTTGCATCGGTTTCCATTACCTACATCATTCATTTGTTCGTCATACTCCTCACAAGCATTCGGGTTAAGCTCCTTCCTGACTTCAGATTGAGGTCCAACCATAGATGTCCCATTTTGGCCTGCACTTTCCTGCTCCAGAAGATTGTCATTTTTAATAGACCATGTACTTCCTTTTGTCCCTTTATGGCTCATGTCATAAGCAGCCAAACCAGAAGCCCTGACAGATGCAGCACGGATTGAAGTAAACCCTCGTTGCAGAGATCCTGAAAAAAATACATGAATATAAGACCTCCAAAATTCTGAAGCAGCTTTGTTATCAAATCTTCAAAGGCATTCTGTCTGATAACGAATATGGCTAGAATATAAAAGCTGAAAACATAAAAGGAATTCATCAACCACCTAAAAGTACCAGCATGCAAGTGTATATTAAATACTTTCATGTACCGCATAAGAGAAGAGAAATCCAGATTCTAAAATATAAAACAGAGAAAGCGAAGACAAAGCCTCTCTTTCAATAGTAAAACTTTTCTTGGATACAGCAGAAATGACCAACTGTAGACACATAGAGTTCAGAACCAAAGTCAGCAATTACATACTAAATATCAAAATACATGATAGTTGACGCATTGGCAAAGAATATACAGATCCAGCTAAGTGAGGAGGCCTATTTACAGTGAATTTTAAAAACTGGATGACGCAAAATGTTGTCCAACTTTACACTAGTAGAAGAACATTTCAATTAATTGCAAATTTAAGGAATGGATTAAGAAAGGGAACTATTTGATCAGTTATAGTTCCATGCAGATCCTGCATAATCAAAATGGAAGAAAAGAGATGGTAAAATGATAAATTTAGGCCAAACATGTATAGCGTTAGAACTTGATTAAAACAAATTATCTCATGATAGCGAAACCAATTTACCTGATTGATGCTTGTCATTGCTTAGAACATCTGATTGTGAAATCGAACTCTTATCACCTGTGTTGGAATTGCTGCTTTTAGTAAACTTCACCTGATCAATAGAACTGTGTTTCATTGAATCATCATCTGATAACTCTTCAGTATCGCACAAGACCTCAGTTCTATCACTTCCTTCACTATCTACGGCAACTTCGACGTTGCACTTTTCAGAAGTCCGGATGCGTTCATTTTGTAGACCATCATGATCTTCCACCACTTGGGTTTCACCACCTAAATCCACCCGTTGAGTTTCACTACAAAAATCCACCACTTGTGTTTCACCACCAAAATCCACAACTTGCGTTTCACCGCCGAAATCCACCACTTGTGTTTCACCACCGAAATCCAAAAACTGGTTTTCACCACAAAGATTTACAAGTTGGGTCTCAAAGGCATCATTGAAGAAAAGACGGTCATCAGCAGGAACCATACATTGGTTACGGTACAACTCAGGATCCTTCCCTATAAATATAGACCAAATTGTATCTTTAGGGGAAAAAGCAATTTCAAATTAGAGTTCCAAATCTTAGAGAGAAAAAAAGTATCTCCCATATATTTGACTAACTTTGCATTTTCTTAATCTTCTGAAACCCCCTTCTCATCCTAAAGAAAAAGGTAGTACTCCCTCCCTCCCACTTTATGTGATGCGATTTGGAGTACAAGGGTCAAACTATCTAATTTTAGGTGTAAATTCGAACATAGAATCTTCAAATTTTTTGAAATAAAATTAACATATTTGGAAACTACGTAAAAAGTAGTAGTCACAAAAAAATTACAACATTGAAAAGGCGTCGAGGTCAAAGAAATTTTTTTTTGACTCTCCGAATTGTAACTGCATCACATAAGGTGGGGCAAAGGGAGTGAAGATGTCTTCTTTTTTTTTTTTTTTGATAAGCAGTGAAGATATCTTCTGTTAATAAAGGATTCAATTTTTTTTCTTTATCCTTAACAAGCAAGAAAATTAAAACCCTTATATTAACATTTAGGAATAATCAACATACCCTAATTTACCCAAAAAAATTAGAAAAAATAAAAATAAACTTGCCTGGGAATGACTCGGATGAAATTTGAGTGTCCACTGGTTGTGTATTGTCATTACTCAAAATACCCCTTTTCGGGTCAGGATTGTTCGCATTCTTTTTTCCACCGTCTACCATTTTAATTCATCTACAATTACATACCAAAAAATAGTAAATAAATCATAATCACAACAATAGTGATAATATTAATTGACACCAAGCCAAAGACTATGCCTTTAGAACACAATATCGCAATTGAAGAAATAAATTTAGAAGAAAAAAAACTGGAAAAAGTACACAAAAATAAAATACTAACTGCATCAAATCGGATTGAATCGGAAACGTCGGAGAAATCCGCCGGAGAGGTTGTGGGTATAGTTGTGGGGGGGGGGGGGGGGTAAGTATAGGTTTAGAGATTAAAGGAGGGAAAATAGGGAGAAGTGGGAAAAATTCTTAATTTGGAGGGAAATTTCTGCGTTTTTATATTCTCCCGAGTTTCTACTTCGACACACTACCATGGCCTTTGGTAAATGAGTACTTTTATTAATTTACTTCTTCTTTCCTTTTCCTTTATTTCAATTTGTACAATTAACCCGCTTTGGTTCTTTGGAATAAAAATGCGTTTTGAAAATGTTACATTAGAATGTTTAAGCCACTTCAATTTTTCTTTAACAGAAATTCGTTCCTTGAAAAAAATTGGGTCAAAATTTTATATAATATCATACATCAAGTCTTTAGGTTTTAAATATAAGTATATACTCCCTCCGTTTCAATTTAGATGAGGTAGTTTGACTCGGCACAGAGTTTAAGAAAAAGAATAAGACTTTTAAAACTTGTGGTCTTAAAAGCTTAAGGGTAAAAGTTTTGGGGGGGCCATGACATTTGTGTAGTTATAAAAGTTTCTCGTTAAGGATAAAATAGATAAATAAAGAGTTTAAATTTGAATTATTTTCAAATTTAAAAATATATAATTTATTTTGGAACAGACTAAAAAGAAAAGTAACTCATTTAACTTGAAACAAAGGGAGTATATTTTGAGTCGCAACTTTTATTTAAAATGCTTCTCTAATAGTATTTACTAAATGAGACATAAGAGTAATATATAGTAGTATCAATTATGGATCTTGTCTTTTGAAGAACAAAATTTATTTTAATACTCTTGTTGTAGTATTACCTGCATTTACCATGCAAACATCACTATATTTCTCTTACAAATAATTGGATCTTGTCTTTTGAAGAACAAAATTTATTTTAATACTCTTGTTGTAGTATTACCTGCATTTACCATGCAAACATCACTATATTTCTCTTACAAAAATGAAAACAAAGGCTTGTTTCACGGCCAACAAAGAAAGGTAAAATAGGTTGGATTTGCTTGTAGAAGTTACAAAACAGGTAAACATGTATATGCTAGTGTTGAAATTGAGCCAAAAAAATTATGTGTTGTGAAAAAAGGGGCATTCCGAGAATCGAACTCGGGACCTCTCGCACCCAAAGCGAGAATCATACCACTAGACCAAATGCCCATTTTCTTTTAAAGGCCAATTATTTTGTTCTAATCAATTTTAGAAGACGGATGTATCATTTCAGTCTTATCTTTTATGTAGATACTTCTACACAAGCTTGAGTTAGACTTTGATTGGATAACGGTAAGCTAATTGGCTTTTCTGATGATATATTCGGTATGTTACTCTCCGAATATTTGTGGTTTGATCATTTCTTCAATTACGGTGCTCCTAATTCATTTTCTTCTCTTTTTTTTTCGCACTTCCTATATATGTAATTCTAAGAAACTTATCATGTATACTAACGATCGCATCTTTATGGTGATTAAGATAATAAACTACAATAAAATTATCAACCGCATGGAAATATACTTTTTATTTTTTTGTAAAGTTGATGTCATGTAACCAGCGGTGTAGCCACCCTGTGTCAAGGGAGATCAAGCGCATACCCTTCGTCGAAAAATTATATTGCGTGTATAAGTTAAATACTAGTACGTTATATGGTTAGATATTATAATTTGAACACCCTTAACACAGTTGAGTGAGACATTCTAGTGGTTTAGGGTATTCAAAGTGAAGTGTTATTAATGGGTTCAAAGTTCTGCCCATTTTATTTTGCCATAACTAAACGTAGACCACCATGCGTGGTCTATTTGATTCTTTTTCAATCTAAAAAAAATCTTAATAAAATAACTCTTCAAACTTAAAATTTGTAAATAAATAACTAATCTTAAAAGTAACTTTTTTAACTAAGAGTCTGTTTGGAAAGTCACTCAAGGGGAAAATGAGAATTGGTGATACTTACATTGTGTAATTACAAGGTTACTTTTTAATTTCTTTACCTTTTGTTTTTATTTTAATTTATTTTCTTTATAATTTTTTATTTCCATTATTTTAAATTTCTTCATATTTTATTTTTACTTATAAGTTCTTTTTTAATTTTAAAATATACATTTCCTTGTACATTATTTATCTATTATTTCTCTACCTTTACTTCCTGTGATTCCATGTAATTGCTCGTATATTTTATTTCTTATTTGTTTTATTTTCTTCATTTAGCGTAACTGCATTATTATTCTAATTTTTAAAACTACACCTCCAAATATTAGAAATAATGAGTCATTAACAAACTTGGCATATAATGAGTCATTAAGGTAGAATTTTGTTGCTGAACGAGGTTATAAACTTACTATGTTTCTTAATCTTAAGTTGTATTGGAACTTATTTTTATGTTGGAATTTGACATATATTAAACTACTTTTTTTTTATTTTGAAATTGTGTTATATTTATGTCACATTTACTTGTTTTAGTAGTATCGACTTGTTATTTCACATTGCATGTTGTTCGTTTTTTAGTTAGAATTGATAGATTGATTTTGTCAAACACTTGAATAATGTTATGACATTATATTTATAAATATTAATTTTTTTTATCAAACATGCATTTCATGACGTTCTTACAAAACATATATTTTTAGTTTTTATAATTAATTAAACTAAATATTATTAATTTGAAAAATATATTTCAATTATTTTTATAATATCAGTTATAAATATATGATTAGTAATTAAGGTATATTCAAGAAAAAATATGCATATTAAATACCAAATCTAATATCATTTATACTTATAAAAAAAATATTTATAAGCATATATTTATTATGTTAACTTTTAAGTTTTGATAATTACGTAATTTAAAATTTAATTTGATTGTGTAATTATACTTGTGCAACCAAATAGTACGTTTGTAATTACACTGTAGTTATGTTATGGCAAATAAACAGGCCGTCGTAATTACTACCCTAGTAATTACACAAATTTTAATTACCGGGTGACTTTCCAAACAGACCCTAAAAGTTATTTTTTAAATAATTTTATAATTTAAAAGTCAAGCTCTACAATAATTTCTTCAACGAAAGCTTTCTACAAACTCTAGATCCTTTTGGCTCTATCATGTCTTTGGTATGCTTACTTTTATTAGTAAAATTTATAATGTATAATTTTGTTATTTTTAGGCAGAATAATCTAATAAACACTTCTACTTGTCCCGCTTTGTCATCCCGTTCTCGATACTCTACGAAGTTTTCATCCATACACTCTAGTTTTCAAAACACATTACTTTAAACTCCTCTGACCGTTGACCAAGCATATGTGGCAACTTCATGATTGAGTTGGACAAAATACGTGAATTTCACGCGTATAACGAGAGTAAACATAAAAAAGTTAGACTAAAAATGATTAAAATAAGAAGAAAAAAAGTAAACGTAAAAGACAAAAAAATAATATAAGAAAAAAATTAAATATCTTTGTTCTTTCTTCTTTCCCCACCCCTACCCCCATCCCATTTCTTTTTCTTTTTCTACCCTTCCCCTTTCCCTTTCTTTCCCCACCCCTCCTTCATTTCTCTTTTCTCTTTCTTCCCTTATTCCTTTTCCGTTATTCCCCTCCTCCGTTTCTCTTTTCTCTTTCTCCTGTTATTCCCGACCTCCCTATTTTCACAAACCTTCAGTTAATATTTGAGAAAAAAGTAATAAATCTTTTTTGAAGAGCAACCACCATTAAATTTTTTGAGATGTATTAGATTCGTTTCTATTGCTAGTGTTGAATTTGGTTTGGGTAACAATCATTTCAGGACTAATAGATTCGCAGGTGGTGGAGAGCATATTTAATGGTGGAATTTTATTTGATCAGGGAAGCTGAAAATATAATTTTTGGGCAGTTTATGGTGAGGTGCTGGTGAAGAGTGGTTTTGGAGGGTGAAGAGTGGTTGACGAAGGTCTTTGTGAAATTAGGTGAGGTGTACAATGTAAAATTATGTGGCATATGGGAATATTAAGAAATTTCAGTGGTGAAAGAAGTTCAAGGTGATTTACATGGTGGATTTGAAATAGTGAGCAACGATGTTTGACAAAATCTTTGAAAGGGAGATGGACGATGAAAAGTTGAAAAATGGTGGGTTTTAGTGGTCCACCGTAGTGCTGCCCACGGTAAAGACGGTAAAATCGTGGTGTTGTTTCTGCTCTGTAAAATAGAGATAGGTGGTCAAGGGTGGGGAGTAGTGGAGTGAAAAAAAGGAAAAAATTAAATTTTTGAAATTAAAGTAAAAAAAGAAGTGTCATTAAAAATCTGATGTGGACTATGATATATCATCCATATCGTGTGTTTGAAGAACAAGCGAGGCTGGAGGGATTTAAAATAATGAGTTTTAAAAACTACAAGTGTGTGGATAAAATTTCGTAGGGTATCGGGACCGTAATGACAAAACGGACAAGTAAACGTGTTTATTAAGCTATTCTGCCTTATTTTAATTTTGATTTATAAAATTATAGTTCTATTAAAAGTTTTTTTATTATTTAGCTAAATGTTGCGTAGTTTGATCTAAAAATTCCGGTACACCATTCATCCACAAAAAAAATTATTGACTTGTGTAAAGTTTGAACACCCTTACCGAAATTTCTGGCTACGCCGCTGCATGTGACCAGGAGATCATGAGTTTGAGCCGTGGAAACAACCTTTTGTAAAAATACAGAGTAAGGTTGCGTACAATAGATCATTGTAGTCCGACTATTCCCCGGACCCCGCGTATAACGGGAGCTTAGTGTATTTAGCTGTTCTTTTTGGTCATCTTTTCTCGATTTTTTTTTTTTTTTTGAAAAGAGAGAAGCTTGTTTGCACAAGGAATGTATTGCATCAAAGCACAAACTGCGAACACTATGTGAACTTGAACCGAAAGAACAGAGTAACTTACAATGTTGAAGCACAGTTTTAACTAAAAAGGGAACAATATGGTATTCAAGTAATAACAGAAACAATCACCACAAAGATCGTGTACCTCCTTGAGCTATTGACATGTGACAAAAATGTAAGATCCAAGGCAGGGTACAGTTGCTCAAAATCTAGTCATATTCAAACTGAACATCTATTTTCAAAAATACTTGCTCATTAGCCTTGCAATAAAGGATGTGAATTTGTCTAATTCATGGCATTTTTCATGTGTTTTGTTTTCTGAAAAAACCATATGAAAAGAACCTGCAACCCATACGATGATGTATGAGCAAGAAATCTTTAAGATGGTAAGGGTGCAAAGGCGAATTCAGGATTTACTCCGTGTCAAAAGTTATGGGTTCAGTTGAACCCATCGGTGGAACACTACATATGCCACTGCTTGGACCACATGATTGTGAAATTGCTCAAGATTATCGGTGCTGTCACTAACATCAAGATGGATCACACTAAAACATCATCAATCTTAAGGAGTCTTAACTTTCCCTTGCTGATACACTGTCATAACCCAGTAAAAGAGACCTCAAGCAAGGAAAAAAACCGCTAGTACAATAACTTAAACGAACAAAAAAAAAGAGATATTAAGGCATTAGGAGACTGTATAGTTTACAAGATATCTTTTATATACCACCAGAGGTTGTTGTGGATTGGATAGGATTCCTTCACCTTTAACCGGAGATCTCGGGTTCGAGCCCTAGGGATGAAACAAATCCTGATAAAAGTATCTTGTATATAGCTAACTCATGCACATGTACTAAAAATGTAGTAAGCCTTGGCTTGGAAACAATACAGAAAGCATGATTACCTTTCACTGTTTCACATCTAATGTTTGCAATGTAATACTGATCAACTGTGAAGTAAGAACCCAGAGAAGCTAAAATTCAGGACTTAAACATAACATTCAACTGGTAACAAGGCAATGAGAACCCATTACTCATAATTTAGCTGTTCACAAAAGCTGCATATCAGTTCAAACAAAGACTATTAAACTAAGTTTAAAGGCATAGCCTGGGGAGCATTTCAGCATATGTATCAAGAGTAAACTAACTCTTGTACAAAAACCCTCACATTCTGGGCTAGGATATAAACTAAGAAAAGATAAGTTAATAGGCATGACCATCCTGTACAAATATCTTCACATTTTGGGCTAGGATAAACAAAGAAAAGCTAAATGCTGCTTCACGTCACCTTTGTTCAGTCTGTACAAAGGAAATAAACAGGCATTGCTGCTGGATCGAACTCCCAGAAACCTCGCACGATGCCACCTCTCTCTTCTGTCAGGCGAAAAGCAGGAATTTGATGAGAGAACCTGAGCTGCTCGGCTAGAGATATTTTCACCGTTCCATTTGCCTCTTCTTCCACTTGAGGCTTGTAGACAGACTTAAAACCATTTACCTGTATTAGGAACTTTAAGGATACGTACTTATCAGTAACATCCACAACTTCAACAATTTCATACTCACAATCTTCCAGTTTGTCACATTTCAGCTGAGCACTCCAGTTTTTATAAACTGCCCAAACTTCACCTGTTCTGGGGAAGATCTTGTAGACACCCTTCTTCTCCATAGGTTGTGGTCCTACTTGATGCGAAAAAGCATTGGTTTCCGTATATGTGTTCAGCTTTCTATTTTTAAACTTAAACATTCCACAACTAATTGGCATTGTTTTATCACGCCACTGTATTATGCCTTTAGGTGGTGGACAGGCATAAAACCAAGCCACGTGCAAGGTAAAATTAGGGAAAGGATCTATCTTCTTTATCTGGCCATAGTATCTCGGCATGGCATCTTCATCACCGTAAATTGCCCAAAATTGACCAACTTGAAACTTCTCCAGTGATCTCTCAACATCAAAGTTGTGGAATTCGGGTTCAGGAACCTCATTAGCTACTGATGCAATACAGTTTTCTGCAGAATTTACTGAATCCATGCGACTGTACATCATACAGTTAGCTGTCTCTCTTTGGTCTAAGGATAAATTATTTCCCAAGTTAATTCTGGATTGTCTATCAGCGGGATGTGCATTTCCTTCAGACTTCCCCTTCAGATCAACAGAAGATGTATCTCCTTCGGATTTTAGCTTCACTTCCACCCCATCTGCAGGAGATAAAACGTCATGTGGCTTATCATCCCATTGTTCCATCATGTCTAGAGGTGATATATCTTTATCAGACTTTGCCATCGGTTCCGAATTCATTGAAGAAAACAGATAGTTTTCAAACCCTGCGTTTGATTTTGGCAAAGAAGGTGCCTCTCGCCTCACCCTCTTTGCTGGAGATCTAGGACAAGAGACATCATTGTATGCATTCCCATGCTCGACGTCAAGATCTGCAGACACAGAAATGCCTAGTTGGTCAATGGGTAAAGAAGCAGGGTCTAGTTCGAAGGATCCTTCAGGAACATCATTCCTCTCCATGCCTGTCATCTTAAATGAAGGAACTCTATGAGAGAATCTAAATATCTCCTTTGCAGGAATTAGAAACTGGCCACTTTCCCCTAGTTTTGTTGCAGCTCGATGAAAAAGACAAGTGAAGCCTTTTACTTTACCCAAGTATGCAACATGAGCACCAATATCATCAGCATAGTCTGACAGCACCTCAACAAACTCATAATTGTACTTTTTCTTGCTCTCAATATGAGAATACCAGTTCATATCCCAATCTTTAAAGATTGCCCAAGTTTCTCCTTGCCGTGGAAATATCTTCATCGTATTGGAACAGCTGCTTTCATTTTTTGCACAGGCCAAATGTGAGAACATAGGATGATCTTCAGCGTATTCTGAGTTTCCCAATTTGAACCTACCACAAGAAGCTGGAAAGCCCTCAGATAGCCATTTGGTTTCATTTTTATCCAGCGGATCGGGCTCTAACCAAGTAATGCGCAACTTAAATGCAGGAGAGAAAATCTTCCTGATGACTGCATAGAATCTCGGCATGGCATCCAGAGTATCATAAACAGCCCATACTTGTCCAACCTTAAAGCAAGATTCCTCCCTATCCTTTTCAAAATCATTAAAATCTGGGTCCGGATATTCAAATGATTCTGGCTCAGTCATAATAGAAGGCCCTAGATCTGAGGGAAGATCAAAGGTTTGTCCACAGCCTTTTTCAGGTACAGCCGCTCTTGCATTTGCATTCTCAGCTTCCTGCTCTGTGTTCTGCAAGCTCTCTTCAGAGGACAAACTTTCCTTTAGTTTCTTCTTCTCTTCATTGGGAGTTGCTGTCTCAGACAAATTCTGAATCGAAGGGTCTTCTTCTTCTTCTTCTTCACCACTTAGATTCGCGCAGTAAGTGACACGCTGTCTGGACTGAGTATATCTTCGCCGTTTCTGGTCACCAAGACATTGAGAATTCTGCCCAGGCGGATGATCACACTCTTCAAAATTTACATCTTCTTCAGAATCTATGCTCGTTGATGAATCACAATTTTCACTAGATTCTACTGATATCTTCTTTCTCTTTGTGTTTTTCCTTTTACATTCCCCTGATAAGCCCTCCTTATTAATTTTTCCATATGCATTTTCCGAGTTTCCATTGCTATTAGACTCCCGACCAACCTCTGAGGGAAGTTTTGACTGTATAAATTCATCAGCAGCCTTCTTCTGACTTCTTCTCTTGGTTGCAGGGCTCATACAAGTGTATTGGGAGCTAACTTTAATATGATCTTGGTTTGTTGTATCATTCTTCTTGGAAGTAGGCTGACTCCTACTGGTTCCGGGTGTTGCATCTGAAGCATTTACTTCATGACCTGTGTAGGACTTTTTACAATTTTGACACCACAAAAGCTTATTCAGCATGGTCTTATAATACTTATACTTAACAGAACAGAATGGGCATACGGTCCAAAAAGTTGGTTGGCTTCTAGGAACTCCTGATTGAGTGTCGTGCTGATTCATGAATTCTGATTTGACATTGAACTTGTTTTGTACCCAAGGATGTGACCTGATATCTGGCTGGCTGCTGCTTGTTTGCTGCATTGGTACTTGAGATCTTCCTGAAGGAATGCGTCTATTGTTATACAACATTCGTTTTTCTCTATCCAAAAGCACCATTTGAGCTTCACCAATCAGCGTAAAGGCATCAGCTGCACCAGGGAACTTGTTCTTATCAGGATGTAGCAAGAGAGCTAACTTGCGGTATTGCTTCCTGATAAGAGAATCATCAGCTGTTGGCTCCACTTTAAGAATATCGTACCAGTTTCTCTCGTTTCCAAAAGTTTTATTCTCCGCAGAGCAATGCACGTCACAAACCAAAACCATCTGCGCAATGTTTTCCAGATTAGGAAAGAGCTCCTGGGCTTTAGATAAAAGCTTTTTAGCTCCAATGAAATCTCTATTTTCCATCTTCTTTTCAGCAATCCCTCTAGCCCTGATCGCCTCTTCTTTGTTGCAGTCCATCATTGGTCTACAATTTGATAGTAACGCTCCTCTATTTACCTTATGCTTCAGAAGGTAGAATTCAATAGAAGCAAATGTTTAAGAAACTATAATATCCAGATCAGCTGTTCAAGTTCGTGTAACCTGAAAAAATATAGGTCAGCTCTCAGCTTAATTGAGAAAGAAAAAACTAAAATGATTAGTTGTTCGGAAATGCAGGTCATGCAGCTAGACGTTTCCTATTTTTACAATTTTAATGAGAAAAAAGCAATGGTAACACTCTAAGCAGTTTAAATCGAAAAGGATTCACATTTGACAGTGGAAAAGAAAGAATTGAAAAGGTGTTGCCAAGCATGGGGTGGGTTAGATATCAAAATCAGTTACTGTATAATTTCATCTAATGACTACACAATTCAACCCCAAAGTGATCATCTAAATACCTCGCCAATTTAAACAGTACCACGATCCATACTGGCTTTCAGTGGGGAAATAATATTTAACTCCCTTTATCACTTTCCTTCTACCCAACTTTACAAAATATTAATTCTGACTTAATCCAATGCTTTGCTCTATGAATAATCCTCTTTTAGCCCGTAAAATTCAAAGTCAAGTTAAAGAACATACACCAATATAACAATTAGAACCAAGCTTCTAAAGATGTGCTTTCTCAATCAGATTATCCAACAAACTAATTATGATTGAACATAAAGAAAAGATAGATAATCTACCATACTAATCACCAAAAAAATTTCTCCTACTCAACAGGAAGAGCAATCCATTTCTAGTTATCTACCAGAGAGGAAAATAAAACGAGGTGACGCAGCTCTAAAAATGGTTGACTTGGCCAAGAATATGCTTTAAATTACTACACACTCACATCTAATCTGAAAGCTTCATTCTATTCATTTATATTTTCACACATATTACCATGTTACTGATTTTCACAACCAAAATATTGCTGCACTAAAGCAGACACTCATTCTCTTTCCATGCTTTCCTCAATACCAATTGCTTAGATTTCTCTGTTAACCTGAATTCTATCAAGACTTCCCTTGACTACAACAAAGCCTATGCTTATAATTCAAGGAACTACTAATTTGAACAGTTGCAATGTCTGAAATAGATTCTCTATATTTCCAATTTGTGATAGCAAACTTTTCAATCTTTGATACTCAACTAAAACACTTAACAAACCTAAAATTGCTCTTCACTGTAAAAAGAGAGCAGATCAAACCTAAAATTGCTTTTCACTGTAAAAAGAGTAGGCATCAAGCTCATTTGAATTACATAAATACACACATGCAAGTATGTGTGCGTGTACACATACATCCATTGTTGAGGTTTTAATTTTTAAGATGAAATAGTCTTAAAATGAGGGTGAATGAGAAATGGAGAGAAAATGAAATTTTTGAGTAAAATTTTAAGTTTTCCCATATTGGAAGAGGAAGAGATTTTTGGTGGGTATATATATAATTGCTCTTCTTGTAGCTCTTAAAGAGTTAAGAAGAAAGCAAGCCTCGCGCCGTCGTCGTCGCTCGCTCGGCTCGGCTACGGCTTCGGCTTAATGTGCTTGCTCCACCATGGAGGGTGGACGATTGGTCTTCTTCAACACTGGCTGCTATATATATGTGCAGCAGCTGTTGAAGAAAGACACACAACACACAAACTGAAATCCTGAAAACGCTCAACTTTGGCTATACATTGCACTCCTTCCTCTCAGCATTTCCATACGATTTTCTGAGTTTCTACTCCTTCGTTCTGCATTGTTTTAACTTCAAACAAAGCAACTATAAGTGTGATTTGCTACCGAACTTTGTGTTCGCTGAAACACTGGGGTTTGAAGTACCGCTACACCAGTGTGTGATTCGTTCTCCTGGGAGGAAATAATCCATTACCTTGGGTACTAGGAGGGGATTAAATTCCTTAAGGAAACACTGTGAATTCAGTGGGCTCGAATTAATTACTGTTTCATTACGTTAACTTATATTTTGCAGAATTATTATTTACAAATACAGCAATATTGGCGGGACTAACAATCTTAAGGAATTTAATATTTATTTCTGTATTTGTGTTATTCTTATTATTCTGCAAACTAAAACCTTTGTGGTTTTGTGTACTCCCCAGATATTATCTTGTAATTTTTTGGATATAGTATCATTTTACTGGCTATAGAGGAAAAAGGGAGTTGAAACCTGAGCCAAAGGGAAGTTTATGATTGAGGTCTTGCTATAAAATTAGAAAAGCAATTTACTTCTATACTCTCCGTCCCAAAACGAACGTCCAATTTGCTTCTTAGTTTTTTTTTCCATATTATGTGCTAACAACCGACTTCTACCACATACTACTATTATACTAAACCAAAAGTTACTTGAATCCCACCTTTACCTCGCTTTAAAGAAGTTTTTCTCTTTACTACTTTTCAAAAAAAGTAATAAGTAGAAGCAACTCGTGCACCTCAAATATTCCTCCTTTAATGTTAAATGACCCACATCCTGGACTTCAAATTCAATTTAGAAGGGAAGTTAAACCAACAACAACTAAAATCTAAAATCCTAAACTAGTTGGGGTCCATTATATGAATACTCTTGCATCCATTGTGCCCTATGTGAGTCCATTCCATCTTCCTACTCAATAAATTGCCCTTTACAACAAATTATGGGTTCTCCTATGACTTTGGTGCATCGGCAAAGGTAGTACGGCGCAAGATGTCTGCTAGGTACAGTTCACTAGTAAAAAACTTGGTATTGCGTAAAAGGCAAGCCAAAAGACTTCTCAGTCATCAAAAGGAGATTTTTTTTATGGTTTTTCAAGAAGGTATTGTTTTATCTAAGTTTCTTCGAGTGCATTAGCTATCTCCACCCCCACCCGGTGGTGGAGCTGGAAGGTTTACGTACAGATTCGGCCAATTCGTAGTTTCAGTCAAAACCCTCATTTGTATTAAGAAATCTACTAAATACCTATAAATATTAAAATCAGACCTAGTTACTAACACCTAGAACCCATAAATTTCAAATTCTAGCTCCACCTCTGCCTCCGACCTAATCATAGAAGTTTTAAACTAGAGGTTCTCTAAAATCTCTTATTTTTACTATAATAACATACAAATCTCCAACCAAACTGAAAAAACTCCTATAATGGACCGACAAAAAACTAAAATCAACAACTAAAATGGAAGCATGGACAATTTTACTTGCATGTATTTCATACCCAGTAATCCAGCACTAATGGGAAAGAATCTCACTATTCATGTATCAACAAGATCACAACTTTCAAAGAAAATGATTAAACAGCCAAACAAAAAATCTCACCTTTCTCATATCACGGCAAACAAACAAAGTGGGTGTTTTCAGAGACTAAAGGAATTAGACAAAGACGCCATTTTTAGTGCTTCCCATTAACATGCAACGCTATAATTAACATTTTCACGCAGTGTACTTAAACCAAATACAATAAACATTCTAAACAGAGTAAGTAAAAATAAGTCATTCTCGCCAAAAATACAACTAAAATAAAACTTAACTTGCACAAAAAACCATACTTTCACCCGGAAAATCAAAATTTTATGCAAAAACACAAACCCCAAACTGGCGGATCAAAAAAAAAACACAAAGAAAAAAAAAGACAAAAAATCACTTTTATATGTAAACAAACAAGAAATGGCTTTTAATCTTTTTCTTTTTTTTAAGAAAGAAGCATAGAGTGTATGAAGAAGCTTACACATTGGGTTTAACGTGGAGTTGATGAATTGTTTGACGAAAAGAGAATGCAAAATAGAGTAGTGGCAAAGGGACTGAAAATTTGTCTGGAAGATGAACAATGAACAGAACGGGATGAGGATAAAAAAGGTCCTTAGAGTTGGGCTTAATTACGGCATGTTTCTGTTGGTCTTTTTGTTGTTTTGCCTAAGTTCAGGGGCTAGGAAAGTTTTAGTCTTTTCCAATTATGCCCCTGACAAAGCAATTAATTTGAGTTTTTTCGTCAAGAATGGCATTGAGTATATAATTTTGCGTGATTGTAGAACATTTACTTTTAATATATACTATGAAACGTTTTGTATAATTTAATTATACTTTTGAACCCCCAAATATTGATAAATTTTGATTTTAATCCTTGAGATATTTTACTAAGTATTTTATATATAAAATATGTTATATTTAGATTATTTTTAGAATAATATTATTTTTAAATATAAAAAATTAACAATACATTTTTAACTTAACACACGGATAATAGAATAGTTCAAAAGTTAATAACTTGTATAATTTGTGAAACTTCACCAACAAAGGGATCAAAATTGTGCATTTCAAATAATTAAAGGTGGAATGTGAGTATATATACTTTTTTATTATTTTATCTTCTTTGATATTAATTAATATGAAATATACGTGCTGTGTGAGTGTATTATGCACATAAATTGCACGCACATAAAGATTAATATCGATAAATAATGGTGATGATAATAATGGGGTTGGAGAAACTAAAAGTCGTGCTTGGATTCCAAAATTTTAATTGAATTACTTTTTCATATTGAATTGTATTCACATCGTTCAAACACAACCTAGTTTTCTTTACTGTTAAATTAAGAATCATTATTCTTTTAGGAAAAAACAAGAGAAGTTTCTCAAATTTGTTATGGAAGAATAACACACTTGAAACATTACTCATGGATAGTAATGCTTTCATAGAATTTCTCAATCGATCTTCGGACACCTAATCCGATACGGAAGCAATTGACATATAAGAGAATTGATGAAGGGAACAACTTCACATAAAATATTGTGAGAACCCCAATATCCCTCTGTAAGATGTCGTGACTCGTGATGACACTTAATCTCTAAGACTAAATAAGACTAACAAACATGCGGAAGTGAATAAAAATAATAATCTAAAATCTCAAAACTCAACAATATATATATATATATATAAAAAGGGAAATCTCTACATCTCAAAGTGTATACAATAGCCCAAAATCCGGCGTAATACAAGTCACAAGCTCTGTGACAATGCCAAATCATTCCTATACAACTGTGTCTAATAAGGAAGGAAAATATAAAAAGGGATAGAAAAGGACTCCGAGGTTGCGACGCGGGTTGGTGTACCTTGAAGTCTTCAAATGCAAACTCAGCTCACTAGTGTCGGGACTGATAAGATGTGCATGGATCTGCACAAAAAAATATGTAAAAGCGTAGTATGATTACACTACAGCGACACCCAGTAAGTGCCAAGCCTAACCTTGGTAGAGTAGTGACGAGGTCAGGTCAAGACCCTATTGAAAATAATAGGAAACATGACGAAAGATATAGCAATACAATGATAATAATGGAAATGAAACAAATACGGAATTTATGAAAAGTTAACTACACAGAATCAAGGCAAACAACACAACACGAAAGAAAACAAGGATTGACATGCTAAGAAAACACACAACCAAGACAAGTACAACAAATAGAAGAAGATCATCGAGGGCCATTACCGAGGTACCGTCTCGTAGTCCCAAATCATAAAAGTAACTCACTGTCTTTTTTTATATCACCGCGGGGGCCTTTACATTTAGTTTATTTTTTTTTCCGAAATAACATCTCACGTTTTAGCTCTACTAGCCACGCGTATCAAGCCCACCTTATCTCACAGCATGCGTTTCAACACTCAGACTACCACCGCATGCGTATCAATATCACAATGTATCACAATTTGCACCTCAAGTGCCCAATATCACAACTTGCCAGGAAAGCCAAACAATAACAGAATTTCACAATAAGGAGCTCACGGCTCAACCACAATATACACAAAGTCTCAACAATAACAATCGGAGAGTAACTCAATAAAATAATATTTCATAACTTACACTTTGCCTCAATAGGAATCACAACCTTTGCAACTCAATACCAAATTCAACAACAAGATATTCCAAGAATAGCAATTTCAAGTAAAGAATTCAGCAGTCAAATAATGAATACGGAATAAAGGAAGTAAGTACTTTAACTAAATATGATAGACAATTTGCAAATAAGAGATAAGACAGTAGACATGTGAAATTAGACTAAATATGATGACTATAATATGTTAAAATGACTCAATTAAAGCATGAAAGGAAGCTACATAGCTAAAAATTGGAATTTCAATATTTAGCCCGTGTACACACTCGTCACCTTACGTACACGGCTTTCACATATCAAAATTATCACAACAATACCCAATCCTAAGGGGTAATTCCCCCACACAATGTTAGACAAGTCACTTACCTCAAACCACGCTAAATCAATCAACTAGAAGGTCTTTTCCTCGATTTTCCAACTCCAAACGACTCGAATCTAGCCAAAACAATATCATACTATAAATATAACTATATGAAGCTAATTCAACCAATAAAATTACGATCCTTGCAAAGAATTGAAAAATCGCCCCAAAAAGTCAACCCAGACCTGCATCTCGGAACCCGTCCAAAATTATAAAATTCGAACACCCATTCGATATCGAGTCCAACCCTACAAGAATTACTCAAATACGACCTCAATTCGTCTTTCAAAACTCAAAAATTTAGCCTAAGGAGTTTTTACCATTTTCCCCTAATTTTCAACTCCAAAGCACTAATTAAATGAAAAAATTATCAATAGATTCATATGGATTAATCAAAAACGAGTTAGAATTCCTTACCCTAAAGATCTCTCTGAAAATCCCTGGAAATTTCGCCTCAAATCGATCTCTCTAAGTCCCAAAATAAATTATGAATCAAAACCCTCGAATTATCCCCTTTTCTGCCCAGTTAAATCTCACATGCGACCCAACTGCCGCATTTGCGACTCCGAACCTGCGCAATTTCTATCGCAGGTGCGGATTTCACTTAGCTCAGAAAACTCTATTTCTGCGGACAAAATATTGCACCTGCGAGTGCGCCCCTGCGAAGGATTCTCCGCTTCTGTGATGAACGACCAAGCAACTCCTCTTTCGCATTTGTGACTAATTCTTCGTATCTGCGGACGCGCAGATACGGTCCACATCTCGCACACGCGATCCCAGCTGGGCTAAGCCATATTCGCACCTGCGACTAGATTCTCGCTTTTGCGAGTCCGCACATGCGGTTAATCCCTCCGCAAGTGCGACGATACCAGAACAACCCAGCTTCAGCAGTCTCAAAAATCCAAACTTGTTTCGAATTCAATCCGAATCACACATGGAGCCCCCGAGACCCCGTATGAATATACCAACTAGTTCAAAAATACCTAACAAACCTATTCGGGGCTAAAAATCACATCAAACAATATAAATTCTACGAGTCACAACCCAAATTCAAGCCTATGAACTTTCAAATTCCGAAACCAATGTCAATTCATATCAAAACAATTCTGATTGACACCATATTTTGCACACAAGTCATAAATGCCATCTACAAGCATTAAGAATGACTTACTTATCTCATAATAAGTTTGTTGGTCCAAGTCCTCGCTGCTTGAGTAACATAAGTAACCTAAAGATAGCTTTTCAAAAACCAAGACATGGTTCCATTTGCCACAACTTGGATCCAATTTTCCTCCTTTGACAAATTATCTTGATTATCCTCCTTTTGAACTAATGCTAGATTTTTTCTTTAAAGATCAACTTGAAGTAGAATTCACAATAAAATTATTTTTCCTTAATTATGAAGGTAGCATCGTATAATTCTTATATGCCTGGAATTAATCTTTCTTTGAATCAATTAAGTGGTGAAATTCCTATTGAGCTTGAAAACATAGGTGCCATACAAGTTTTAAACATTTCGTATAACAATCTCAGTAGAGCAATTCCAATTGTTTTTTTAATTTGCATGAAATTGGATGCTTAGATCTCTCCTATAATAATTTGAGTGACAGAATATGTGACGAGAAACTTGAGCTTCATTCATTGATAAACTTCAATAAACAATAATTTATTAGGTGTTATTTTCATACCTAAAGGCCAGCTCAGTACATTTGATGAGATTATCTACGATGACACTCCTTCTCTTTAAGGACCATAATTGTATATTAATTACAATAATATTTGATAGAAACATCTCTTCCAATCAAGTAGTGGAAATGAAGAAGGTGGGTTCGTAAATATGGAGATATCTACATAAACTTTTTTAGTGACTTATCCTATATCATAATTACTCTTTATTTAAGTTACTATGAGTTAATGACTTAAAACCCCCTAAACTATCATGTTTTTGCTTGTTTCATACTTTAAACTATACCTTATTCCCGTTACCTCCATAAACTTTTAACTTTCGAGGTTAACACCTCCTCCCCCACTCGCTTGACATATGGTAAAGTGACGTTAATACTTCCTTGGAGACACTTGTATAATTTGTGAAATTTCACAAACAAAGGGATCAAAAGCATGCATTTTAAATAATTAAAGGTGGAATGTGAGTGAAAGTGTATTTTTTATTATTTTATCTCCTTCGATTTTATTTTAATTAACATGAAATACAAGTGCAATGTGTGTGCATTTTTTGCACATAAATTGCACGTGCATAGAGACTATAGTATTGATAAATGGTGATTATAATATTGGGGTTCGAGACATTCTAATATTCTAATCGAATTACTTTTTAATTTTGAATTATATTCACGTTCTTCAGACACAACCTAACTTTCTTTACTTTTAAATTGAGAATCATTGATCTTTCGGGGAAAAAATAGTGAAAGTTTCTCAATTTTTCTATGGAAGAATAACACACTTGAAACATTTCTCATTAGTAGTAATGCTTTCATAGGATTTTCAATCGGCCTTCGTACACCCAACCTAATATGAAAGCAATTGACATGTCATATAATCGATTATGTGAGTAACTTCACACAAATATAAAATCAGTATTTTCAAACCTTAGATGTCTCGAGAGTCATATATCTTCCAGTATTTATAACAGGACAAATCTAGAAGTATTAAATTTATCAAACAATTAATTTTCAGGTGAACTACCGACATAACTTGTCATCTAATCGTCATTCGAAAATTTATATTTAAATGACAACAAATTGATGGGTGAATTACCAAAAAACCTTTCTTCTTTAAATTTGCATATACTCGATATTAACAACAATGACTTTTCTGGCATGTTATCGAAGTGGAGTGATCATATTATAGGAATGTTAGTACTTGCCATGTCTCAGAGCCAACTTCAAGTTCATATTCACATGGAATTGTACAACTTTGGTGTTTATCTCAGGTTCTTAGGCTTGTCAAAGAATCAATGCTTCGATGTGATAGACCCTAATTTTCCTCCGTAGAATGTCGCGATGGCATCTAGTCTCTACGACTAGGTAAGCCTAACAATAATGAAAACTGAACAGATATGAATTAACAAATTGCGGAAAATAACTGAACAATATATGTAAACCTTCTGAAAATCGAGTCTCACACTACACACACCAAAACCGTCGGAACTGAGTCATAAGCTCTACATAGTATAATAAGAGTAACTACTACATCACCGTCTAGAAGTAAATACAACAGTAAATGAGGATAAAGGAAGGTGACTCCGAGGCCTACGGATGCCGAGCAGGCATACCTTGAAATCTCCGATAACTCAGCTAGCAAGGAAAATCATTATCTACCGGCATGAGTAGAAGTACCTGGATCTGTACAAAAAGTTGTGAAGAAGCATAGTATGCGTACACCACAACGGTACCCAGCAAGTATCAAGCCTAACCTCAGTAGAGTAGTGACGAGGCCAGGTCAAGACACCTACTAGGATATGAAATAGACAGTATAAAATAAAATACAGATATAAAATAGGAAGTAAGAAAATAACTAATATATAACAAGATGATAGCATGATCTAATACCGGAAAAATCAACAGTAGAAATAGCATGAAAGAAGCAACCGAAGTGATACAAAGATCATGTACGGACTACAACTACTAGAATGATAGCGAATGGAGCAACAAAAATATTACTTTCATGACACTTTGCAATATGAAATAACAACAAGAAACACAATGAGGTACCGCCTCGTGTATAATGAAATCAAACCGAGGTACCGCCTCGTATTCACATTTCTCAATTTCAATCACAATCCTTCCTTATGCCGCCGCGTGAGCCTTACATTTGAAAATAGGTTTTGAAAACAGTTTTTCGAAATAGCTACGCACACTTTAGCCCACCTTATGACGTCGTGTGGCTTCAGTAGTTCCCCTATAAGCAATCACGCACATAAATCCCACTTTATACCACCACATGTACATCAACCCAAGCCTTATATCGCCGCATGCGCATCACTATCATATCACAATAATAACTCGCACCACAAGTGCCCACATATCACAACTTGCCAACAACAACAATATCAATATTTTTATAACAATAGCCCATGGCTCCAACACAACGTATACGAGAATATAAACAACAATAATGGATGGAAAATTCTTAATAGGATAGAAGTTTCAACAATAACCAACATCGCCTCAACGTATTAACAACTTCCAAAACCTCAACATTAAATAAATCAACAATGAGAAAATGACATGTAACCACGATATTAGATAAGACTAACTCACAATAAAAGAAATAATCTTCAACAACGAGTATCAAATAACGGAAGTCAACAAATAAAGGGGCGACATGAATAATTAATTCAACAATTCTAATTAACAATGAAGAGATAACATGTGACAATAAAAGGGGACAACAAGTTCAACTAAAGCATGTGAACAATTTAGCAAGTAGGATATAGAATAATTACTAAACAAGTCAACTAAGGCATTTAAGTATAGTCTAACACAATTAAAGATGATATAACTATGAGAATCTAGAACATAATATGGCATTTCAATTAAAGCATGAAAATAGTCTAAGTAGTCTAAACCGGTCAAATACTACGTACAACTCGTGTACTTACTTGTCACCTTACGTACACGGATTTTACTTAGCATAATTAAATCAAACAATACCAATCCTAAGGGGTAGTTTCCCCACACGAAATTAGGCAAGATACTTAACCTCAATTAGGCCAATTCAACACTCGAAAATAACTTTTCCCTTAAAATCTGCCTCCACACTGCCCAAATCTAACCGAAATCGACTCAAAAATATCAAACAATACTAGGGAATTCAATTGCAATAGATAAAGTTAAGATTTTTATACTTTTCCCAAAAAGTCAACAAAAGTCAATCTGGGGCTTGTCCGGTTAAAACCCGGGTCCAATGGTAGATTCCCTCTACCCATGACCCCACGAGTTCATATATGTGATTAGTTTCAAAGTCCGAGTCCAAATCGACTCTCAAAACTCAATTTTCTTATTTTTCAAAAACTAGACAAGTTTCATAAATTTCAACTTTGATTCACATGATTTTGATGTTAAAATCTAAGATATGTTGATGAAATATGATTAGAAGTGGATTAGAATCACTTACCCAAGGTTTGTAGGTGAAAATCCCCTCTCCAAATTGCCTCATACCGAATCTAGGGTTCAAAAATGAGAGAATGAACTCAAAAATTTCGTCCCTTAGCTATTTGATCAGTCGCAGATGTCGCAAATGCGACCTGGGGTTCGCAATTGCGAACCCCGCAAATGCGAAGACCCTCATATCTCTGCTATCATCGCAATTGCAAACCATGGACCTTCGCAATTGCGACCAAAGCGATCGCAAATGCGAACTAGCTCATTCACAGCACACTTCGCAAACGCGAACACTAGGTTCGCAAATGTGAACCCAACAGGCTTGGCCAAACTTCGCAAATACGAACTTAGACCTCGCAATTGCGAGATTTGAGGCCTGTGTAGAAACGAGCAACTTAAAAATTCCAACAACACTCCGCTAATCTTTCGAAACTCACCCCATCCCTCGGGGCTCCAAACCAAATATTCACACAAGTCTAAATACATCATACAAACTCGCTCGCTCGATCAAAACACAAAAATAACATCTAAAACACATTATTTTCAAAGAGAATTTTGAGAACTTCTAAAATTATAACTACGCGTCCGATTCTTATCAATTCAACTCTGGATGACGCCAAATTTTGCAGACAAGTTCTAAATGCCATAACGGACCTATTCCAAATCCCAAAATCAAATTTCGAGCTCAATGGCTAAAAGTCAACCTATGGTCAAACTTTGTAACTTAAAATTGCCAAATTTCGGCAAATCAACACAAATCAACCTACGGACTTCCAAAATCAATTCTGGACATACTCCCAAGTCCAAAATCACGATACGAAGCTATTGGAGTCATAAAAACACAGTTCCAGTGTCATTTTCATAAAGTCAAAGTTTGGTCAATATTTTCAAATTTAAACTTCTAAGTCTAGAATCAAGGGTCCAAATCAACCCGAAAGCCTCCCGGAACGAAACTAATCAACCCCGCAAGTCATAAAGAAATAAACACACGAATGTGAAGCAATAAAAGGGGTAATTACACAAGACGACCGATCACGTCATTACATTCTCTCCCTCTTTAAACAAACGTTCATCCTCGAACGTACATTAGGATATACCTGAAGTGGTGAATAGATGAGGATAACGACTCCATAGGTCGTGCTCGATCTCCCAGGTCGCCTTCTCAACCGGATGACCCCTCTATTGAACCTTCACTGAAGTAATATCCTTTGATCTCAACTTTCGAGCATGTCGCTCCAAGATGGCCACCGGTTCCTCAACATAAGATAAATCCTCATCCAATTGGACTAAGCTGAAGTCTAACACATAAGACGGATCACCGTGATTCTTCTGGAGCATAGAAACATGGAATTCTGGATGAACTGAAGCTAGACTAGGTGGCAATGCAAGCTTGTAGGCTACCTCTCTGATCTTCTCAAGAATCTCAAAAGGTCTAATATACCTAGGTATCAACTTGCCCTTCTTCCCGAACCTCATAACACCCTTCATGGGCGAAACCCGGACTAAGACCCTCTCTCCAACCATGAATGCAATGTCGTGAACCCTCTGATCTGCATAACTCTTCTGTCTAGATTGGGCTGTGCAAAGCCGATATTGAATTAATTTGACCTTTTTCAAAGCATCTTGAACCAAGTCTGTACCCAATATCCTAGCCTCGCCCGACTCAAACCAACCTACTAGAGACCGACACTGCCTCCCATATAAGGCCTCATATGGAGCCATCTAGATGATCGACTGGTAGTTGTTATTATAGGAAAACTCCGCAAGCGGCAAGAACTGATCCCAAGAACCCCCAAACTCCATCACACACGCATGAAGCATATCCTCCAATATCTTAACAGTGCGCTCAGACTGTCCGTCCGTCTAAGGGTGAAATATTGTACTCAACTCCACCCATGTGCCTAGCTCACACTGTACAACCTTCAAGAACCGTAGTGTACACTGCGTACCCTGGTCAGAGATGATGGATACCGGCACACCATGAAGCCTGATGATCTCGCGAATATATACCTGAGCCAGCTGCTTTGAAGAATAAGTAGTCACCACTGGAATGAAATGAGCTGGCTTGGTCAACCTATCCACAATCATCCATACTGCATCGAACTTTCTCTGAATCCGATTGAGCCCAAAAACAAAATCCATAGTAACTCGCTCCCATTTACACTCTGGAATCTTTAGCCTCTTAAGCAATCCACCCGGCCCCTGATGCTCACACTTCACCTGCTGACAATTTAGGCACCGAGCTACACACTCCACAATGTCTTTCTTCATCCCCCTCTATCAATAGTGTTGCCTGAAGTCCTGATACATCTTAGCGACACCCAGATGAATGGAGTACCGCGAACTGTGAGCCTCCTAAAGAATCAACTCACGCAACCCATCTACATTAGGCACATACAGCCTGCCCTACAAGCATATCACACCGCCATCCCCGATAGTGAACTCCTTGGCATCGCCATGCTGAATCGTGTCCTTGAGGACAAGCAAATGGGGGTCATTATACTGACGCTCTCTGATACGGTCATATAGAGAAGATCGAGAAACCACACATGCAAGAACTCGACTAAGCTCCGAAACATCCAATCTAACAAACCGGTTGGCTAAGGCCTAAACCTCCAATGCTAATGGCCTTTCTGCTATAGGTAGATATGCTAAACTGCCTAAGCTCTCCGTCTTTCGACTCAAGGCATCAGCCACCACATTGGACTTCCCCGGATGATATAGAATGGTGATATCATAGTCCTTAATAACTCTAACCACCACTGTTGCCGCAAGTTAAGATCCTTCTGTTTGAACAAATGTTGTAGACTCCGATGGTCGGTAAAGACCTACACCGTACAAATAATGCCGCCAGATCTTTAATGCATGAACAATGGCTACTAACTCCAAATCATGGACTGGATAATTATTCGTATGAGTCTTCAACTATCGAGACGCGTACGCAATCACCCTACCCTCTTGCATCAACACCGCACCAAGGCCAACACGTGACATCATAATACACAGTATAAGTACCCGAGCCCATAGGCAACACCAGTACTGGGGCTGTGGTCAAAGCAGTCTTGAGCTTTTGAAAGCTCGCCTTACACTCCTCGGTCCATCATAAAGGATCACCCTTCTAGGTCAATCTGGTCATAGGTGCAACAATAGATGAGAAGCCTTCTACGAAATAACGATAATACCCGGCTAAACTAAGAAAACTCCGGATCTCAGTAGATGAAGACGGTCTGGGCCAACTCTGCATCGCCTCAATCTTCTTCGGATCTACCTTGATACCCTCGCTCGACACCACATGACCCAAAAATGCCACCGAATCAAGCCAGAATTTACACTTTGAGAACTTTGCATTTAACTTCTTCTCTCTCAAGGTCAGGAGCACAATCCTCAAGTGCTTCTCATGATCTTACCGACTACGGCAGTATACCAAGATATCGTCAATAAACACAATGACAAATTGTAACGATCCGGCCGGTCGTTTTAAGAGTTAGAGCCCCGAACCCCTATTAACTGCTTTCCCCATATCTATTTCTGCTATTGTGACTTTCCGAGATGATTGGTTTTGAGTTTCAGAGTGTTTTGGGACACTTAGTCCCTAAATGAGAGCTTAAACCTTAGAATTTAGACCGTACTCGGAACTGTGTGAAGACGGTTCTGGAATGAAATTTCATTGGTTCCATTAGCTCCGTTAGGTGATTTTGGACTTAGGGGTGTGTCCGTAATATGTTTTGGGGACCCGTAGCTCATTTTGGCTTGAAATGGCAAAAGTCGAAATTTTAGAGTTTTGAACCGATAGTGGAAATTTTGATATTGGGGTCGGAATCTGATTCTGGAAGTTGGAGTAAGTCTGTAGTGTTGAATATGACTTGTGTGCAAAATTTGGGGTCAATCGGATGTGGCTTGGTTAGTTTCAACATCGGTTGTCGAATTTGGAAGTTTCAAGTTCTTTAAGTTTGAATCGGAGGATGATTTGTGATTTTAGCATTATTTGATGTGATTTGTGGGTTCGACTAAGTTCATATGGTGTTTTAGGATTGGTTGATATGTTTGAATAGTTGGTTAAATTTATATTTTTATTTCATTATTCCGCAAAGTGTTAGGCATACCTAGTTGTAGAGACTAGGTGTCGTCACACAAAGGGGGAATTGAGTCGTGACAAGTTGGTATCAGAGCTCTAGGTTCGTAGGTGTCGTGAGTCACAAGCCGGTTTATTAGAGTCTCGCAGATCGGTGCGGAGACGTCTGTACTTATCTTCGGGAGGCTATAAAACTGTTAGGAAAATTTCACAACTTTGATTCCTTGTCGTGCGAAAATTTGTTGACTTCAGAGATTCTAAATTTCTGTATTCTATTCTCTTACAAATTGTGAGGACACGTACAAGCAGATCTGATGAACAGGAACCCGCCCCCTGCTAGAGCTGCGAGAGGACGGGGCAGTGGTAGAGGCCAAGGACGTCCATGTGGTGCAGCCAGAGCACCCGCACGAGTGCACGCCTGCTGACTATTGTCCGCTTCTGCGATCTCCTCTGCGCCTGCGGGTCCTTTAGCGCATCTGCGGGCATCGCAGATGCGACATTTCCCTTCGCACCTGCAACCCCTGACCACACACCCCAAATCCACTTCTGCGCTTGCCTCTCCGTACGTGCAATCACGCACCTGCGGTCTCTCCACCGCAGGTGCAAAAATGACAGATGCCTGAAGACTTCATCAGCAACACAAATCCAACTTTTGATCTATTAAGCACTCGAAACTCACCCGAGCCCCTCGGAACCTCAACCAAACATACCAACCAATCCTAAAATACCATACAAACATAGTCGAACCCACAAATCACATCAAACAATGCTAAAATCACAAATCATCCTCCGATTCAAACTTAAAGAAATTGAAACTTTCAAATTTGACAACCGATGTCGAAACCAACCAAGCCACGCCCGATTGATTCCAAATTTTGCACACAAGTCATATTCAACACTACAGACTTACTCCAACTTCCGAAATCAGATTCCGACCCTGATATCAAAATTTCCACTACCGGTCCAAAACTCCAAAATTTTGACTTTCGCCATTTCAAGCCTAAATGAGCTACGGACCCCCAAAACACATTTTGGACATGCCTCAAAGTCCAAAATTACCTAACGGAGCTAACGGAATCGACAAAATTCCATTCTGAACCGTCTTCACACTATTCCGACGACGGTCCAAATTCTAAGGCTTAAGCTCTCATTTAGAGACTAAGTGTCCCAAAATACTTCGAAACTGAAAACCAATCATCCCGGCAAGTCATAATAGCAAAAATAGATATGAGGAAAGCAGTTAATAGGGGTTCGGGGCTCTAACTCTCAAAACGACTGGCCGGGTCATTACATCATTGTCATGACCCAATTTCCCCTCCGTGTGACGTTGTGGCGACACCTAGTTTCTACAACTAGGTAAGCCTAACACTTTGCGGAATAATGAAATAAAAATAAAAATTTAACCAACTATTCAAAAATACACAACAAATCCCAAAACCCGGAACATCGTGAATCACAAACTACAGAAGAAAAAAAATCTAGTGTCTCTATACCTCAGAATCTAACAAGGAAAAATACAGAAGATAATGGACATTAGAAAGAGTAGAAGGGGACTCCGAGGTCTGCGAACGCGGAAGATATACCTTGAATTCTCCAAAGCTGTCCCGGCTCACTGATAGTGCGGCTGATAAGGTACACCTGGATCTGCACATGAAAAAAACATGTACAGAGAGTAGCCATGAGTACACCACAATCGATACCCAGTAAGTGCCAAGCCTAACCTCGATCGAGTAGTGACGAGGTCAGGTCACTACTGGTAAATATATAATAAAATAATATAGAGTGTAATACCGTAATAAAATAAAGGCTGAAATTTAACAATAATGAAATCATAGAAGGTAACAGCTCAGTACACAGAAATACAACATGGGATCTCCCGAGATACCGTCCCGTAGTCCCAAACTTAAATGTGCAGGGGGATCTCCCGGAATATTATTCCGTAGTCCCAAAATAAATGTGCAGGGGGATCTCCCGGAATACCGTTCCGTAGTCCCAAAATAAATGTGCAGGAGGATCTTCCGGAATACCGTTCCGTAGTCCCAAAATAAATGTGCAGGGGGATCTCCTGGAATACCGTTCCGTAGTCCCAAAGTAAATATGCAAGATAGGGGGGATCTCCCGGAATACCTGTCACGACCCAATTTCCTCTCCGTGTGACATCGTGACGGCAGCTAGTCTCTACAACTAGGTAAGCCTAACATTTGCGGAATAATAAAATAAAAATATAAATTTAACCAACTATTCAAAATACACAACAAATCCCAAAACCCGGAACATCGTGAGTCACAAACTATAGAAGGAAAAATCTAGTGTCTCTATACCTCAGAATCTAACAAAGAAAAATACAGAAGATAATGGACATGAGAAAGAGTAGAAGGGGACTCCGAGGTCTGCGGACGCGGCAGATATACCTTGAAGTCTCCAAAGCTGTCCTGGCTCACTAATAGTGTAGCTGATAAGGTACACCTGGATCTGCACACGAAAAATATGTGCAAAGAGTAGCATGAGTACACCACAATCGGTACTCAGTAAGTGTCAAGCCTAACCTCAGTCGAGTAGTGACGAGGTCAGATCAAGGCCCCACTAACAAATATATAATAAAACAATATAGAGTATAATACCACAATAAAATAAAAGCTGAAATTTAACAACAATGAAATCATAGAAGGTAACAACTTAGTACACAGAAACACAACAGGGGATCTCCCGAGATACCGTCCCATAGTCCTAAACGTAAATGTGGAGGGGGATCTCCCGGAATACCGTTCTCGTAGTCCCAAACGTAAATGAGCAGGGGGATCTCCCGGAATACCGTTCCGTAGTCCCAAAGTAAATGTGCAGGGGGATCTCCCGGAATGCCGTTCCGTAGTCCCAAAGTAAATATGCAAGACAGGGGGATCTCCCGGAATACCGTTCCGTAGTCCCAAAATAAATATGCAGCGCGAATGATAAAAATACAACTACATCACGAAATTCTTACAATTTAGACTAAGTACTAGTCAGGGAAGAAGCGGGAAATTCATTAAGCATGCTGCACATAATTCACATAAACAATAAAAACACGTAGACATATTGTATTAGACTAAACATGATAGCTACACATATTGGAATAACTCAATTAAGAACTGAAAATAGATTAGTACTCATTAAAATGGTATAACTCAAAATAACAGGAAAACATGTTGCTGCTCAGTAAGAAAATCAGGTTTTTCACAACTAGCCCGTGTACATACTCGTCACCTCACGTACACGGCACTCACATAGCACAATAGTTCCAAATCTTAAGGGGATTTCCCCCACACAAAGTTAGACAAGCCATTTACCTCGAACCAAGCTCAATCAATCGGTCACAATGCCTTTCACATGAATATTCGGCTCCGAATGGACCAAATCTAGCCAAAAGCAATTACATATCATAAATACAACCATAATAGACTCATCTAATTAATGAAATCAACATTTTAACAAAAATTCTGAAATTAACTCAAAAGTCGCTCGTGGGGCCCACGTCTCGGAATCGAGTAAAAGTCACAAAATACGAACACCCATTCATTCCCAAGTTTACTCGTGCCAAAACTGTTCAAATTCGATAGCAAAATCTCGATCAAAACTTCAAAATTCGGCCTAAGAACTTTTCTCAATTTTTCACCCCAAATCCGAAATTAAATGATGAACTCAAGTATAGATTAGTGAGTATAACCATAAAGGAGTTAAGAATCATTACCCAATCGATATCTCTGAAAATCCCTCAATCCCTCGTCCAAAATTCGAGCTCCCAACTCAAGTTTTTGATCCAAATGGCATAACCCCCGTTTTTGGAAACTTTAATACTGCCCAAACGCGTCCTTCTTCGCGAAAGCGGCCACACCCTCGCGTTCGCGAAGTACAATTTACTTCGGCCCAAAAATCCTCCATCGCGAACGCGATGCACATGTTGCGAATGTGAAGACCACTCAGCTTGACCCTTCACGAACGCGGGATCTTCATCGCGAACGCGAAGCACGAAATCTCGTCTGCCTCTAGTTCTTCTTCGCGAATGCGAGGACCATGTCGCGAACGCATAGCTTCGAGGTTCCACACCTTCGCGAACGCGAGAGCTACATCACGGACGCAAAGTGTAATTCAGCTGCCCTTCCCAGATACCTTACACGAACGCGAGGACTCCCTCGCGAACGCGATGAAGAAAATGGCTGCAACAGAACAACAGAAATCTTCTATCTTCCAAAGTCCAAAAGTGATTTGTTAAGCATCCAAAACTCACCCCGAGGCCCCCGGGACCTCAACCAAACATACCAACAAGTCCTAAAACACCATACGAATTTAGTCGAGCTCTCAAATCACATCAAAAAATGCTAAAATCATGAATCACCTTCCAATTCAAACTTAAAGAACTTAAAACTTTAAAATTCTACAACCGATGCCGAAACCTATCAAACCACGTCCGATTGACCCCAAATTTTGCACACAAGTCATATTCGATATTTCGGACCTATTCCAACTTCTGGAATCAGATTCCGACCTCGATATCAAAAATTCCACTACCGGCCTAAAACTTTAAAAATTCGAATTTTGCCATTTTAAGCCTAAATGAGCTACGGAGCTCCAAAACACAATCCGGACACGCCCCTAAATCCAAAATCACTTAACGGAGCTAATGGAACCGACTGAATTCCATTCTGGAGTCTTCTTCATACAGTTTCGACTACGGTCCAAATCCTAAGGCTTATCTCTCATTTAGGGACTAAGTGTCCCAAAACACTTCGAAACTCAAAACTAATCATCCTGACAAGTCACAATTGCAGAAATGGATATGGGGAAAGCAGTTAATAGGGGATCAGGGTTGTTACTCTCAAGACGACCGACCAGGTTGTTACAATACCGTTCCGTAGTCCCAAAGTAAATATGCAGTGCGAATGATAGAAATACAACTACATCACGAAATTCTTACAATTTAGACTAAGCACCAGTCAGGGAAGAAGCAGGAAATTCATTAAGCATGCTGCACATAATTCACATAAACAATTAAGACTTGTAGACACGTTGTATTAGACTAAACACTATAGCTACACATATTGGAATAACTCAATTAAGAATGAAAATATATTAGTACTCATTAAAATGGTATAACTCAAAATAACAGGAAAACATGTTGCTGCTTAATAAGAAAATCGGGATTTCCATAACTAGCCCGTGTACGTACTCGTCACTTCACGTACACAGCGCTCACATAGCACAATAGTTCCACATCTTAAGGGGATTTCCCCCACACAAAGTTAGGTAAGCCACTTACCTCGAGTCAAGCTCAATCAATCGGTCACAATGCCTTTCCCACGAATATTCGGCTCTGAATGGCCCAAATCTAGCCAAAAGAAATTACGTAATATAAATACAACAATAATAGACTCATCTAATTAACGAAATCAACATTTAACGAAAATTCCGAAATTTAACTCAAAAATGCCCATGGGGTCCACTTCTTGAAATAAGGTAAAAGTCATAAAATACGAAAGTTCATTCACTCACGAGTCTAACCATATCAAATTTACAAAAATCCGACACTAAAATCTCGATCAAAACCCCAAAATTCGGCCTAAGAACTTTTCTCAATTGTTTCACCCCAAATCCGATTTTAAACGATGAATTCAAATATAGATTAGTGGAATATAACCATAAGAGAGTTAAGAATTATTAACCAAAAATTTCCTCCAAAAATCTCTCCAAATTCCGCCTTCTACCGAGCTCTCAATCAAATTTGTGAAGTGAACTTCAAACCCTCGAATCTGCCCCTTTTCTTCCCAGTTATTCCGCATCTGCTGACCTTGGGTCGCACCTGCGATGCCGCACTTGCGGAATTTCCTTCATAGGTGCAGAAATGACTTAAGAGGGCTGGGTCTGCTTCTGCGGAAAATGGGCCGCACCTGCGAGTGCGCGCCTGCGGACTATTGTTCGCTTCTGCGATCTCCTCCGCGCATGCGGGTCTTTTAGCGCATTTGCGGGCATCGCAGATGCGGCATTTCCCTTCTCATCTGCGACCCCTGACCACACATCCAAAATTCGCTTCTGCGCTTGCCTCTTCGTACGTGCGATCACGCACCTGCGGTCTCTCCACCGCAGGTGCAAAAATGACAGATGCCTGAAGATTTCAACAGCAACAAAAATCCAACTTTTGATCCTTTAAGCACTCGAAACTCACCTGAGCCCCCCGGGACCTTAACCAAACATACCAACCAATCCTAAAACACCATACGAACTTAGTCAAACCCACAAATCACATCAATCAATGCTAAAATCACAAATCATCCTCTAATTCAAACTCAAAGAACTTAAAACTTTCAAATTCGACAACCGATGCCTAAACCAACCAAGCCACGTCCGATTGACCCCAAATTTTGCACATAAGTCATATTCAACACTACAGACTTACTCCAACTTCCGGAATCAAATTTCGACCCCGATATCAAAATTTCCACTACCGGTCCAAAACTCTAAAATTTCAACTTTCGCCATTTCAAGCCTAAATGAGCTACGGGCCCCCAAAACACATTCCGGACATGCCCTTAAGTCCAAAATCACCTAACGGAGCTAACGGAACCGACAGAATTCCATTCCAAAACCGTCTTCACAAAATTCTGACTACGGTCCAAATTCTAAGGCTTAAGCTCTCATTTAGGGACTATGTGTCCCAAAACACTTCGAAACTCAAAACCAATCATCTCGACAAGTCACAATAGCAGAAATAGATATGGGGAAAGCAGTTAATAGGGGTTCGGGGCTCTAACTCTCAAAACGACCGGCCGGGTCGTTACATCCTTCCCCTCTTAAAACAATCGTTCGTCCTCGAACGAGTATAAAGACATACCTGAAACTGTAAAAAGATGAGGGTACTGGCTGCACATCTCCTGCTCGGCCTCCTAAGTTGCCTCCTCGACCGACTGTTCCCTCCAATGAACCTTTACAGAAGCAATGTTCTTTGATATTAGCTTTTTGACCTGCTTGTCTAAAATAGCCATTGGCTCCTCAACATAGGATAGATCCTTGTCCAATTGAACTGAGCTAAAATCCAACACATGAGACGGATCGCCATGATACTTTCGGAGCATAGAAACATGGAATATCGAATGAACTCCTGCTAGACTGGGAGGCAAGACAAGCTCATAAGTAACCTCCCCAACCCGACGCAACACCTCAAATGGACCAATGAACCTTGGGCTCAGCTTGCCCTTCTTTCCAAACCTCATAACGCTCTTCATAGGCAAAACGCGGAGCAAAAATCGCTCTCCAACCATGAATGCCACATCGCGAACCTTCCAGTCCACATAACATTTTTGTCTGGACTGGGCTGTGCAAAGTCTATCCTAAATCACCTTCACTTTTTCCAAGGCATCCTGAACCAAGTCCGTACCCAATAATTTGGCCTCACCAGGTTCGAACCAACCCACTGGAGACCGACACCGCCTACCGTACAGAGCCTCATACGGTGCCATCTGAATGCTAGACTGATAACTGTTATTGTAAGCAAACTTTGCAAGTGGTAGAAACGGATCCCATGACCCTCCAAAATCAACGACAAAAGCGCGCATCATGTCTTCTAATATCTGAATAGTGCGCTCAGACTGCCCGTCCGTCTGAGGGTGAAATATTATGCTAAACTCAACCTGAGTACCCAACTTTCGTTGTACCGACTCTCCAAAACTGTGATGTAAACTGCGTACCCCAATCAGAGATAACAGATACCGGTACGCCATAAAGCCTGACGATCTCACAGATGTAGATTTGAGCTAGATGCTCGGAAGAATAGGTAGTCATCACATGAATGAAATGAGCCGACTTGGTCAACCTATCCACAATCATCCAAACTGCATTAAACTTCTGCTGAGTCCGTGGAAGACCAATAATGAAGACCATAGTGATCCGCTCCCATTTCCACTCTGGAATCTCTATCTTCTAAAATAACCCACCTGGTCGCTGATGCTCATACTTCACCTGTTGGCAATTTAGACATTTAGCCATATACTCTACTATGTATTTCTTCATCCTCCTCCACCAATAATGTTGCCTCAGGTCCTGATACATCTTCGCGGCATCCAGATGAATGTAGTACCGTTAGCTGTGAGTCTCCTGAAGAATCAACTCACGCAAACCATCTACATTGGGAACACATAGCCTACCCCGCATCCTCAATACACCATCATCTCCAATAGCGACCTCCTTAGCATCACCGTGTTGGACCGTGTCCTTAAGGACAAGCAAATGAGAGTCATTATACTAACGCTCCCTGATACGATCATAAAGAGAAGACCGAGAGACCACACAAGCCAATACTCGACTCGGCTCCGAAATATCCAATCTCACAAACTGGCTGGCTAAGGCCTGAACATCCAACGCCAATAGCCTCTCTACTGCTGGTAGATATGCTAAACTCCCCAAACTCTCTGCCTGACAACTCAAAGCATCGACCACCACATTGGCCTTCCCAGAGTGGTACAAAATAGTGATATCATAATCCTTAAGTAGCTCGAACCACCTCCGTTGACGTAAGTTAAGATCTTTTTGCTTAAATAGATGCTGCAAACTCCAATGATCGGTGTAAATCTCACAAGGAACACAGTACAAATAATGTCACCATATCTTCAAGGCATGAACAATAACTGCTAACTCAAGGTCATGGACATGACAGTTCTTTTCATGCACCTTCAGTTGTCTGGATGCGTAGGCAATCACCCTACCGTCCTGCATCAACACCGCACCGAGACCAATCTGCGATGCATCACAATATACAATATAAGACCCCGAACCTGCAGATAATACCAATACTGGGCTGTAGTCAAAGCTGTCTTGAGCTTCTGAAAGCTCCCCTCACATTCCTCTGTCCACCTGAACGGAGCACCCTTCTGGATCAGCCTGGTCATAGGTGCTACAATAGATGAGAATCCCTCTACAAAGCGACGGTAATACCCCGCCAAACCAAGAAAACTTCGGATCTCTGTAGCTGAGGATGGCCTGGTCCAACTCTACACTGCTTTAATCTTCTTCGGATCTACCTTGATCCCATCACAAGACACTATGTGGCCCAAGAATGCCACCGAATCAAGCCAGAATTCACACTTAGAAAATTTTGCATACAATATCTTCTCCCTCAAAGTCTGAAGCCAGTCCTCAGGTGCTGCTCATGATCTTCCCGAGACTGGGAATATACCAGGATGTCATCAATAAATACAATGACGAAGGAATCAAGATAAGGCCGGAACACACTGTGCATCAAATGCATAAAGGCTGTTGGGGCATTGTTCAGCCGAAATGACATGACAAGAAACTCATAGTGACCATATCTGGTCCTGAAAGCAGTCTTCGGGATATCCGACTCCCGATCTTTAACTGATGATAACCTGTATGTAAGTCAATCTTGGAAAACACTGTGGCACCCTGTAACTGATCAAATAAGTCATCAATACGAGGCAATGGGTACCTGTTCCTTACTATGACTTTGTTCAACTGGAGGTAATCAATACACATCCGCATAGAACCATCCTTCTTCTTCACAAATAAGATAGGAGCACCCCAATGTGACACACTGGGCCGAATGAAGCCTTTATCAAGTAATTCTTGTAACAGCTCTTTCAACTCCTTCAATTCAGGAGGAGCCATACAATATGGAGGAATAGAGATGGGATGAGTGCCCGACAACAAAACAATGCCAAAATCAATATCTCTGTCGGGCGGCATGCCCGGAAGATCAGCTGGAAACACATCTGGAAAGTCCCTCACTACTGGAAATGACTCAACTGTAGAGGTATTAAAACTGACATCTCTCACATAAGCTAGATACGCATGTCAACCATTCGTTGAGCTTTAAGAAAAGAAATAACTCTGTTGGGAGTATACTCTAAGGTACCTCTCCACTCTAATCGCGGTAAACATAGCATAGCCAGCGTCGCAGTTTTAGCATGACAATCAAGAATAGCATAATAGGGTGACAACCAATCCATGCCCAAAATAATATCAAAGTCCACCATGTTGAGCAATAATAAATCGGCTCTGGTCTCAAAATCACTAAGAGCAATCAGACACGACCGATACACGCGATCCACAACAAGAGAATCTCCCACAAGAGTAGATACATAAATAGGGGAACTCAAAGAATCCCGAGATACGCCCAAATACAGGGCAAAATAAGAGGACACATAAGAATATGTAGAGCCTGGGTCAAATAATACTGACGCATCTCTATGACAGACCGGAACAATACATGTAATGACAGAATCAGAAGCAATTACCTCTGTACGAGCAGGAAGTGCATATTATCTGGCCTGGCCTCCCCCTCTAGGGCGACCTCTACCTCCCCGACCTCCACCTAAAGGTGGTTGAGCAGGTGGGGTGGCAACTGGTGCTGTAATCATAGCCTGAGGACCCGATGGAGCACGTTGTGGCTGAATAGTCTGTGGAGTTGCACCCTCCTAATCCTGGGGAAATCCTTCACCATGTGGCGAGTGCCGCCATACTCAAAACAAGCTCTGGGAGGGCGTGGCTTCTGTGACTGGATCGGGCCAGGTCTACTGGACTGGCTGCTAGGAACACCCTATGTATGAGGCACACTAGATACTGGCAGTGCATAATAAGGCTCATGGGGTCTAGAATGAGCTGGAACACCGCTGGAGGCTGGAAGAGCTGAATGAACGGGACGACTCACATAACCCCTACCGTGGCGAGCTGCTGGGACATGAGCTCCTGAATAATAACCAGCCTCTCGAGACCTCTTTACCTCTCTCTCCTCTCTATCCCGGGCAAACATGCCCTCGAATCTCCTGGAAATACCCACAACCTGCTGATAAGAAATATTCATCTCCAATTCCCTGGCCATACTACTCCGGATGCTGGGATAGAGACCCTCAATAAACTGTCGAACCCTCTCTCGAACTGTGGCAAATAAGGTCGGTACATGTCGGGCCAAATCACTGAAGCGAACTGCATACTTTGACACAGTCATAGCACCCTAGAGCAGCTGCTCAAACTTCGCGCGCCATGAGTCCCTGAGGCTCTAAGGGACATACTCTCTCAAAAATATGTCCGAGAACTGAGTCCATGTAAGTGAAGCTGCCTCAGCTTGACTACTCAACTCATAAGCACGCCACCACTGATAGGCTGCTCCTCCAAGCTGGAATGTAGTAAAAGAAACCCCGCTCGTCTCCGCTACGCCCATAGTACAGAGAATACGATGACACTCCTCCAGAAAACCCTAAGCATCATCTGTAGCCAATCCGTTGAAGGTAGGTGGGTGGTAATTCTTGTACCTCTCAAGTCTGAGCTGCTCCACCTCAGAAGTTGCTGCCCTAACCTTAGGCTGAGATGGAGCTACCTGCTACATTGGTACAATCTCTGGAATCTGGTCGACCTGAACACGCTACTCTGGAGTACCGGCGACGAGAGTCTGTGCTCCTCCCCCGGCCTGAGATGTGGCAGGAGCAAGTGGAATCAATCCTGCCTGAGCTAAGGTATTGAAGATGCTCAGAAACTGGGCTAAAGTCTCCTGGAGGGCTGGTGCAGCAACATGTATCTCATGTGTCTGCCCTCTAGCTTGAGCGACTAGGGGCTCCTCTGTAGGGGCTCGTGTGGGTGCTCTGGCTGCACCACGTGGACGTCCTTAGCCTCTACCTAGGCCCCGGCCTCTCGCGGTGCTAACTGGGCGTGCGGGTGCCTGTTCATCAGATCCTCTTGAACGTGTCCTCACCATCTGTGAGAGAATAGAATACAGAAATTTAGAATCTCTGAAGTCAACAAATTTTTGCATGACAAGGAATCAAATTAGTGAAATTTTTCTAACAGTTTCATAGCCTCCTGAAGATAAGTACAGACGTTTCCGTACCGATCCGCGAGACTCTAATAAACCGGCTTATGACTCACGATACCTACGAACCTAGAGCTCTGATACTAACTTGTCACGACCCAATTTCCCCTCCGTGCGACTTCGTGACGACACCTAGTCTCTACAACTAGGTAAGCCTAACACTTTGCGAAATAATAAAATAAAAATATAAATTTAACCAACTATTCAAAAATACATAACAAATCCCAAAACCCGGAACATCGTGAATCACAAACTACAGAAGAAAAACAAAATTTAGTGTCTCTATACCTTAGAATCTAACAAGGAAAAATACAGAAGATAATGGACATGAGAAAGAGTAGAAGGGGACTCCGAGGTCTGCAGACGCGACAGATATACCTTGAAGTCTCCAAAGCTGTTCCGGCTCACTGATAGTGTGGCTGATAAGGTACACTGGATCTGCACACGAAAAAAAATATGCGCAGAGAGTAGCATGAGTACACCACAATCGGTACCCAGTAAGTGCCAAGCCTAACCTCGGTCGAGTAGTGACGAGGTCAGGGCCATACTGGTAAATATATAATAAAATAATATAGAGTGTAATACCGCAATAAAATAAAGGCTGTAATTTAACAACAATGAAATCATAGAAGGTAACAGCTCAGTACACAGAAACACAACAGGGGATCTTCCGAGATATCGTCCCGTAGTCCCAAACATAAATGTGCAGGGGGATCATTACCCAAAAAATTTCTCCGAAAATCTCTCCAAATTTCGCCTTCTACCGAGCTCTCAATCAAATTTGTGAAGTGAACTTCAAACCCTCGAATCTGCCCCTTTTCTGCCCAGTTATTCCGCATCTGCGGACCCTGGGTCGCACCTGCGAAATTTCCTTCGCAGGTGCGGAAACGACTTAAGAGGGTTGGGTCCGCTTCTGCGATCTCCTCCGCGCATGTGGGTCCTTTAGCGCATCTGCGGGTATCACATATGCGACATTTCCCTTCGCACCTGTGACCCCTGACCACACATCCCAAATCTACTTCTGCGCTTGCCTCTCCGCACGTGCGATCACGCACCTGCGGTCTCTCCATCGCAGGTGCAAAAAAGACAGATGCCTGAAGACTTCAGCAGCAACACAAATCCAACTTTTGACCTATTAAGCACTCGAAACTCACCCGAGCCCCCGGGACCTCAACCAAATATACCAACCAATCCTAAACACCATACGAACTTAGTCGAACCCACAAATCACATCAAACAATGCTAAAATCACAAATCATCCTCCGATTCAAACTTAAAGAACTTGAAACTTCCAAATTCGACAACCGGTGTCGAAACCAATCAAGCCACGTCCGATTGACCTCAAATTTTGCACACAAGACATATTCAACACTACGGACTTACTCCAACTTCCGGAATCGGATTCCGACCCCGATATCAAAATTTCCACTACCAGTCCAAAACTCCAAAATTTTGACTTTCGCCATTTCAAGCCTAAATGAGCTACGGACCCCCAAAACACATTTTGGACACGCCTCTAAGTCCAAAATACCTAACGAAATTCCATTCCGGAACCGTCTTCACACTATTCCGACTACGGTCCAAATTCTAAGGCTTAAGCTCTCATTTAGGGACTAAGTGTCCCAAAACACTCCGAAACTCAAAACCAATTATCTCGACAAGTCACAATAGCAGAAATAGATACAGGGAAAGCAGTTAATAGGGGTTCAGGGCTCTAACTCTCAAAATGACCGGCCGGGTCGTTACACGAATGAATTAAGATAAGGCAAGAATACACTGTTCATCAGGTGCATAAATGTTGTTGGGGCATTGGTCAGCCCAAATGACATCACGAGGAACTCGTAGTAACCATACCGAGTCCTAAAGGCAGTCTTCGGAATATCCAGATCCCTAATCTTGAACTGATTATAACTTGACCGCAAATCTATCTTGGGGAACACTCTGGCACCCTGTAGCTGATCAAATAGGTCATCAATGCGTAGAAATGGATACATGTTCTTCATTGTAACCTTGCTCAACTGACGATAATCAATACGCATGCGCATATATCCATCTTTATTCTTCACAAACAAGACCGGAGCACCCCACGGCGACACACTAGGCCGAATGAATCCCTTATCAAGCAGTTCCTATAACTGCTCCTTTAACTCATTCAGCTCGGCCGGGCCATACGATATGGTGAAATAGAAATGGGCTGAGTGCCCAGCAACAAGTTAATACCGAAATCAATATCTCTGTCGGGCGGCATGCTCGGAAGATCTGCTAGAAATACATATGGAAAGTCTCTCACTATCGGAACTGACTCAACGGTAGGAGTATCAGCACTGACATCCCGCACAAAGTCTAGATAAGCATTACACCCCTTCTCAACCATCCGCTGAGCCTTTAGAAATGATATAACCCTGCTAGGAACATAATCTAATGCACCCGTCCACTCTAACCGTGGTAAACTGGCATAGCCAGCATCACAGTCTTGGCATGAAAATCAAGAATAGCACGATAGGGCGACAACCAGTCCATACCCAAGATTACATCAAAGTCTACCATACTAAGTAATAACAGATCAACTCTAGTCTCAAAACTACCAATAACAACTAGACACGACCAATACATATGGTCCACAACAATAGAATCTCCCACAGGTGTAGACACATAACTAGGTGAAATCAAGGAATCACATGATATATCTAAATCGAAGCAAAGTAAGATGACACATATGAATAAGTGGATCCCGGATCAAATAAGACTGATGCATCTCTATGACGAACCGGGACAATACCTGTGATAACTGAGTCGAATGTAATCGCCTCCGTCCTAACAGGAAGAGCATAATATCTGGCATGATATCCCTTTCTAGGGCGACCTCTACCTACCCGACATCTACCTCTAGCTGGCTGAGTGGGTGGAGCGGCAACTAGGGCAACAATCATGGCATGTGAAGTCTGCGGACCTCACTGAATATATGGAGCCAGAGTAGTTTGGGAAGGTGCACCCCTACTAAGTCTGGGACAGTCTCTGACCATGTGGCGGGTAGAACTACACTCAAAACAAGCTCTCGATGGATGTGGCGGTTGGGACTGGTTCAGACCTGGTCGGCTGGACTGACCGCTGAAGGCACCACAATAGATGAAAACCTTCTGAAACCCAAGTCTCACACTACACACCACAAAATCGGTGGAACCGAGTCATAAGTTCTACAGAGTATAACGAGAGAAACTACTACATCACCATCTGAAAGTAAATACAACAGTAAATGAGGATAAAGGAAGGTGACTCCGAAGCTTGCAAACGCCGAGCAGGCATACCTTGATGTCTCCGATAAAACAGCTAGCATGAATCTCTATCTACCGGCACGAGTAGACGTACATGAATGTGCACAAAAGGATGTGCAGAAGCATAGTATGAGTACACCACAACGGTACCCAACAAGTATCAAGCCTAACCTTAGTGGAGTAGTGACGAGGCCAGCTCAAGACACCTACTAAGATATGAAATAGACAGTATAAAATGAAATACAGATATAAAATGTAAAGTAAGAAAACAACTAATACAGAAAAAGATGATAGCATGATCTAATACTGGAAAAATAAACAGTAGAAATAGCATGAAAGAAACAACTGAAGTGATACAAATATCATGTACGAACTACAACAACTAGAATGATAGAGAATGGAGCAACAAGAAATATTCCTTCCACGACACTTTGCAACATGAAATAACAGAAGAAACACAATGAGGTACCGTCTCGTGTATAATGAAATCAAACAGAGGTATCGCCTCGTATTCACATTTCTCAATTTCAATCACAATCCTTCCTTATGCCGCCGCGTGAGCCTTACATTTGAAAATAGGTTTTGAAAATAATTTTTCTGAAATAGCTACACGCACTTTAGCCCACCTTATGATACCGTGTGGCTTCATGTAGTTCCCCTATAAGCAATCACGTACATAAGTCCCACTTTATACCGCCGCATGCACATAAACCCAAGCCTTATATCGCCGCATGCGCATCATTATCATATCACAATAACAATTTGCACCACAAGTGCCCACATATCACAACTTGCCAACAACAACTATATCAATGTTTCCACAACAATAGCCCATGGCTCCAACACAACGTATACGAGAATATCGACAATAATAATGGATGAAAAATGCTCAATAGGATAGAAGTTTCAACAATAACCAACATCGCCTCAACGTATTAACAACTTTCACAACCTCAACATCAAATAAATCAACAATGAGAAAATGACGTGTAACCACGATATTAGATAAGACTAACTCACAATAAAAGAAATAATTTTCAACAACGAGTATCAAATAACGGAAGTCAACAAATAAAGGGGCGACATGAATAATTAATTCAATAATTCTAATTAACAATGAAGAGATAACATGTGACAATAAAAGGGGACAACAAGTTCAACTAAAGCATGGGAGCAATTTAGCAAGTAGGATATAGAACAATTACTAAACATGTCAACTAAGGCATTTAAGTATAGTCTAACACAATTAAGGATGATATAACTATGAGAATTTAGAACATAATATGGTATTTCAATTAAAGCATGAAAATACTCTAAGTAGCCTAAACCGGTCAAATACTACGTACAACTCGTGTATCCACTCGTCACCTTGCGTACACGAATTTTACTTAGCATAATTAAATCAAACAATACCAATCCTAAGGGGTAGTTTCCCACACGAAGTTAGGCAAGACGCTTATCTCAATTAGGCAAATTCAACACTCGGAAATAGTTTTTCCCTTAAAATCTGCCTCCACACGACTCAAAACTAACCAAAATCGACTCAATAATATCAAACAATGCTAAAGAATTCAATTACAATTGATAAAGTTAAAGATTTTTACACTTTTTTCAAAAGTCAACACGGGGCCCGCCCGGTCAAAACCCTGTCCAACGGTTGATTCCGTCTACCCATGACTCCACAAGTTCATATATGTGATTAGTTTTAAAATCTGAGTCCAAATCAACTCTCAAAACTCAATTTTCTTATTTTTCAAAAACTTGACAAGTTTCATGAATTTCTACTTTGATTTACATGATTTTGATATTAAAATCTAAGATATATTGATGAAATATGATTAGAAATATATTAGAATCACTTACCCAAGGTTTGTAGGTGAAAATCCCCTCTCCAAATCGCCTCCTACCGAGTCTAGGGTACAAAAATGAGAGAATGAACTCAAAAATCCCGTCCCTCAGCTATTTGATCAGTCGGAGATGTCGCAAATACGAAGACCCTCCTATCTCTATCATCGCAATTGCGATGAAAAGTTTGCAATTGCGAACCCTGGACCTTCGCAAATGCGAACTAGCTCATACCCAGCATACTTCGCAAATGCAAACACTGGGTTCGCAAATGCGAACCCAGCAGGCTTGGCTAAACTTCGCAGATGTGAACTCAGACCTCGCAATTGCGAGATCTAAGACCTATGCAGAAACCAACAACTTAAATATTCCAACAACACTCCGCTAATCGTCCAAAACTCACCCCAGCCCTCGGGGCTCCAAACCAAACATCCACACAAGTCTAAATACATCATACAAACTCGCTCGTGCGATCAAAACAAAAAAATAACATCTAAAACTATGAATTGAATTCTAAAACGTATGATTTTCAAAGAGAATTTCAAGAACTTCTAAAATTACAACTACTCGTCGGATTCCTATCAATTCAACTTCGAATGACGTCAAATTTTGCAGACAAGTTCTAAATGCCATAAAGGACCTATAAGTCCCAAAATCAATTCTGAGCTTAATAGGTAAAAGTTAACCTACAGTCAAACTTTTCAACTTAAAATTGTCAAATTTTGGCAAATCAACACAAATCAACCTACGGAGTTCCAAAATCAATTCCGAGCATACTCCCAAGTCTGAAATCACGATACGAAGCTATCAGAGTCATAAAAATACAGTTTCGAGATCGTTTTCACAAAAGTCAAAGTTTGGTCAACATTTTCAAATTTAAACTTCTAATAGCCTATTTGGCCAAGCTTTTTTTGGGCCAAAAGTGCTTTATCCAAAAATTAACGTGTCTGGCCAAGCTTTTAGAAGAAAAAAAGTGCTTTTGAGGAGAAGCAAAAACAGTTTTTGAGAACCAGAAAAAAGTAGTTTCTCTCCGAAAGCACTTTTCTGAGAAGCACTTTTGAGAAAAATACACATAGAAGTAATTTTTAAAAACTTGGCCAAACACTAATTACTACTTAAAAGTACTTTTCAAATTAATTAGTCAAACACAAACTGCTTATCACCAAAAATACTTTTTTAAAATGTACTTTTGAGAAAAGCACTTCTCAAAATAAACTGATTTTAGAAGCTTGGTCAAACATGCTATAAGTCTAGAATCAAGGGTTCAAATTAACCCGAAAGCCTCCCGGAATGAAACTAATCAACCCCGCAAGTCATAAAGACATAAACAAACGAGTGTGAATCAATAAAAGGGGTAACATGGCGCAATTACACAAAACGACCGATCGAGTCGTTACATTCGAGCAAATTCCAAATATTTCTATTAATTGAAATATCTTTTTCTTAACAAGAATCACCTAACTGTTAAAAATACATAGACAATATTCTCGCAATGCTCTGGTTTGCTCACTTAGATCTCAGTGATAATAATCTTGTAGGAAGCATTACCCAATTGGCAACCTTTCTGAATTGAATATCTTTTTCTTAAAAGAAATCAATATTAGGTGAAATTTCAAATTATCAATGCCATCTTCAAGGATTAGGAATGATTGACTTGTCTCGTAATAAGTTTGCTGGTCCAATTCCTTGACGTTTGAGTAACATAATCAACATGGAGATGGCTTATCAAAATCCAAGACATGGTTCTGCTTGCCCCAACTTAAATCGACTTTTTCTTCTTTGACAAATATTGTTCTGCTTTTGAACCGATGTTAGATTTTTTCTCTAAAGGTCAACTTAAAAGTATAATTCACAATTGCTTTCCTTTAATTATGAAGGTAACATCGTACGCTACGTACATGGCAGGAATGGATCTTTATTAGAATTAATTGTGGTGAAATTCATATTGAGCTTGAAAACATATGCTCCATATAAGTTTTAAATATTTCGCATAACAATCACACTTGACAAATTCCAAAAATATTCTCCAATTTGCATGAAAATGGATGTTTAGATCTCTCCGATAACAATTTAAGTGGCAGAATACGTGATGAGAAACTGGAGTTTTATTCATTGACAATCTTTATTAAACAACAATTTATTAGGTGTTATTTCCATACCTAAAGGTCATCTCAGTACATTTGATGAGATCATATACGAGGATAATCCTTCTCTTTGCAGACCACATATGTATATTAATTGCAACAATACTCGATTGAAATATCTCTTCTAGTAAAATAGTGAAAATGAAGAAGGTGAGTTCGAGAGAAGAGGGGTGGCTCAAATGGTCAGCACCCTTCACCTACAACCCTAGGGTCGTGGGTTCGAGTTACCAAAGGAGAATAACTCCAACAAAGTGGGATCAAAAGGGAATCAAAGCGGAGGGAAATAAAAAAAGGGGGTGAATTTGTAAAAACGGAGATATTCTACATAAGTCTTTCCGTGACTTATCCTATTTTCTCCTCAGGGTCATCATTACTCTTTGTATAAATTATTATGAGTTAACGGCTTAATAACTCCCTAAACTATCACATTTTTGCGCACAACCAAAATCAACTATTAATTCACGTCTCTAAGGAAATGGGACATAAAATGAGTCTCTTTCCTTTTTATCTTTCTTATCTTTTTTTTATTTATTTTACTTTTACATTTTTTTCCTTCCTAATTAATAATTTAACCAACTATTTTCAAATGAAATCTAAAAAGAATTAAATGACACATGTAGTGCCACTTGGCACTTTTTAAAGTGTTTTAGGAGAGTAAACACACACATAAAAAATATTGAACTAGGGGTTTAATCCTTGAAAGCTATAGTTTTAGTTTAAGCATAAAATATGCAAACATATAGTAATAATTTAGGAGGGTTTTAAGCCATTAATAAATGGCTTTTCTCTGCAGAGAACCTTGTATTCTTATGCTATTACTTAGTGGTGGATAATTTACCATTTCTTGAAAGAAATAGTTTCATGAGCTAACTAATCAACTTGTCATTTTATGGTATAATACACATTATTGGGAAATAAAGATAATTTGGAGTGTGTCCTTCAAACTAATTTAAGGTATTTCTGTTGTCCAAAGACAGAGAAATTGAAAATAAGTTTGATACTCGTGAATATATTGCCTATCTGGCCAAAATCAATCATTAATTGGCTAAAGCTTTAATAGATCAGGGGAGTGTACAAGCCTACTTGCTGTGGGGTACAAGTAAATAAAGTTATCTAAGAAACAGAAAGATTTGTAGTTGCTCAAACTATTTTAATGAGTAATGAGTAGATTTCTGGTTTCGTATAAAGAATTAATACATCAGTTCTTTCCTTCACTCCTCCTTCCAAGAAAATTAGACTCAAGAGTCTGACAATAAATTAATTAATTTTATGTAGAATGTATATGTTTACGGAGTTTAAAAATAAAATATTTAACTTACAAAGAACGAAACTAATTAATTACTATTAATTAAGGGTTTTAATGTAAATATGAGAGTTGGTCACTTGTTATATATGATAAAGAGAAATTTCTCTTTTTTTCTTGGTCCCTTTGTTTTTCGGGGAAACTACACAATATACCCATTATGCTCAAATTAATTATTCATTTTTGCCTATTTAAGAATTAATTACAATTCCTACCTATTCAACCCGAACTTATTACCCGACTACCCATTTCCTTTTTTCTCTTGAATTTGTTGTACCTGGTACATAAAAAATTCGGCCATCTCTGTAGATTTTGCGATTGACGGGAATTATTAGGTCATCGGAACTAGCTGATTGACAAAAAGTTGTTGCTTCAATACCATAGAGGGGAGGGATAAGCTGGATCGGCGACAGAAAAAATCGAATTGATAATTACTTATGAAAAAATGATTAGTAGAAGTAGGGACCTTTGTTGGAGGATCACCGGAAATGTAAAATTTTCAACGGTTGAGCCGACATATGTTAGGAAGAAGATTGTGTGCATACTATAGGCTTTGGCCAATTTTGAGAATATTTGACTACAAAACTAATGAAATGGTTATTTTTCAGTTTTAGGAATTATTTGTGCACTACTTTGTGGCGGAGAAGGCAGATAGCAGAAGCAAAACAAAACGAAAGAATTGAGTTGAATTAGCGAATAAGATAGATTTGTATTGTATACCAAAATGTTATAATATATATAATATTGGTATACAATAATTAATTGCAGTAGTATACTACTAATTTTTTTTTGAAGGAATGAATCAATCCTCCATGATACTTTGATAATATATGATATATACCATGTGGGTATCATCTATATGAGTTCATTAGATTATATAACAGCTGATATTATTTCAGTTTAATAATTGAATTAATTTTTTTTTAAACTCTTTGCATACAATTGTATACTCTGCTAGTATAGCTATATACTATACTGGTATCATATGTTAGTTGGAACCTTTTTTGGTTGTATTAGCTACATTTAATTGATACACTGTTTGATTTTTCTTTAGTAATAGTAGAATAGTACAATATCTTAAATTTTTTTAATTTTCCTTTATGAATGTGTATTATGTAATCATTTTGATTTTTTCTTTATGTGTTTGTTTTATATAATAGTATTATAGTACAATATCTTGAAATATATTGTTATATTAATATGTGGTACACTATTTTTTGATTTTTCTCTTTATGCATGTGTATTATATAATAGTAGTATAGTTATACTGAAATTAATTAGTAGAACTGTATACCCTATTAGTTTAATTATATATCATATTGGTATCATATGATAGTTGGAATATTTTTTGGTTGTTTTAGCTGCATTTTTAAGTGAATTCTATTCTGAAATGATTTATATGATCATGTTTTGCTGTGTTGGATTTTCTTGTACCTATGGACATAGATTTTGTGTATTATGTAATAGTTTTTATAGTTATATGCAGTTGTTGGAACGACCCCGTATAACTATATACCCAATTAGTATAGCTATATACTATATTGGTATCATATGCTAGTTGAATCCTTTTTTGGTTGATTAGCTGTATTTAATTGGTACACTATTTAATTTTCTTTTAATAATATTAATATAGTACAATATCTTGAAATATTTTATTATATTAATATGTGGTACACTATTTTTTTATTTTTCTCTTTATGCATGTGTGTTATGTAATAGTAGTATAGTCATATAGTTGCCAAAAATTAACCAGTAAAACTGTATACCACATTGGTATAGTTATATGCTATATTGGTATCATATGGTAGTTTGAACATTTTTTTTGGTTATTTTAGCTGCAATTTAAGTGAATTCTATTATGGAATTATTTATATGAACATGATTTGCAGTGTTGAGATTTTTTTGTGCCGATAGACATAGATTATGTGTATTATGTAATAATTTTTATAATTACAGGTAATTATTGGAACGACCCCATACAACTATATACCCTGTTAATATACAGAATGAGCAAGTTGCTTTGCGAATATTTAGCTTGCAATGCGAGCATGTAATTTTCTCATATTTTTATTGCATCCTTTAATATTTTGGAACAGTAGTATTGTCGTAGATAGTTGTAGCAATATTCTAGAGCAATTATATACTGTGTTGGTATACATGTATACCATATTGGTATCATATGGTACTAGAAGTCATTTTTCTACTTATATTTTTATTGTATTTTCCAATATTTTACTATCATATCTATTCTAATTAGTATATATGGAGATTTGGTGGCCGTAAATTATATTTTCTTGCTCCATAACTACTTGTGTTACTGCTAATGGTAGAGTGAGTACTGATATTTGTAGAGAAGGAGATCATGGTTTACATGACAATCACGTGGAATTAGAAAAGGAACAAGAAATAAGAAAATAAATAAAAAGAAAAAATAAATAAAGAAGGAGTCCAATTTGAGTGTGAAATAAGTTATGGTAAAAATAAAAATAATACGATTTGGGCAAAAATAAATGAATAAAAGAGAAAAAGAAGAAAAAAGAAGAAAACGAGAAAAAAGAAAAGGAGAAAAGAAAGAAAAAAAGGAAAAAGCATAGAAATAAAAAAGAATTGGAGAAAAAAGAGAACATTCCCCACAAAAACTACTATGGGTAAAAAACGTAATTAGTTTGATGAGTAGCGAAACAAATGAATAGATAAGGGTAAATAATTTTAATTTTGTGGGTAACTGTGCCATTCACCCTTATTTTTTCATTTACTTGATTTCATATGTGATACATCGATTTGAAAGAGCAAAGTAACCAAAGTTTGGCTTTTATTTTTTCCCCTCGATTACAACTCATGCTGTAATTTTGAAATTGTTTTAATATTAGATATTTTGAATTTTTTTTTGAAAACAACATGACAAAGTTGTTGCTCTTTTCCATTTTTGTGTTTTCTTTAATATTTCAAGAGGGGCAATAAGATTTCAAGATTACACCTATCACAGGGTTTACATGAAGAGATAAAATACGACCAGCTATGATTTTTTTTTTTTGAATTACAGTACACATGCAGGAAAGGCTACTGTCAATTATTCTACTACCTGTACTTACAATGTTCTAATGTTTAAGCAGCAAGTAACTTTCTTCTTGATAGGAGAGAAATAGCCTTTTGTTATAAAATAAAAGCAACTAAAACATGAACAAGATATGTTGTTATGAAATAAAAGCAATTTAGTAAAACATGAACAAAAAATGGAGATAGAGAGAAGGAAGAGATTTTCTTCTTCAATTGTGTGTATTTTCCTATCTATTACAAGGCCTTTATATAGGCATGAAAAGTGAAGAAAAATATATCATTGAATATGTCATTAAGCATAGAAATATGTCATTGAATATGTCATTAAGCATTTGAGAAGATCATGGAGGAATAGTAGACATCCACCATAATTTGATTTTTCTTATAACACTCCCCCTTGGATGTCCATAGATAATGTACCTCGTTAAAACCTTATTAGAAAAAAAAAATCTATGGGAAAAAAAATCCTAGTGAGGGAAAAAGAGTACACATATTTAGAAATACGCCTTTTGGTTGCCTCGTTAAAAACCTTGCAAGGAAAACCCAGTGGGACAAAACCTTGTAAGGAAAAAAGAGTACAACGCGTATTAACTCCCCCTGATGAGAGCATCAATTCACATCCTTGAGCCTTCGCATCCCAATCTTGTACACTAGTTTCTTGAAGATTGACGCCGGTAGAGATTTGGTGAACAAATCAGCCATATTATCACTTGAACGGATCTGTTGCACATTGATATCACCATTCTTTTGAAGATCATGTGTAAAAAATAACTTTGGTGAAATGTGCTTTGTCCTATCCCATTTTATGAATCCTCCCTTCAACTGGGATATGCATGTTGCATTGTCTTCATACAAAATTATGGGTGGTTTGTCACACTTCAAACCATATTTGTCTCGAATAAGGTGTATTATAAACCTCAACCATACACATTCTCGACTTGCTTCATGAATATCAATTATCTCAACATGATTAGATGAAGTAGTCACGATTGATTGCTTAGTCGATCTCCAAGATATGGCAGTGCCTCCATATATAAACACATAGCCCGTTTGAGATCGAATCTTTTGTGGGTCATATAAATATCCAGCATCGGCATAACCAACAAGATCGGGACTGCAATCATTTTCATAAAATAATCCCATACCGGTAGTCCCTTTTAGATACCGCAATATGTATTTGATTCCATTCCAATGTCTCCTTGTAGGAGCAGAGCTATATCTTGTTAAGACATTAACTGAAAAAGTTATGTCAGACCTTATAATGTTAGAAAGATACATTAGTGCACCAATTGCACTAAGATATGGTACGTCTGGACCAAGAAGCTCTTCATTATTTTTATGAGGTCGGAATGGATGTGCTTTATCCATATAAAATCGCTTTAAAATCATTTTAGTATATGTTGATTGATGGACAAAAATTTCATCTTTCATATACTCAATTTTTAGACCAAGACAAAATTTTGTCTTTCCAAGATCTTTCATTACAAATTCTTTCTTTAGATAGTCTACTACTTTAGGAAGCTCTACTGTTTTAGGAAGCTCCCTAGGAGTTCCAATGATATTTAAATCATCAACATACACGGTGATTATAAAAAATTTAGATCCAAATATTTTTATAAAGACACAAGGACAAAATCATTCTTGTACCCTTCTTTCAACAGGTACTCACTCAGGCGATTATACCACATGTGCCCTAATTGTTTCAATCCGTATAAGAATTTTTGAAGCTTTATTTAATAAATTACTTGGAAACCTTAATATGCTTCAGAACAATTTAAATCCTTCAATGATTTCCATTATACGCATATCACGTTTTTCTTGTATTGCCAGATTAAAACCTGAAATGGCGACATCCACCACAGGAGAACATGTCTCTATATAATCAATGCCAGGATATTTGCAATTCTTCTTGTGACACAAGTCGTCTTTATGTCTATCGACTTGACCTTCTTCTTTTTTTCGCACAAGAACACATTTATACCTCAACTGACTTTATACTTTCAGGTGTTAGGACTATCCGTCAAACTTCATATTTTTCATATGAAATCAATTTTCATTGCGTATTTTTCATTTGGCCAATCATTTATCTGTCCAAATTTCATGACAGATTTGAGCTCAAGATCCTCGTCAATATTAATAATATTAAGCGCTATATTATATTAACAATATCGTCGACGATCATTTTATATCGGTTCTACTATTATTCAATAAAGACATAACTTATTGAGATCTCTTTATCTTATTATTTTCAGGTACCTGAGCCTCTCCCATGAGGTCTTATGAAGTGTTATATCGTGGTGCTCTTCTAGAGCACTTACCTCTTTATTATGACCATCTTGAACATTTGCTCCTCTCCTTCTTCAAGGAGTTTTATCTTTGGAACCGATTAGTCTATTATGCTTTATGCATGCCATGAACTCTATTCATTATGGACTTTATTTTATTTGGAGCATTAGCAACTGAATATGACATTTAGCTTTGGGTCAGCAAATACGCCCGGCAATATTTTGCAAATGAATTATCACTTGAACTTCAAGTTCACATTTTCTCGTACGAGGATCTCGATGTACTCATAATAATTCATTACATGTATTACTTTTTCAGCTGCCCATTTTCTCCCCCTATTGTTGGGATCACCAACACATATCCCTAGCCTTATTTGGGGATCCATCTTTGTGCACTGTGGTGGAACAATTAAATCATATAGCACATTCATATTTCTAGATGAAAATTATTTGGTTCCTGACCCTGAACCGATTGTGATAGGGAGAACTTATCATAACTTGGCTAGATGCTTACAAGTGCTGTTGTATATTAAATAATACATCAAATACCAAATTTTATTTTGGCAGTTTTGTTCTCATAACCAATGGTTTAGATATAATTGGAGGCATACAATTTCTACTAAACCAACTTGGATTTAAACCAATATTATCAAGATAAATCATCATAATTTATATTCTGAAACTTTGCTCTAATAATTTGAGCAATCAATCTTGCAAAAGTCAAACTACAAGTTGATAACAAATGCACATGTGACCATAAAATAGATGCATCTATTAAAATCATATAATAGTAAACGGTCCACATAGAAGGTGACTGGGCCCATATATTTATCACCTTTTATTCGTTCCAGAAATCAAGAGATTCAACCCCTAACCTTAACTGGTATATCATGAGAATAAGCAACACAAGAGAATTCTTGAAGAATCTTATATTTCTTCAATATATGCCAATGTAATTCTCAATTAATTTTTTCGCATCATAATTTAACCGAGATGGTCAACCGGTCATGCCAACTAATATTTATTTTAGTAAACTTCTAGTTTACTTGTGGCTTGTGATTGCATCATCATGCTTATACTTGTGTAGTACAAATAAAAGAAAAGTCAGATAACCTTTCATATTTACCCGGTATGATTATAGTAATATAAAGATATTCAATCTTCTTTTCATTTATAGTCTCAATATGCCAATCACTTTGGCTAATATATTTGTAAATCAAAATATTTCTTTTGAGACTTACTACAATATTAATGTTATGAACAATTTCATTCATCCGGGTAGTAACAAATTAGTTCTTTCAGAGCTCTTAACTGTTTTTGTACTACAAGATATTTTGTTACACCATCCATATAATGAATGTCTCCTTCACAAAGATAATCATATCATAATAATTGTAATGTTCAAAATCATCACAAGCAAAATAATTTCTTGCTTTAGTTTTGCTTTTAATAACTTTCATAAGGCATGACAAAATATATTTTGGCGTATCATATGCATGCGACCAATGATATATTCATGTAACTACACAATAATATTCATTATCTTTCTTTGTCTCAAACCTCCCTTAGAGGTGAGTTGTAGTATTTATCTAACTATGCACAAGTACATTATTATGCATAATCTTTATCATATATATATTTTCACATTCACTTTCAGGAATGAGTATGCAATCTCAATGTTTATCACAAGTCACATTGTCTTCAAAGAATTTCTCCCTTTTTATAATTATCATAGTGATAACTATTATTATTTTGGCCTTTCGCACGCCCACATTCATTGGTCAACCACTTGTCTTCATTTAGACTTATCATGCACTGCTATCACATTCACTTCAAGAATGGAGCAAATCAAGTGGGACAAGCTTCATGCTTTTTCATAAAAATTACATTATTTTTTTTAGTTATTATTATTATCAATATGGTGCATTAGGACTCAAACCCAATGCCTTACCCATATAAAGGCATGTTAGGCCATAATGCGTTAGAACTTGAATCCAACGTCTTTTCATCAACATAGTGCGTTAGGACTTGAACACATTGTCTTACCCTCAATCTTTGGCATAAAGGGCCAAAATTCACTAGGACTCGCACTCGAGCCTTTAAAATATTATTACTTCATAATTATAGGCATAAGTAAATTAACTTTCAAGAAGACATATATAACTATTTCAATCTTGAAACAGTTCCTCTGCAACAAAAATACTAGTTAGGATATATGCCATTTTTTTTTCCAAATGATACAATCACTTTTATATTTTAATAAATTAATTAGGAAAAAGGTGCAGATAACCTATAACCACTTATATTTCAAAGACTATAAGAACTTCACCAAAAAAATCCAATACGGAGGAATGAGCCTTATGTTTCCAGCAAAAATATTTAAGGCTTAATGCATAACTGTGACTATTATAAATTATAACTATAATAAGTTTATATTGATTATATATTCGAATGCCAAATTTGCAAGGTACTGTAAAATCACCTACATATTTGATAATTTTGCTTTCAATGAAATACATCATGTGATGATAAAAATATTATTACTAAATTACCTTAATAATTATCTATCATAGTATGTAAAAGGTCAGAACATATATATACGTTGGAATATTATCTTTGTCCTATAAGAGATGTAGCAAATAAAGACATACCTTTCCAGTTCTTTATTTCACTGGATACAATTGAAAAAAATATTTTTACTAAACACTGCACATAAAGTTAATGCAAAGATATGAAAATATGAATGGGTTTAGATGGATGTAAAACTTATCTTTGTATTATCATCCAAGACATTTTTCAAAGTACTTGATCTCATTGCCTGCTTATAATTTACATAGTCTTGACATAGAAGATCATGAAATGAGCAATTCGTGCTGATAACGTGTTATAAAATAAAAGCAACTTAGTAAAACATGAACAAGACATGTTGTTATGAAATAAAATCAATTTAGTAAAACATGAACAAGAAATGGAGATAGAGAGAAGGAAGAGATTTTCTTCTTCAATTGTGTGTATTTTCCTATCTATTACAAGGCCTTTATATAGGCATGAAAAGTGAAGAAAAATATATCATTGAATATGTCATTAAGCATTTGAGAAGATCATGGAGGAAGAGTAGACATCCACCATAATTTGATTTTTCTTATAACACCTTTCAATTTCTTACAAGCAAATCATATAATAGCTAAGCTAAGCCTTAAAAATTAGTGTGTTAAAATACTTAGCAAAATTAATTCTATTGCCATTGTGTCACATGTAAAACACATTACAATAAGCATGTGCATCATGTTACCCATAATCACACCAACATTAAAATATCCGGAAATTACACCCAGCGATCTTGAAAATGGATGGTCTTGATTTTTTGACCCCCGCTTGCCTCATGGGCACTTTTGACCTTAAAACATGGCAGCCCAGAAAAAGTGGGACCGGCACGCAGACCTGGATTGGCTAAAATGTCAAACATGCAGTAGACCACGCTTGCTACTCAAAAGTCAAAATAAATCAATGTTGTATTCCCAAGACAATGAACTCAAGTAAAAAACTGTTTTGGTGTGATACAATAATGTGACAAGATTTAATAATAATGATAATCAAGAGGATTTCCCAGTATGGGGGTTACAATGATGAAACACTGGATAAATCTGTGTTTGATGACACCAGAATTAGAGGTACAAAAGAAATTTCCTCCCAAAGAACCATAGTTGTCAAAGAATGAGGTGCTACAAGAGTTTAATATAAGCCAGAATGATGGTGATTGTCCACTGGTATGTCTGACTGCTTTTTCTGAACATCCTCAAGAAGTTGTTTTGGTGAAAAACGCGATTTACCTGGAACGAATTAATTCTTCCGAAGCACAAATGGTAGGACAGAGGAATCTAAGAGCATTGCTATTACAGAATCATGTAGGATTTAGGAGGAAAAGTAATTAGCAGGCCGCGTTGAAAAGGGAAAGAGACCTTGTTCTCAATATCCAGCCATAATTTTCTTGAAAAGTTCCTTTGGAGCTGGAGTTTCAAGAGAAGAATCACCACACGAAAAGGATAATCAGTGCCAGTGTTATGCCTTGACCAGACAAGTTGAGGAATGAACTTATCTTAAAAATTACCTGGCAACCCTGTAAATCTCTCATATTGTTCATATGCCTGCCCGATAAACATTTCAACTCCTGTTACAATATTTACTCCACTCTCTTGAGCTTCCCGCAAGAGTCTAGTGATTTTGGGCGTATAAACAGCATCAAATACAAGTGAGTAGTACCTCAAAGCTTCCTGTAATTTGGAAGCAGTTCATCGAAATTTAAACAACGTTTTATCAGTACAAATAGCATGTACGAGCATGAAGCAAAAAATATACGTCTATTTGAATAATAAGAAGAATCTTAGATGACGGGAAACGGTTTCAGGAAATAGTGATGTAAACTGACATTAAACCTGCACGAGGTCACATAGAGAAAACGGACACCCCAGTATAGTATGTGCTGAAAAGTTCCATTAGCAAATGAGGCACATTTTGAAGTTCATTGCTGAAGAAAAATTAAGTAAAACTAAGAACAACACTGAAGAATATCTCATGGGAAGCTAATTGGCATTGAGATGCCCAAGAATGTGATACACGTCTGTTTAACATTATCCTCCTTATAGCTGTCGATGGTAAGTTCAAGTTACCAGAAAGATATCTTGCTCATGTTTAAATAGACACCAATAATAGTTTCTCATTTGATCCGCTTCACTTTTCAAAATCATAAAATTGCGGTTATATCCAAAACCTGAGTGGCTAGCGGGCAGCTAAGTTCATGCCCAGGGTTATGTTTTACTATCCACAAGTAGAAGATGTAAGGAGTTGGACAAGAGCTTTTTGTGAATCAAGATTGGATGACAGTGTGTGTTTGCGTGTGTGCATGTATTGGTTAAGAAGATTGGCTAACAGTAAACTAGTCTTTATGTTATTGGCTGCAACGACCTAGCAACATGGAGATTTATTCTTTTAGCCACAAATGCTCTGCCCCGACTATATGTTCTATCAATTTCATGGGCTATTCTGCTGAAAATAGTGCATCCAGCTTCCTCAGGACCAAAGTTAGTTTTTTCTGACCCACAGAAATGTCGAACTTGAGCGTGCATTTTGTCTGTCTTATAGAAAATAAAGCATGAAATTATTTGCTGCTTTTGAAATGCCAGTTATCCGCCCACATCTTATATCAAACCTGTCAACGACACCCTATTTCAACAGAAGCAGCGTTAGAAGCATTTAACAATGAGTAAAGCTCAGATTGAAAGCAGCAGACCATGATCTTGAAGTGGATTCTTACAACCACTTCCATTTCTGACAGAACAGGTCTTATCTGTTTTATCCCATTATTCTTCCAATGGAAGAAATCACCAAAATACTCCTTACATAGACCAGAACTTCCGTTTAAACCACTCATGGAATGCCATTCCTCGAAGAACCGAAGAATAGAGGAGGAAGTTTGAGATTGTGAGCCATGACAACAAGGTATATAATTTTTTATAAAGACAACAGAAAATGGTCAAAACTACCCCTATCATTTGGTAAATGGTTTAAAATTACCCTCCGTCTACCTTTGGGTCCATAAACACACACAATGTTATATTTGGGCTTAGATTTACCCCTCCCGCTAACGGCACAATATGTGGGCTCCATTTTAATGTGTTGGCTGTGTTTTTGATATTGTGCCATTGGCGGGAGGGGTAAATTTAAGCACAAAGATAACATTGTGTGTGTTTATTGACCAAAAGGTGGATGGAGGGTAATTTTACACCATTTACAAAACGATAGGGGTAGTTTTGAACCTTTTCCGTAAGGACAATAAAGGTATATATTTAGATACATCATCTGTTGACTAGGCAGGTTTGTAAGGTTATGAAAGGCCTACAATTGGGTTCTTTAACTTAAAGAAGGTTGATATCTATCTATATAGGAATTAGGATTACACACACATTATGGTCCGGAACATACATACACTTTCCTCAAACTTCTTAATTTCTTTATGATCAAAACCAAAGAACAACCCATATATCTTTTGCTACTTCTGTGAGAAAGAGATGAGCAATAAATACGGTTACCAAACATAGACTTCTTTACAAAGATACTTCAGGTTTATGGTTAGATCTCTATTCTTTATTAAAACAGTGTAACGTAAAGAATTAATTGTTGAATGCTGGATATGAAGGTAATAGACGGAAAAATATTTTTCCAAGCAAAAGAAAAGAAATAAAAGCTCCGCTCCCATTCAAATTTGTAAAGCATGTATTTCCAATATTGAACCCTCTGAGAAAACAGTGAAACACATGAAGCAATTCTTGAATGCTGGGTATGAGCTAATTGAGGGAAAAAGAAAATAAGAAAAAAAAAAGGGATCTCCACCGACCCCCCAAACAAAATGAAATTAAAAAATTCTGCCCCGTTCTAATTTATAAAGCTTGTATTTTTAATACTGAACCCTCTTTGTTTACCCATTTACTGTGCATGATATTAACCATGCAGCTGTTCAACTAATAAGACATGGATTCAATAACAAGTTGTTTTATCTAAGACGAGTAATGCAAGGAGGCAAACCTTAGAGATTGGTGTATCATCAACCTTTGGTTGCATGCCAATGGAGGTGGTATTTGCAAGAATCATGTCAGTTTCTGGATGGAAATTGCTAAGCTCGTCAAGAGACAAAGCCTGACCTCCAACTACATCAGCAAGTTCTCTTGCTCGTTCTTCAAGTAATCAGACAGCACATCAGTACAAAGTAACATAGTCAACTTCAGCAATTGTCATTAGCTACACGGAATTTCACTACCATAGGTACGGTTAGCAATCACCACCCGAGCCCCCTTTTCCTTTGCACCGTAAGCAAGTGCCTTGCCAGCGCCGCCAGCACCAATGACTACAAACAATTTACCAGCTAAGGGTGACCCAGACATAATTGGCTGTGAGCCTGTACAAGGAAATAACAAAGCTCAAACATTAAGAAGCTCTAACTTCAGAAAAGGATGTTTGCAGCTGATAAAATGACTCTGACCTTGCAACACTTCTTCAATGGCGGAGATTGCACCCACATAGTCTGTATTGCAACCAAACAACTTCCCATCAGGTCGCCTTACGACACAATTGACAGCCCCTATCAACTGCAGGATAATTAAGAAACCAAGTAATTGCATGTGATATAAGAAATCATCAGAATATTTTGCAATATTGATCCCTGTAAAAATACAAAACAAATAAAAAACAACTGAAAAGCATTATAAGATCATGATATAACTAATACCTTAGCGGTAGGATCAACTTCGTCACAGCAGTCGACAATGGCTTCCTTGTGAGGAATTGTACAGCTGCACAACATAAAGTTGCATAACTACTTCTAAACAAGTAAACATGCATATGAATTATATTTATTAGGCATGGCCGACACACACAAAATTTTGGAAGAACGCAAGGATGACCCATGAAAAACAAAAATAAACAGAAAGCAAAACATAAAAGAAAAATCCAGTACGTACGTTCAACCCCATGAGATATGGTATATACATGTAGATGTAAGTGATACTTTTTAAGATGTGAGAAAGGGGGGAATTTGGCATGACTACCCTGATGAAACTAAAAAGCAACTGTATAAACTACCAGTTTCTGTTTTGAGAGCAAACCTGAAGCCAGCAAAATCTAAAGATGAGTAAGTCCGAAACAAAGTTGCAACATCATCTACCAGCAAAGGCATATAAACACCATTAAACCCAACTGATCTGAAAGCTTCATTATACAATAAAGGTGATTTGCTATGGCTAACAGGCTTCCCAATAATGCCAAATATTTTGGTATCTGGTCCCAACTGTCTGAAATTGTATATATTCAAAAGATCTTTAATTGTTGGTTGCCCAGGAGCTGAAACCTTTCCCACTTCAAGAGTACCAAATGTGAGGTATCCACCAAATTTTGGACAAAGTATTCGAGACATCAAACCCTTCTCTCCCATGACCATGGCTATTATTGGTACCTATTTGAACAAAGTGCAAGAAATGCATTATTGTTTAATCATGAGAAGCATCTCAGAATGCAAGCAAGCTCACAGTCAAGCAGCAAACTCAAAAGAAAGAAAAAGAAAGCCAGAGGCTTAAGGAGATGGAGGACAAATATATTTTGCATAACAAAACCTAAATAACAAATAAATACATTTCTGCATTTATGCATGTTAATAATATTATAGTGAGAGCAGGAAAAAACGAACTTCAACATGATGACAACCAGCTTATGATTGGAGCGGATTATTTTTAAATTCAATAGAACATACAAGGTTGAGAGTGTCGGTCTCACAATATTAAGTCCCTAGAGCTGTCCAGCCTATTGGGTCTCACCAAATAAGAATCCATCAGTCTTAACTAGAATCCAGTGATGTTATAATCTATCACCCACAAATCACCTTATTTCAGCCCAACAACATATAATACAACCTCATCACTTGACATACGAAAGGCCCCTTAATTGACAAGGGATTTCAAATGTCATTCACTTGAGAAAATGTCTCAAAGGCATCGACACATACAACAATATTGTTCTACTATCTACCTTTGAGTTCTTCTTGCAATGGGAAAAATCATCAGATAATTAAAAAAAATTTAACAAACCCCCACCTTTTTCAGGGAGAGAAAGGGAGAGGGAAAGAAAGACAGTTAATTTTGGAAGCTATTCTCAATGTCTTTGTCCCTCTCATTGCCCTTAGCATATATCTAGGTCATAAATATATACCCGGCCTGAAGTTTATCCAACTATACCTAACTTATTGGTGTGTGTGGCCTAATACAAATCTACAAGAAGCAGCCTGCTTCTAGATTCAAGCTATTATTATCACGCACCAAAACCAGCTCAAGAGAAACCATGATTTATCACCAAACAAATTTGAAAGCAAGTTATGGCATAAAAAACTTGCTATACCACTTACGCTGCTTACTTGAGAATGTACAGTAATTTGGAATACACGTGCAACATCAGTGATATCCAGTGCAGTTGTTGCAAACTTCACAATGTCAGCTCCAGATGCCTGTATTCTTGCTACTAGATTGCCGAGCTCCTCAGATGATGGGGTATTATCATAGTTGTGAGAAGAAACAATAACTTTGCATTTTGCTGACTTATTTCCATGTAGAGCAGTATTGAACTCGTCAATAGCCTAAAGGAGTGGGAGAAAAAGAAACAAAAAGCAGCAATTATTATTTATTGATCAAGTGTCTGTCAAAGCAAAAAGGAAGAAGAAATGACGACTCAAAATATAAAGAATATCGATTTAAAGCTAGCAAAGGTTTAGATATCATATATTTAACATTTATGTAATAACCAACAGGAAGTGATCCTTAGTTTGCAAAATTGATCAATGTTTCTTCATGCAAGAAGCATCATAGGCCATACATTTCAAAAAAAGTCACGTTAAAAGTCTCAATACAAAACTGGCAAGTTAATACACCTATTCTTATGCTTTAACTGAATTCCGTTTGAGGACAATTAGCTGCAGCTACTCAGGGAAAGGCAATCATTTTATAATTTATTTTATTTTCTGGGATAAGGTGGGAAGGGCCATTGTTGTTTAGAATCAATACCTTTAGCTCAACATCAATGTAATCAGCTCCCAACTCCATTGCTAATCGAAGTGCATCCAGTCGACTAGCTTCATCACCAGCATACTGACCACCTTCCCAAGTGGGCCTAGAAACGGGGGCAACGTCGGAAAATTTTAGAATGCACTTCTCAATGTCTAGAAGTAAGAGAAAAACATTATTTGAAATGAAGTAAGAGGAGAACTATAAATCAGGAAGTAGAGCTAGAATTATAAACGTAAACTGTAATTATATGTCCCTTCCCTGGACCCGACATATAGCGAGAGCTTAGTGCGCCGGACTGCCCTTTATTATAAAAGAACAAATATTTGTTATCACTTGTTCGCAACAGCTGCTACAAATTCTATCATAAGGTTGAACTCAGAGCTAGTCAAGCCCTGAATATCTTGCATGAAGACATAGAAGTGTCCTAGTTTTATAAGGTTGAAACTGTTTAATAGTCATTACACCAAAATCCAGCACATGCTTATCCTGCTTGTGTTATTGAAGTGTGGTTCACAGATTTCCATGTGTAAACATGCATCATAAAACTGAAGAAGCACAGGTTGTTGACGAACAAGAATATCAATATAAATAAAGAAAATGGCTCATTTACGTTATACTAAGCCAGACAGAAAAATTAATATCCTTCTGAGTTCCTGCAATTGGTGTCCTGAAAAAGCCAATGATGAGAAAGTCAACGGCTCAAAACTTATATAGAAAAGATCCTAGTGCCATTAATGTCTTCCCAAGTGCAGGGACAAATTAGATAAAGTAGCAAGCAATCATACCTCTCTGCCTTTAGAACAGTCTAAGCTAGATTTTAATGCTCCTTATGTGTGTATCTACAGGATATGGATCAATATAAATAAAGAAAATGGCTCATTTACGTTATACTAAGCCAGACAGAAAAATTAATATCTTTCTGAGTTCCTGCAATTGGTGTCCTGAAAAAGCCAATGATGAGAAAGTCAACGGCTCAAAACTTATATAGAAAAGATCCTAGTGCCATTAATGTCTTCCCGAGTGCAGGGACAAATTAGATAAAGTAGCAAGCAATCATACCTCTCTGCCTTTAGAACAGTCTAAGCTAGATTTTGATGCTCCTTATGTTGTGTATCTACAGGATATATCAGATATTACCTTGCTAATATTTACCCTCTGCCTCACACCAAAAGTATAGCTGCAAATCGAAGAACATACTGTGTACTAATCAAAGGTGAAGCGATCAACCAGGGGAAAGTATTTCCATTCCTTTTCATCCTATTTTTAAGGCAGTGCTTGCAAGTAGGGGCTCGTTCTGTGCTCTAATTTGTTGCAAGTCAAGCTGGTGACAAGTTCTTAACCGAAAGAAAAGAGAACACATAATAACCAAGAAATCCTCGAGGGCCCGTGGCGCACGGTTCAAAGCTCAGTGGATACTAGCCCCCCTCCCCAACCCTTATCCACTTTAAATACCAGGCTTTTGTTTGCGGCAGAGTTCAAACCCGTGACGTGCACCTAACCCGCACATCACGAATTGCGCTTTTACCACTAGACCAAAACCCTAGGGGCAAAGATTGCTTAACAAATAGGGATGTAACCTTCCATAGCAACAGATAAAAAATATACATTTTCAGTATGAAGTTGAACAGAAAAAGGCTTCAAAACAAAATGGAGGATGGAATGTTATAAAACTTCATTGTAGAAATTGGCTAGAGATTCGGTGGAGATTCGACATATCAGTCAATTTCTCTTTTAAACCGATGCATTACACTTCTTTATGACTACAAAATTTTGAAGCTATAGCATTTCTTCCAGCCAAAAGCTGACTACACTTGGCTAATCTTATCAACCTAAGCAGAGGTCATGCTTAAGGCCATTTCATTAAGGATCAGAGCATAATCAGGTAAGTCTCTTGTTCAGTTCCAGAGTCCTCTTTCTCTCGATATGGTAAACCCCCCACCCCCCAAAAAAAACTCTCTCCTCGGAATGGGGCAAGAATGGTTTTTCCTGCTTGTCCCCTTGGTGACTCAAACTCTCCAACTCATGGTTGGAGCCTTGAAGGTGGAGAACCTTTTCCACTAGCCTATCCCTCCCTTATCAAAACAAGAATTTGCTACTGTATGCTACATATCTCTCCCCCGCTCATTTTCAATTTTTCTGTTTCAGCTTGCAGTAAGAAGTCCTGAATCCTTAAAATTAATACTGGTCAAGCTTATTCTCCTTATTATTTTTGGATTTCCAAGCAAAACAAGAAAAGAAGATAGAATCTTAATCATCGCTATCAGCTTCCAGCTATCACAAACACAAAAGAATCAACACACACACACACAAAGGAACAAACTTGAGCAACCCAATTCAGATATAACACATTCATTAGTGTAAAGAGACAAACTTTGGAGCTTAAATTTGGAATTAAAACCTGTAAGTGAAAAGGGTAGGCAAAGGGGACTGTTTGACAATAGTATCAATATCTGATTGAGGATTAAAGCTTTTCAAGCTATCCAACCGAACCTCCACAAGATCAGCACCACTAGTTTTAGCATTTTGCATTAGATTCAACATTTGATCCACTGTGTCAGCCATAATTGGTGCACAAATTAGAGTTTGGTTCCTCCTCATTGCCTCTCCCCCCTCCATCTTCTTCACCCCTGATTCCACAACCTGAAAAAAAAACCTCACCCCCCACAATTCAAGAATCTCACCCCTCAAAATATAAAAGAAAAAAAAAAAAGAACTTAAACATAAAAATAAAAAAATGTTCTTTTTATTTTTTCGAAAGTTAAGGCAATGTGGGTTGGTACAAGTCTAACAAAGTTAGGTGACTGAAGGAAGCCAAACCAATTTCAAATTCTTTAACATTTTTTTTTGAAAGACCAATATTAAAGGAAATTCAAAAATAGGGAAGTTGTTAAAGGAAAATGGAGGACTCACCAACTCCATTAGCAAGTAGCAACCAACTTCTAGAGCACAAAAATGGGAAGTGCGGACTCAGCAGCCAGCTTGAAAAAGTCAAGTGACAGGTATATAGATATATACAAGTGGGTGTGGTATTTCTTTAGCTTTTATATGATGATGATAGACAATGAGGGAAACAAAATCAAAATCAAGGAAGAACCAAAACAATTAAGGAGAACGAAATTAAACCAAGGAAGAACTCAAATAAGTGTAAAGAGCTCCGATTAACCGGTGATGTCGGAAGTAGCAGCAAAATTGGTAAACTTGAGATAAAAGAAAATTTAAAGATGAAGCAGAGAAAGAGGATGAACAAAGGCAGACCCAAGACAAATTAATTGCCCGAGAAATTTTATACGTGGTAGACATAAGTTGCATGAGAGATTCCTCTCATCTTTGGCATTATGTTTCTCTCAATTTTTAAACTATCCTCTTTCCTATTTTTCTTTTCTGTTCTTTTTATTTACTAGCTTAAACAAAAATCATAAAAATTTCTACTTTCTACATATTTAATCAGCATTGTCACATAATAGATGCCTATGCTTAAGAATTAATTTGTAAAATTGGATCTGATAAGTAATTGATTGAGTATATTTTTTGGTTGATGACTGGGTTTTTTTTCTTGGGATTCATGGTAACAACACCAAAAAAAAATCTAAAAAATATATAACAACCACCATTACTATTGTGTTGCCGTTAAGTGGCCGCAAGTAAGGTGGTTTTTATTGTGGAAAGCTGCTTCTTTGACGGTGAGATGATTTTTTGCATTATTCTTGCATGAAATAGTGATTTAGTGACAATTGGGGATCCTTGGGCTTTTTTATATTTTATGGAATGAAGGAGATCTTCTAAGGAGGCGTAGACGATGGTGTTTGGACGATGAATAGGGTGGGGCGATGAGATGATTCTGTTGATTAATGTTTATGGGTGTAAAAGAAAATTAGTTTATGGGTGTAGAAATGAAATCAAAACTCAAAAGTGGTAAAGAATAGAGGAGATCGGCAACTGAGGGTTTGGTGGGTGGAATTGTTTTGACAGATGTGCTCCATAGTACACTTGTCATAATGTAACGACCTGACCGGTCATTTTGAGATTTAGCGCGTCGTTCAGCAGTTTGAGGCCTCGAGAAGCTTCACTTCAGGTATTATGACTTGTACGCGTGGTCGGATTTTAATTTCGGGAAATTTGGAGTTGATTTGGAAAGAAAATTCAAATTTCAGAAGCCTTAAGTTGGAAGAATCACCCAAACTGGGATTTTTTTGAGTAAACGATCTCGAAATCGGGAATTGAAGATTCCAACAGGTTCGTATGATGATTTTGGACTCGGACGTATGTCCGGATCGGTTTTTGGATGATCCGGGAGCGTTTCGACACCTATTATGAAAATTGGCATTTTAGAAGAATTTCAAAAGAATTGGGTTGGGGTGTATTTCAAATGTTATCAATGTCCGTTTGGGATTCCGAGTCTGGGAATAGCTCTGTATGGTGATTCTGGTATTGGAAGCGTGTCCGAAAGTGGATTTGGAGGTTCGTAGGTCATTTCGGAGTCATTTGGCGAAAAATAAAAATTTGAAGATTTTTGGAAAGTTTGATCGGGAGTGGACTTTTTGATATCGGGGTCGGATTCCGATTCCGGAAGCTTGAGTAGGTCCGTAATGTCAATTATGACTTGTGTGCAAAATTTGAGGTCAATCGGACGTGATTTGATAGGTTTCGGCATCAAAGGTAGAAGTTTGAAGTTCTAAAGTTCATTAAATTTGAATTGGAGGGTGATTCGTAGTTTCGATGTTATTTTGCGTGATTTGAGGCCTCGATTAAGTTCGTAATGTGTTTTGGGACATGTTGCTATACTTGGTTAAGGTCCCGAGAGCCCCGAGTAGATTCCAGATGGTAAATGGACCGAGTTTGGACTTGGAAGAAGTGATGAGGCAATTGATACCTGGTGCAATCGCACCTGCGTGAATAGGGCCATAGCTGCGAGCCCGCAAGTGGGGCGATTGGGTCGCAGAAGTGACACCTGGACGGAGCTGGGATGGCCGCAGATGCGATGATGTTTCCGCATCTGTGAGCCTGTAGATGCGAGGAAAGCTCTGCAGAAGCGGAATGCGAGCTGGCAGCTGGAGTCGCAAAAGCGGAAGGTCTCCGCATGTGCGAGACCGCAGGGGCGCGTTTGGCATCGCGAGTGCGGAGCTGTGCTGGACAGAGGGCATGCGCAGTTGCGAGGTTTTGGCCGCACCTGCGAGACCGCAGATGCGGTGAAGCGGCCGCAGGTGCGGGATTCGCTGGGCAGAACGGTTCTTTAAGAACGGGGATTTGGCCCATTTTCTTTCATTTTTCATTTGGTTGGGGCGATTTTGGAGAGCTTCAAAGGGAGGTTTCTATCAAGCAATACAAGGTAAGTGATTTTCATTTATTACAAGTTAAATACATGATTTTTTATATGGATTCAAGCATAGAAGTTGGTAGAAATTGTGAGATTTTTGATAGAAAACCTAGAATTGGTATTTTTGAATTTTGACCACGAATTTGGGCATGGAATTGAAAATAAATTATATATTTGAGTTTGTGAGGTTATGGGTAACAACTATCTTCAAAAAATTTCGGAATCCGGGCACGTGGGCCTGACGGTGATTTTATCGACTTTTCAAACGGAGTTGGAAATTTGTCTAAATTGATTTGTCACGAGTATTAGAGTATATCCTTATTGGTTTGCATATTGTTTGACTAGTTTTGGAGCGACATGCATCAGTTTGAGGTGTTAGAGCGGCGTTGGAGCCGGTTATAGAACTTCGAAGCGAGGTAAGTCTCATGTCTAACTCTATGAGGGGGAAAACTACCCCTAGGTGATGTATTTAATGTGTGCAACTTGTTGCGGGGACTACGTATGCACGAGGTGACGAGAGTCCGTACGTAGTTAGATTTATGTTATTGTCCGGGTAGACTTTGGTTCACACCATGCTGTACTTGTACTATAGGGATTTTCCATGCTCGTTTAATTCTTTATTTTTCCTTTCTACTTAAGAGTAGACTTGCTATTATAGAGACTTCACGATTTCACGATTAGTCACCGAGTAACTTTACTCCTCTTACGGCATGTATGTATATATATATATATATATATATGTTTCATTGAAAGGTTTTGTTAAAGAAATTATAACTCACATGTTTATTCGTGAGTGGGGTCAAGGACCTGTCAAAATCTCTTATTCTTATGGGATCGGGTCGTTCGCCTCGGCAGAAATTTATATTTCACTTCTTATGGGATCAGGTCGTTCGCCTCAGCAGGAATTTGTATTTCACTTCTTATGGGATCGGGTCGTTCGTCTCGGCAGGATTTATATACCACACTCTCATGGGAGCGGGTCGTTCTCCTCGGCAGGTTAATTGATTTATCATATGGTTCGGGACGTCGACCCTCGATAATGCACAATTTTATTATTATGTTGGATCGGGCCGTACGCCTCGGCATTTCCTATATCACACTCCCATGAAATCGTGCGTAAAACTTGGCAAGAAGCCAGTGTATCTGTAAATTCCGGATTTGAATTATGGTAGCCACTTGATGAGTTTTACTATACCTATATATATGCTCCGGTTAAGGAGGGAATTTCTAATGAAGAGCTTGAGTTCCTCGTAAAGAGAGGGAATTTGTACCACGTGATCTATATTTGTCTATTTCACTTACTTACTCTGCCTCATATTTACTACATCTTTATTGTACCTTATGTTGTTGGACCACTAGTGAGTGTCGATGTCGACCCCTCATCACTACTTCTCTGGGGTTAGGCTAGATACTTACTGGGTACACGTTGCTTACGTACTCATACTACACTTGCTGCACATTTTTGTGCAGGTACATATATGTCTAGAGGCCATGTGAGAGCAGAGGCGTGTATACATGCGGGGACCTAGGTGAGCTGCATTCCATTTGTCGACCCACAGCCAGCAGAGTCTCCTTAAGAGTATTTACATTTTTTCTGTCCAATTTGTATTTCGGACAACTGCTGTATTTTATTTTATATTCCTAGTTAATGCTCATGCACTTGTGACATCGGGTTTTGGGATGATTATGGGTTGTTCTGTATTGAATTTGTTAAAAGTATTATTATTTACTCTGTAAATCCTCATTCTTTACTATTTAAATTGAAGGAAAATATGATTTCAAAAAAATAAAATAAAATAAGAAACCAATTAAATAATTATTGTTGGCTTGCCTGACAGTGATGTCCGACGCCATCACGACCTTTATGAATTTTGGGTCGTGGCACATATAATAAATCCCTCACACAAGTATTATGTGGCATATATCACACATAATAAAATTTCTTGCATGAGACACAATTTTATTATGCGTGAGACATAATTATTACATGGCAGACATAAGTTGTATGAAATTCCTCTCATCTTTCGCCAAGTGTCTTTCGAGTCCCATTTTTTAGTGAGAGAAAAATATGATACATTTTGTTGGGACAAGAGTCTCCTCTCTCAACGTAGATCTCTCTCTCTCTCTCTCTCTCTCAATTTTTAAACTATCCTCTTCCGTGTCTTTCTTTTCTGTTCTTTTCATTTACTCAATAGCTTTCCTACTATACAAAAAAATAGATCTTAAACAAAAATCATAAAAATTTCTCCTCTGCTATCTACGAGTAATCTAGCTTTTGGTATAGTTGATCAGCATTGCCACATAATGGCTTGTAATGACCTGACTTGTCGTTTTAAGCATTTACGCCCCTCTCAGTGACTTAAGGTCTCGAGAAGTTTCACAATATGTATTATGATCCGCGGGTGTGTTCGAGTTTGATTTTCGAAAGATTCAGAATTAAATTAAAAGAACAATTCTTATTTAGAAGCTTAAACGGAAAGAGTTGATCGAAGAGTTGACTTTTGAGCAAACGACCCCGGAATGGAATTTCGATAATGGCAATAGCTTCGTATGATGATTTCGAACTTAGGCATATATTCGGATTTGGATTTGGAAGTCTGTAGGACAATTCGACGCATTTTGGCGAAAATTAGAAAATAGAAGATTTTTGAAAAGTCCGACCGAAGGTTGAATTTTTGATAACGAGGTCGGATTTCGATTCCGGAAATTTGAATAGATTTTTTATATCATTTATGACTTGTGTGCAAAATTTAAAGTCATTCCGGATTGATTTGATATATTTCGGAACAAGATATAGAATTTAAAATTTCAAAGTTCATAGATTCGTGACTCAGTATTACCAGTATTCCATATTATTTGATATATATATATATATATATATATATATATATATATATATATATATATATATAAAAATGGCTTGAATTATAATTAAAATCGGCTTACTTAGTCTTAGAGACTAAGTACCATCACGACGCCTGAGGTGAGATTTTATGTCGTGACAAGTTGGTATCAGAGCTTTAGGTTCATAGATTCTACGAGTCACGAACGAGTTTAGTAGAGTCTTGCGGATCGGTACGGAGACGTCTGTACTTATCTTCGAGAGACTACAAAGCTAGTAGAAAAATATCTACTTCTTTCATTCCTTATCGTGCGGTATTTATTTAGCATGAAACATATATCTTATGTTCTTTTGCATCCACTTGTGTATGAAATTGCGCACTCGGTATCAACTATGCGCCAACGGTTCGTGATACTACAAAGGGGTTATAAGGGAGCCAGGGTTGCTCAATTATTGTTGTAACGTGTCGTCCAGATCGAGGATGCGGAAGTATTGAGAGATCATTCAGTTGTGCACATTGGGGTGCAGCAGGTTCTGACATCTGGTTAATAAGTATGATCTTAAGAAGGTTTAATTAATTGCCTAATCGTCACAATTGTGGTAGGGTCACGAGGTGGATGTAGATCTGAAAAATTGGTGGTATTAGAGACTATGTAGTTCGTATGGGATTTCTATTTAGCGAAGGGTACATACTAGCAGCCAAGGCACTGGAGGAAGCGAGTTTAACTGTCACGAGGATGACATGCACCAAATAAATGGCTTGAGGTGTCTTATGACCGGTGTCGTACGAGCGATGAAGGTTAGTATTGTGAATCATCGGAATATGTCCTATGGAATTCGCGCCAAGTGAGGGGAGTCCCCTATCAACGATCAGATTGCGGGGTCATGTGTTATATCAGTTTTGACCTGAGATGTATTTATATGGTATTGAAAGGTTCTCCGAAACTCGTATATTATTAAGAGGTGAGATTTGTATGGGATGATGTTGAGACTTGCGGTATTCTCGCGTCCTTAATAATTCTACATTTTAGTACCAGAGGGGTCAAAAAAACAATTTCAGAATACTTGGAGTGCTCCAGTAAGTTTTTTTAATGCACCACCGACACAAGGTTCCTATAATGGTTATTCTAGTTATCTGGCATAGACTCAGTATGAGCAGCCGATCCTGCAGAGGGTTTGTTATCAGTATGGTGATACTAGGCACATCATGAGAGATTGTCCCAGACTAAGGAGAGGCAGATTTCATCAGAACACTCAGGCTATGGGCCCCAATGCAGTTACTACTCCACGTGCACAACCAGTTAAGGGTGGAGGGCATGCGGGTAGAGGGCATCCTAGATGGGGAGGCCCAGCCCGTTGATATAATTGTTATGGTGTGGCTGAGGCCACTACACCAGGTGGTGTTACTACAGGCATGATCCTGATCTGTTATAAAAGGATATATTCCTTAATTTGATTCGGTTCTGAATTTTGAGGCGAGTCCTCCTATTATGCTCCGCTTCTGGATGAGCTTCGTAACTTTTTGACCAACTTATATGTTATCCTTGTTGGGGAGATTTGATGATGTTAGCCCGTGTCTATCATTTTTATTTTGTACACCATTGAGGGTTATAAGTCCAAAAGTAATTTTATTATTCACTACAGTGGGTTTTGATGTGATTTCGGAATAATTGATTTCAATTTTATGAATTATATGACCTACCAGGATGAGAGTTCATTATGTGTTATGAAAACTGTTTACGAAATATATCGAAAAGAAGAAAGAAAGGAAATTGAAAATTTCAATTGGCACAATGTGTAAAATACTTGTGATTCGGAGTTGAGGACGAGATTCTTGCATTTTTATATGATGTGAAGTATTTAAATCGGGCTATAAGCCTCGGTGGAAGTTGTATAAGGACGAGGTCCTTGTGGTAAAATTTTTTATAAGTTTAAATTCTCCCTTTGCGAAATTTAAATTTGTACTATAGTATTAATAGGGAGTCATGCCTGATGGGCTTATTTGATAATTCTTGTATATCTTCTGTGCATATTTAGCCATAATTGTGCTGTAATTATTGAGTTTTAACCTACGAGGTGAGTGCCCGGGTGGCGTTAAATGTGACTCGTTAATTCGGGTAAATAATTCTGAGGTATTCATGCCTCGCGTGTTGCTGTCAGTGTTACGAGAAGTTGAAATGAGATTTTGGTGAATATGAGATTAATTGAGGATGCTGAAATTAATTATAAACATCTATTATGACCAGAGATGTGGTTATGGACATGTGTGTGATGTGTGCGTAGGCAGGAATTTCTACAACCGGTTGGGACTAATACCGTGTGTTGATGTGAGGAATTTGAAATTTATTGGAGTGTAAGGAAATTGGCTTTAAAGCTTACAAGTATGAATAAAAGAAATAATCTCCACCGAGATGATATTGTCGGGCCCCTATTAAATTTACGGTGACGTAGAATCACCTGTGAGTATGTGTGAAATAATGCACTCAGTAATTTAATGTCATCAGAATAATTCTTGGCACGTTCAAGGACAAACGTATGTTTAAGAAGGGGAGAATATAACGACCCGACTTGTCATTTTAAGAATTAATGCCCCACTCAGTGACTTAAGGTCTCGAGAAGTTTCGCAATATGTATTATGACCCGCGGGTGTGGTCGAGTTTGATTTTCGAAAGATTCAGAATTAAATTAAAAGAACAATTCTTATTTAGAAGCTTAAATGGAAAGAGTTCACTGGAGAATTGACTTTTGAGCAAACGACCCCGGAATGGAATTTCGATGATGGTAATAGCTTTGTATGATAATTTCGTACTTAGGCGTATATTCGAATTTGAATTTCGAAGTCCGTAGGACAATTCGACACATTTTGGCGAAAATTAGAAAATAGAAGATTTTTGGAAAGTCCGACCGAAAGTTGAATTTTTGATAACAAGGCCGAATTTTGATTCCAAAAATTTGAATAGATTCGTTATATCATTTATGACTTGTGTGCAAAATTTAAAGTCATTCCGGATTGATTTGTTATGTTTCGGCACAAGATATAGAATTTGAAAGTTCAAAGTTCATAGATTTTGATTTGAGGTAAAATTCTTCGTTTTGATGTTATTTGAGGCCTCGAGTAAGTCCGTAATATGTTTTGAGACTTGTTGGTTTGTTCGGACGAGGTTCCGAGTGGCTCAGGTGAGTTTCGGGGTAGTTTCAGACCATTTCTAGGCCATTTTATGTGATGACCCAAAATGTCATCTTTAAATTTAATAATTAATTATGTGTTCTAAGACCTCGAAAAGCATTGTTTTATCATTACTCGACTTGCGTGCGCAGTCCGTAAAATTTTTCGGAAAGTTTTTTTGCAAAAAATGAATTAAAATGTGAATTAGAGCTTTAAAACTCAACTAAGTTGACTTTGGTCAACATTTTTAGCAAATTGACTCAAATTAGTGTTTTGAAAGTTTCGGTAGGTCCGTATCGTGATTTGGGACTTGGGCGTATGCCCGGAATCAAATTCCGAGGTCCCTAGCCCGAGATATGAAATTTTGAAGAAAAATTAAAAGTTTAAATTCAAATAGTGACCGGATGTCAAATTATGTGCAAACGACCCCGGAATGGAATTTTGATGATTCCAACAGCTCCGTATGGTGATTTTGGACTTAGGAGCGTGATCGAAATTTTATTTGGAAGTCCGTAGTAAAATTAGGCTTGAAATGACTAAAATAGGAATTTAAGTTTGGAAGTTTGACCGGGGAGTTGACTTTTTGATGTCGGGGTCGGAATTCAGTTCTGAAAATTTTAACAGCTCCGTTATGTCATTTATGACTTGTGTACAAAATTTGAGGTCAATCGGACTTGCTTTGATATGTTCCGGCGTCATTTGTAGAAATTGAAAGTTTCAAAGTTTATTAGGCTTGAATCTATGTGTGATTCGTGTTTTTAGTGTTGTTGGATGTGATTTGAAGACTCGTCTAAGTTCGTATAATATATTAGGACTTGTTGGTATATTTGGTTGAGGTCCCGAGGAGCTCGGGCGTGTTCCGGATGGTTAACAGATCATTTTTGGCCTTGGTGAGATAGCTGATATCTGCTGCTACAATTTTTCTGGTTTCCTCTTTCGCGTTCGCGAGAGGAGCCTCGTGTTCGCGAAGAGTATTCTGAGCTGGTGAGATTTTTGTTCTACGCGTTCGCAGAGGTGAGGACGTGAACGCGAAGGGTAGGGCAGTGTGTGCATCGCGAACGCGTGAGTGGTGTCACGTTCGCGAAGGAGAGTGAGGCAGCTGGGAACCCCAGTCTTTTGTTCTACGCGTTCGCGAGGTAAGGGACGCATTCGCGAAGGTCTGAGTTTGCAAAGCTTTGCGTTCGCGAAGCGTAGGTCACGTTAGCGAAGAATAAAGTCGGGCAGCACATTTTTGCACTTCGCGAACGCGGGTCAAGGGTCGCGTTCGCGAAGAAGAAACCACTGGGTAAGTGTTCTTAACTCAATTTTTGGGAGATTTTCAGAGAAAACATCGGGGTAAGTGTTCTTAACTCAATCTAGGTTAGATTACCTGAATCCATCACTATTGTTAACATTTAATTGGTAATTTAAGTTGGAAAAATTTGAAAAACCCTCATGGATAGATTTGAGGGTCGAATTGTTATTGAAATTTAGTCATTTTAGTATGGTCAGACTCGTGATTGAATGGACGTTCATATTTCGTAACTTTCGCCGGATTTCGAGGCGTGGGTCCCACAGGCTATTTTTAAAGTTAATTTCGAATTTTTATTGAAAAATTGTAGTATTTTCTTATAGAATTAATTCTATAATTTTTGTTGACTGTATCGAATTAATTATGACTAGATACGATAAACCGGAATCGGAAAATCGAGGAAAAAGTATACTACTTGGTTAAATTGGAGCAAGTCGAGGTAAGTGACTTGTCTAGCCTTGTGTGGGGGAAATTTTCCATAGGATTGGTATTAATTGTAATGTGATGAAAGTCGTGTACACGTGGTGACGAGTGTGTACATGGACTAAATGTGAAGAATTATGTTTTTAAATTGTGAAGATCACTGTTGCACATTAATTAAATTATTAAATCTTATTATATTCTTCATCATTGATTTGATTTGTATACTTAAAATTTGCTTGATCTTTTTCTGCTTAGTTAAAACTTGATTTCTTTTATTCTGTGCATTATTAGAAATTGATTTCCTTTAAATTAAATATTATTAATATGAAGTATTTGACATTTTTAAATTTGGTATTGAAGCAACGTATTAAAGATTTGAAATATTATTTTGCTAAATTATTTATTTCCGAATATTTTTGTAAGATTTTTGTACTCATTGTGATGGAGCCGTGAGCTCTTTATTGTAGAAAAATATTATTGATGATTTATGTTGGCATGAGCCGTGAGCTCTTTATTGTGAAAAAATATTGTTGTTGATTTACTTTGGCAAATTGAAATATTTGGGCACTTGAGGTGCAATTTGTGATATGTGGTGATATTGATACGCATGCGGTGGTATAAGGTCTGGGTATTGAAACGCATGCGGTGAGATAAGGGTGGCTTGATATGCGTGGCTAGTAGGGGGAACTATTAGAAGTCATGCGGTATGATAAGGATGGCTTAAACGCGGGATGCTATTTCGGGAAAAATATTTTCTTTAAAATAAATTGTGAAGGCTCCTGCGGTGAGATAAGAAAATGAGATATTGTGAATTTATTTATGATTTGGGACTATGAGGCGGTACCTCGGGAGTGCCCTTGTTGATATTGATTTATGGCCGTAGTTGTCGTTGATTATTTGTTGAGATTTTCTTAAGTTGAAAGGAAATTTTGTTGGTTTCTACAAGATATTATTTGCCATTATTTTGCATAATTAAATGGTGACCTGCTACTTGATTCATTTCCATTGTCATTTTATCTTATTATATTGTTAAATATTTTACCATGTTATTATTTATTTTTCAGTAGGGCCTGACCTGACCTCGTCACTACTCTACCGAGGTTAGGCTTGGCACTTATCGGGTACCGCTGTGGTGTACTCATACTACGCTTCTGCACATTTTTTTGTGCAGATCCAGGTACATCTTATCAGACTAGGTATCAGTAAACTAGATGTACGAGGAGACTTCGAGGTATACCTGCCAGCGTCCACAGACTCCGGAGTCCCCTTCTATCTTACTATGTTGCTTTCTTATTTGTTTTAGACTCTGATGTATAGAGACATAGAGAATAAATTCTTAGAAGCTTGTGACTTATTTTTATCGGGTTTTGGGAGTTGAAATTGTTTGAATTGTAGTTTATTTATTTCACATATTTATTATTATTCCCCATTGATAGGCTTACCTAGTCTTAGAGACTAAGTGCCATCACGATATCCTACGGAGGAAATTTGGGGTCGTGACATTTTAAGTTGCTAGTTTTTGGCCACAGAGGTATGCATCGCGATCGCGAAGAGCAATTTTGCTGTTTGGACACTGTGAATCGCGATCGCGGTAGCCTTTTCGCGATCGCGTAGAGGAAAATCCTGCTGCACTAACCCGAATTTAGAAGCTTATATCTCGCAATCTATAAGGAATTTGGAGATGATCCAAAAATAAAAGTTGTAGCTCTTTGTGTCTAGTTTTCATAAAGGTAAATCATTTTTCATTTGGAGTTGTATACAAAGAGTTACGGTAGATAAACTATAGGCTGTCTGGTAAGAGTTTGGAAATCTCTGTTGCACAGGGCTGGTTTTGAAAGATTATATCTAGTAATCTATAAGGAATTGGGAAATGATCAACAAATAACAGTTATATTCCTTGGTGTTTAGTTTTCAGAAAGCTAAACCATTTATAATTTGGAGTTTTGTACAAAACGATATGACCATTATAGTAGAGGCTATCGGAAAGAGCTGGGTACTTGTTCTTCGCGACCGCGAAGCATTTTCCGCGATCGCGAAAGGCAAATTTTGGGCCGAGAAAAGTTGTGCTTCGCGACCGCGAAGCATTTTCCGCGATCGCAAAGAGTAAATACCCGGGCAATAGCTATATTTCGAGATTTCAGCTATTTTTAACATATTTGGAGCTATGGAGCTCGGATTGAAGCGATTTCTGAGGCGATTTTCACCATATGGATTGGGGTAAGTGTTCTATATCTTAAGGTGTTTATATTTCACGAATATATGATTATATTCATCGTTTCATTTGGATGTTTATGGAAGAAATTAAGATTTTTGGCAAAATCTTCCAAAAACGAAAATTTAAGATTTGGAGGTCGAGTTGTTATCGGAATTTGATAAAATTGGTAAGGTTGAACTCGTATCGGAATGGGTGTTCGGATTTCATAAAAATTATGTCGGGTTATGAGAGGCGAGCCTCGCGTTGACTTTTGTTGACTTTTTGAAATAAATTTTTAAGTCGACGTATTATTATCCGGAATTATTTTCGATGAATTTTAATTAGGTTGTACAATTAATTTGGATATATTTGAGCTGTCCGGAGGTCAATTCAAGAAAGAAGAATATTTTGGAATATAGGGCTAACTTCAAAAAGGTAAGTATCTTGCCTAACCTTAAGTGGGGTAATTACCCCTTAGACATTGAGTCTTATGTGGAAATTGTGTGATTGGAAGCCGTGTACGCGAGGTGACGAGTACGTACTCGGGCTTATATGTGCAAAATATATTGGGTTAAAGTCTTAGACATATTGTGTAGTAAATTGGATAATGGTTGGCATTTATTAAATCATCTATTTGCCATGCCTCAATTCGCGTTTGTTGAATTTATTTTTATATGACAATTTGGTGTGATTATTACTTGTATATTTATGTGAATTCCGTGAGTTTGATGATTTGATATTTCTTGGAATTTAATTTTATTACGGATTTTTCATCTGCAAATAATTATTGAAATAAGTTTAAACCGAAGCGTTATATAATTATCAAGAATTTGAATTATAAAGGTCGTGAATCATATTGAGCCAAAGTGCCAAATTGTGAAATATTATTCGGTTGAGTTGTTTACTCTCGAACATTTTGTTAAGATATTGTGCTCATTATGGCCGAGCCGTGGGCTTCTTATTGTGTAAAAAAATATATATTGTTGAAATTTGTGATATGTTGTAATATTTGAGCACTTGATAAGCCATTTGTGATATGTGAGCACTTGATGTGCAGTTGTTGAAATCATATTTACTTTGGGACTACGGAACGGTATTCCGGGAGATCCCCCTGCCGTGCATAATTACTTTGGGACTACGGAACGGTATTCCGGGAGATCCCCATGTCCTGCATATTTACTTTGGGACTACGAAACGGTATTCCGGGAGATCCCCCTGCCCTGCATATTTACTTTGGGACTACGGAACGGTATTCCGAGAGATCCCCCCTGCATATTTACTTTGGAACTATGAAACGGTATTCCTGGAGATCCCCCTGCCCTGCATATTTACTTTGGGGCTACGGAACGGTATTCCGGAAAATCCCCCTGTCTTGTATATTTACTTTTGGGACTACGAGGTGGTACCTCGAGAGTGCCATTTTGTTGATATTTTTCTATGGATACACTTGCCTTTGGTTATTTTATTTTTTCGTGATATGTAAATTCTTGTCTTCATCGGTGATGTATTAGTTGACTTTATTATTATGTGTTTTGTGCTCCTTGTTGTATTATGTTGGATTTGACTTTTTAGTACTAGACTTTGAAGATTTATATTTATGGTTTTATTGATTTTTGATGACTGAATTATTTTAAATAAAAGAAAATTTCTATTATATTTTAAATTAATAAGTATTATATCCACATCAGTAGTTTATCTGATGCTTTAATTTAAGTGCAAATATTATTTTCTTCACTCAAACTATTTCTAAAGTAAATTGATCGTGCAGATTCTTTTATATATTGATATTTTTGGCACGTGAGTTGTCCATGCAGTTGTGATAGAAACATGGGCACAAGGTGCCATGAAAATATAAAAGTGGGTTGAGACCCATACTTTTATGAATATGAAATGAGGTGTCACCAGGTGACTTTTATTTGAAGAAATTATATTCCAAAATTATATTTGAAAGATATTTATTTGAAGAAAGTATATTCGAAATAAAATTATTGGAAAGTATTATATCATGCAGATTATTATTTGAAAGACTTATAGGTGAAAGAATTATATTTGAAGGACTTGATTAATTGGTTGTACTTGTATTCATTATTTGTTGAGCAATATTTATGGTGTTCTTGCCGCCCTGATGTTTATATCACTGGTTGATTATTATTGCCATCATTATTATTTATTTCCTATTATTTTTGTATGCTATATTATACAGGTTATTAGACTAGTGGGTGTCTTGACTGTACCTCGTCACTACTCCACTGAGGTTAGTCTTGATACTTACTGGGTATCGACTATGGTGTACTCATACTATACTTCTGCACATTTTTGTGCAGAGCCAGGTGTTGGAGATATCGGACTCGGACATAGTTAAAGTGTGATCGCAAGGATTCAAGGTAGAGCTGCTTGGTCGTCGAAATCCCTTGGAGTCTTTCCATTTTATTATACTGTTAATTATTATTCGAACAATATTGAGTATTCAATCCTTGAGATCATTCCATGTATTCAGTTAGAGTTCGTGACTCAGTATTACCAGTTTTGGGAGATCGTTATATTTATATATATATATATATATATATATATATATATATATATATATATATATATATATATATATATATATATATATATATATATATATATATATATATATATATATATATATATATATATATATATATATATATATATATATATATAATCGGCTTACTTAGTCTTAGAGACTAAGTGCCATCACGACGCTTGTGGTCGGATTTTGGATCGTGACATAGCTGCCTGTGATTAAGACTTAATTTGTGCTAGAATTATTGACCTAAGTGGGTTTAAAATTGGATCTGATAAGTAATTGATGGAATATGTTTTTTTGGTTGATGACTAGTTTTTTTTTCTTGAGGTTCATGGTAACTACACCAAAAAGAAAACTAAAAAAATATATAACAACCACCATTACTATTGTGATGTCATTAAGTGGATGCAAGTAAGGTGGTTTTTATTTTAGAAAGTTGCTTCTTTAGCGGTGAGATGGTTTTGGGCATTATTCTTGCATGAAATAGTGAGGTAGTGACAATTCGGGATATTTGGGAATTTTTGATATTTTATGGAATGAATGAGATTATTGAATGAGCCATAGACGATGGTGTTTGAACGGTGAATGGGGTGAGGCAATGAGTTGATTCAGTTGATTAATGTTTATGGGTGTAATGAAAATTTGTTTATTGGTGTAGAAATGAAATTAAAACTCAAAAGTGGTAAAGAATGGAGGAGATCGGCGGTTGAGAATGAGGTAAGTGAAATTGTTTTGACAATCGTGCTCCACAGTACACTGGTCAGTGGGGTGCTTCTAATCCGAGGCTTAGCCCATTTTTCTCACATTTTTATTTGGTTGGGCGATTGTTGGAGCTTTAGAGGAAAGATTTTCATCATCCATGTCAAGGTAAGTAATTCCCGCATATTGTGAGTTAAATACATGGTTTATATATGAATTTAAACATGAAAATTAGTAGGAATTTGAGATTTTGGTAGAAAACCTAGAAATTGATATTTTTGGATTTTTACCACAAAATTGGATATGGAATTTAGGATAAATTATATATTTGAGTTCGTGGTATTATGGGTAAAGTTTATCTTCGAAAATTTTCGGAATCCCGGCACGTGGGCCCGAGGGTTGACATTATTAACTTTTCGAGCGGAGTTGGAAATTGTTATAAATTTATTAATTATAAGCATTGGAGTATATTTTGATTTATTTGCACATTGTTTGACTAGTTTCAGATCGTTTGCCTTTGAATTGAAGAGTTAGGGGCATTGGAGTCAGTTATGGAACTTCGGAGCGAGGTAAGTCTCCTGTCTAACCTTGTGAGGGGAAATTTACTCCGTAGGAGTTATATTTTTATGTGCTACATGTTGTGGGAGCTATGCACATATGAGGTGACGAGTGTCCGTGCGTATGCTAGAATTCCTGATTATGTCCAGGTAGACTTAGGTTCACGCCATGCTATAATCATACGATTTGAGTTATCTTTGCTCGTTCAATTCCTATATTTCGCATTGCGATTTGAGACTAGACTTGCATAGAGTTATAGACTGCTATTGCAGAGATGTGACGAGCTACTTGATTAGCCGCAGAATAATTGTGTTTTCCTTACAAAATTCTCGCGCGTTGTGCGTTTTCATTGAAAAGCTTCTTTACATTTCATAACTCGCACGTATCTTCGTGAGTGGGGTCAAGGACCCGTTAAAGCTTCATATTCTCATGGGAGAGGGCCGTTCACCTCAGTAGTATAATAGATATATCTATGGTTAGCGTCGTTCGACCCTCGGCAGTGCACACACTATTATAGGATCGGGCTGTATACCTCAGCATTTCTATAAACACTCTTATGGGATCAGGTCGTTCGCCTCGGCAGCGTCGTACGTAATATTTGGCAAGAAGGCATCGTATCCGTGAGTTTTTCCTCATTTGAGTTGTGACGATCTATCTGGCGGGGAAAAGTTTCCATATATACTGCGGTTGAGGAGGTGACCGATAATTGAGGGCTTGCGTTTACTGTTCAGAGGAGGATCGTACCATGTGCTTAACTTTGTTTACATTATTTTTACCATGCCTCATACTTGTTTATTTTCGATTGTACTTGATTTATTGGACCACTAGTAAGTGTCGATGTCGACTCCTCGTGACAGCCTTGCTCCACAGTACACTTGTCATATAATAAATCCCTCACACAAGTATTATGTGTCATATCTCACACATAATAAGATTTCTCATGTGAGACACAATTTTGTTATGCGTGAGACTTAATTATTACGTGGCAGTCATAAGATGTATGAGATTCCTCTCATCTTTCGCCAAGTGTCTTTTGGGTCCCACTTTTTAGTGAGAGAAAAATATGATACATTTTGTTAGAACCAAAGTCTTCTCTCTCAATGCAGATCTCTCTCTCTCTCTCTCTCTCTCAATTTTTAAACTATCATCTTCCCTGTCTTTCTTTTCTGTTCTTGATTATTCACATGTGTGTTGTGATCCCATGTAGCTTGTGGTATTATATGAGCAGGATAGCTCTCGAGATGTAGGTTATTTATTGCATCTTGTCGTGCTTGGGTTTTATAGCGTATGGCACTATCTGTCTCCCAGGGTTTTATTATGCACTTGACGTGTTTGTGGCTGATATTCAGGTATTTCGTAAGTATAAGCATTATGGCTGATGGGTGTTTCCTTCTTGGTTGTTGTTTGAATCGGGTGGCACACCGCCACTGGTATATTATTTGGATCGGGTTGCACGCCGCAACGGTATCATGTGTGGATCGGGTTGCACGCCACAACAGTGAGATGTTGAGTACGGTTCCCTATACTTATTTTTATGTATTTTTTTCTCATTCTCTAAGAAAGGTTCATCGCATCTTTTCGGTAGTTATTTTCGTTACGCGGCTGGGTAGTTCCTTATCGGAGTTTGTTCTTCCTTATGAGTCATATTCGAGTTGTAGCTTGATGGCGCTGTATGAGATTTTAGACGGTGTTAGAGGTGGCTTATTGCCCGAGCAGCTTGTACGGGGTGAGACGGGGTTATTGGACCTGAGATCGATGTGATCAAATTTAAGTAGGGTATATTAAAGAGAAAATATCGTTATTCAATTCAGAATGAGGTAATGGTCCTTGTCAGGTGAAGAGACTCCACGAATTATCGTTTTGGCAGGTGGTTATGAGTTTCTACACATCTCTTTCGTCATGGCGGTATTGCGAGAGTTGGAACATGGCTTACATGTGTTATGAGGCATATTGCGGGCATTGGATTCGTGAAATTGCAGCTATTGTGGTCGAAGAATATTATTATGGGCATGCGAATTACGCAGTGCGTGGTGTGATTTCAGCAAAGGTGCATGATCACGTTTTGGTACAGTGTGTAGTGATTGATGCGGCGTTTGTATGTTAGAATCGAGTCTCGTGGAGAATTTCGGATGTTGGGATTTGGTTCTAAGGCTTGTTACCTAAGGTTATAGGGAGGATCTTCAGTATGGCTCGAGCTAATGTGCTCACATGGGTTGTGGTGGCAAGGGCAGGTGCACGAGGTGTTAAACAGTAATTTTGGACAACTCCGGAACAATTGGTATGTTCGGACGGGGTCCCGAGGGACTGGGGTGAGTTTCAGGGTGATTTCGTACCATTTCTAGGTCATTTCTAATTGTTGGTTTTTGTCTACAGAAGTGTGCATCGCGATAGCGGACATTGGATCGCGTTCGCGAAGAGAAAAATGGAAGAAAGGGGTTTGTGAATAGCATTCGCGGAGACAAATTCGCGTTCGCGAAGAAGAAATTTCTGCTGCACACGGCTGACTTTGGAAGCTCATATCTTGCAATCTATAAGGAATTTGGAAATGATTCATAAATAAAAGTTGTAGCCCTTGGTGTTTAGATTTCACAAAGTCAAACATTTTTCATTTGGAGTTTTGTACAAAAAGTTATGATCATTATACTAGAGGCTGCCTGGAGGAGTTGGGCAGCTTATTCTTCGCGATCGCGCTTGGTTTTCCGCGATCGCGAAGGGCAATTTTGAGCAGAGAAAAGTTGTGCTTCGCAATCGCAAAGCATTTTTCGCGATCGCGAAGGGTAAATACCTGAGCAGAAGCTATATTTCGGGGGTTTCAGCCATTTTATCATATTTGGAGCTATGGAGCTCGGATTGAAATAATTTTTGAAGCGATTTTCGCCATATGGATTGGGGTAAATGGTATCTACTCGGTTTTGATTATATTTCATGAATCTATCCTCGTTTTTGGCATTTGGTTGATGATTTAAAAAGAGAAATTGGGGGTTTTTGTTTAAAGTTCCATAGAGTGAATTTTTGAGTTTTGAACGTCGATTGAGAGTCGGATTTGAGTGAAAGTAGTATGGTTGGACTCATAATTGAATGAGTTGTCAGATTTTATGAGTTTTGTCGGGTTATGGGCATTTGAGCCCGGGGGTTGACTTTATTGACTTTTCGAGCGGAGTTGAAAATTGTTATAAATTGATTTATTACGAGTATTAGAGTATATTTTTATTGGTTTGCACATTGTTTGACTAGTTTTGGAACGGTAGGCATCGGTTTGAGGTGTTAGAGTGGCGTTGGAGCCGGTTATGGAACTTCGGAGCGAGGTAAATCTCCTGTCTAATCCTATGAGGGGGAATTTACCCCGTAGGTATTATATTCTTATGTGCTACATGTTGTGGGAGCTACGCACGTATGAGGTTATAAGTATCCGTGCGTATGCTAGAATTCTTTATTATGTCTGGGTAGACTTAGGTTCATGCCATGCTATAATTGTACTATTTGAGTCATCTTTGCTCGTTTAATTCCTTTGTTTCGCGTTACGACTTAAGACTAGACTTGCATAAGGTGATAGACTCGCTATTGTAGAGATATGATGAGCTACTTGATAATCCGCGGAATAATTTGTGCTTCTCTTATGAATTCCTCCAGCATTGTGCGTTTTCATCGCAAAGCTTTTCTTAAAGTTTATAACTCACACGTTTATTCGTGAGTTAGGTCAAGGACCCGTTAGAACTTCTTACTCTAATGGGATCGGGACGATCGCCTCGGCAGGATTATGTATCACACTCTTATGGGAGCGGGCCGTTTGCCTCGGCAGTATAATAGATGCATTTATGGTTCGTGGCGTTCGACCCTCAGCGGTGTAAACATTATTATGGGATCAGGCCGTACGCCTCGGCATTTCTATAAAATACTCTTATGGGATTGGGTCGTTCATCTCGGTAGCGTCGTGTGTAATATTTGACAAGAAACCAGCGTATCCGTATGTTTTTCTGATTTGAGTTGTGACGACCTATCTGGTGAGGTCCATTTTATATATACTCCGGTTGAGGAGGAACTGATAATTGAGAGCTTGAATTTACTCTTCAGAGGCTGATTGTACCATGTACCTATATTTGTTTATACTGTTTATTACCCTGCTGTATATTTGTTTACTTTCTATTGTATTTGAGTTATTAGACCACTAGTAAGTGTCGATGTCGACCCCTCGTCACTACTTCTCCGGGGTTAGGCTAGATACTTTCAGGGTACGCGTTGATTTACGTACTCATGCTACACTTGCTGCACTTATTGTGCAGGTATATATATGTTTTTGGTGGTCCTCTAGGTGCAGAGGCGCGACTTTTGCTGGGACTTTACGGTGAGCTGCATTTCCTTGTTACGATCCGCAGCATACAGAGTCTCCATCAGAGTTATTTATTTTCTCCTGTCTAACTTGTATTCCAGACAAATGTTGTATTATTATTGTACTCCTTAGTAGATGCTCATGCATTTGTGACACCGAATTTTGGGGTTCCTACTGGATGTTCATTGTTGTAGTTTACGTAATTATTATCATTTCACCTTGTAATTTATATGTTATACGGAAATTGAAAAATATAATCACGGATTTTCTGTGAATACCAGATTTTACTCTACTTATTTAACGGGGTTCATGATTTCGAAAATAATAAAATGAGTAACTAAGTTGATTAATCACCGTAGGCTTGCCTGAAATTCCTCTCATCTTTCGCCAAGTGTCTTTCGGATCCCACTTTTTAGTGAGAAACAAATATGATACATTCTCCTCTCTCAACTCAAATCTCTTTCTCTCTCAATTTTTTAATTATCCTCTTCCTTGTCTTTCTTTTCAGTTTTTTTCATTTACTCCAATTGCTTTCTTGCTATACAGAAAAGTAGAGCTTAAACAAAAATCATAAAAATTTATTCTCTGCTATCTACGAGTTATCTAGCTTTCGGCATATTTGTTCAGCATTGTCACATAATAGTTGCATGTGATTAAGAATTAATTTGTGCTAAAATTATTGACCTAAGTGGGTTTAAAATTAGATCTGATAAGTAATTGATGGAGTATGTTTTTGGTTGATGACTGGTTTGTTTTCCTGGGGTTCACGGTTACAACACCAAAAACAAAACTAAAAAAATATATAACAACCACCACTACTATTGTACTGCCGTTAAGTGGCTGCAAGTAAGGTGGTTTTTATTGTGAAAAGCTGCTTTTTTGGCGGTGAGATGGTGTTGGGCATTATTCTTGCATGAAATAGTGAGGTAGACAATTGGGGATCCTTGGGAATTTTTTATATTTTATGGAATAAAGAAAATTATTGAAGGACGTGTAGACGATGGTTTTTGAACTATGAATGGGGTGGGGCAATGAGATGATTCAATTGATTAATGTTTATGGGTGTAATGAAAATTTGTTTATTAGTGGAGAAAGGAAATCAAAACTCAAAAGTGGTAAAGAATGGAGGAGATCGTCGGCTAAGGGTCTGATAGGTGAAATTGTTTTGACAACCTTGCTCCACAGTACACCTGTCATATAATAAATCCCTCACATAAGTATTATGTGGCATATCTCACACATAATAAAATTTCTGGCGCGAGACACAATTTTATTATGCGTGAGACATAATTATTATGTGGCAGACATAAGTTGTATGAAATTACTCTCATCTTTCGCCAAATGTCTTTGGGGTCCCACTTTTTAGTGAGAGAAAAATATGATACATTTTTTTGGAACCAAAGTCTCATCTCTCAACGCAGATCTCTCTCTCTCTCTCTCTCTCTCTCTCTCTCTCTTAATTTTTAAACTATCCTCTTCCGTGTCTTTCTTTTCTGTTCTTTTTATTTACTTAATAGCTTTCCTGCTATACAAAAAAGTAGAGCTTAAGGAAAAATCATAAAAATTTCTCCTCTGCTATCTACGAGTATTCTAGCTTTCGGCATATTTGATCAACATTGTCACATAATAGCTGTCTGTGATTAAGAATTAATTTCTGCTAGAATTATTGGCCTAAGTGAGTTTAAAATTGGATCTGATGAGTAATTGATGGAGTATGTTTTTTGGTTGATGATTTGTTTTTTTTTCCTAGGGTTCATGGTAACAACACCAAAAATAAAATCAAAAAATATATAACAACCACCATTACTATTGTGTTGCCGTTAAGTGGCTATAAGTAAGGTGCTTTTCATGATGGAAAGTTGCTTCTTTGGCGGTGAGATGGTTTTGGACATTATTATTGCATGAAATAATGAGGTAGTGACAATTGGGGATTTTTGAATTTTTTTTTATATTCTATGGAATGAAGGAGATTATTGAAGGAGGCGTAGACAATGGTGTTTAAACGGTGAATGGGGCGGGGCAATGAGATGATTGAATTGATTAATGTTTATGGGTGTAATGAAAATTTATTTATTGGTGTAGAAATAAAATTAAAACTCAAAAGTGGTAAAGAATGGAGGAGATCGGCGACTGAGGGTCTGGTGGGTGAAATTATTGATAAATAATTGATGGAGTATATTGTTTGGTTGACTGATTTTTTTTCTGGGTTCATGGTAACAACACCAAAAATAAAACTATATATATATATATATATATATATATATATATATATATATATAACAACCACCATTACTATTGTGCATCCGTTAAGTGGCTGCAAATAAGGTGGTTTTTATTATTGAAAACTGCTTCTTTAGCGGTGAGATGGTTTTGAGTATTATTCTTGCATGAAATAGTGAGGTAGTGACAATTGGGGATCCTTGAATTTTTTTTATATTTTATGGAATGAAGGAGATTATTGAAGGAGGTGTAGCCGATGGTGTTTGACGGTGAAAGGGGTGGGGCAATGAGATGATTTAATTGATTAATATTTGTGGGTGTAATAAATTTTTTTTATGGATGTAGAAATGAAATCAACACTCAAAAGTGATAAAGAATAGAGGAGATCGGCGGCCGAGGGTCTGGTGGGTGAAATTATTTTGACAGCAGTTCTCTACAGTATACCTGTCATATAATAAATCTCTCACACAAGTATTATGTGGCATATCTCACACATAATAAAATTTCTCGCGCGAGACCCAATTTTATTATGTGTGAGACATAATTATTACGTGGCAGACATAAGTTGTATGAAATTCCTCTCATCTTTCGCCAAGTGTCTTTCGGGTTCTACTTTTTAGTGAGAGAAAAATATGATACACTAGTAAATTTGTCGCGCTTCGAGCGATCATATAAATATTAGTTGATATACGTATTTCTAATATCAGCTATAAAAACTAGTCCTTTATATGCTAAGATTCTTTTTAATTTTCAGATTCGGATAGATTAAAGTTCATGTTTTTATTCATTTTATTATTATAACTTATTTTTCTAATTGTTTTATCACTTAAGTGTGTTTAGACTTCTAGAGACATTTGATTTTTGTATAGACTATATAAGTGATGTTATATATATTTTTTAACTTTTCTTAAAAAGACGTGTAAAGGAAGAAGAAGATCTCAAAAATTGATCTCTTCAGTTTATACATTTAATATCTACTAGTATACGTACCCGTGCGATGCGCAGATTGATTCAAAGAAAAAAAGATCGAAGATTAAATTTAGATAATAAAACAAATAGATGAATTTTATCGGGTTGTTTCTATATTATTGTTGCCAAGGACTACCAATCCCAAGTGACTTGTGAAAAAGGGGCTTGAGTTAAAAACTTAGCAGCAAGAGAAGAATAAGTGAAAAAATTAACCTCAAAAAGTTTAATTTCTTGATGAGGCGAAAAACCAACTAATTCATTTAGCTTTGCTAATATATCCATCGGCTTGCCACTTCCTGTTAATAAGCTACCTGACAACAAAAAGAAAATTAAAGAGAGAAAAAATAAATACTCTGACTAATCCATAAGGACTTAAAGTATGCTTTTATATTAGTTGATCAAATAACTCGACCAACTTACTTGAATTACCATCAATAGAATTTTTAAGTACCTCAAATATCAGGGGTTAAATTGGATAAGAACTACTTCATTATAGTCTGCTCTATTGAAGGCTATAGTCTGCTCAGAATCTTGTAACCACAGTCTGCTCAGAATCTTGTAACCACAAAAGCTGCTAGTAGCATATGGAGTCTATCCGATATTAAAGAATAGATGTGATTTACTGGAGAAGTTCTTCTCCAGTAAATCATCCAACATTTTGCAATTATCTTTTCAATCATTTCTTCATCAACGATATCAACTAACGCCGAAAGAATAGTACTTGTATGCAAGAAACACTCTGCAATTTATGAAAAGTATAAAACGTAATTAAATGACAATATAAGACTGCAATTTGCAATTCAGTCTATAACATAAGATTTACATCACCTTTCTCTAATTGGAATACTAAAAACATGAAGCAAATGAATTGGTTTAATAGAATTGCAAATAAACAGTCCAGAGTGAGATTTGAACCGCCAACTTCACTCGTAGAGGTACACCAAATTGTGTCCTTTAAATGAAAGGAATTTAGATATCCAGATTCAATCATTAAAAGAACGGTATGGTAGATGAAGATGTAATACATAGAATTCAAAACCGAATGACTGAAATGGAGGAGCCTTGCTGGCTAGCAACGTGAGTGCCACTTATTAGAACAATTGGAAGACCAACAATGTTACATGTGTGTAAATACTGGGCCTAGGTGTCTTAGAAATTTGAATGCTATGAGGGTAATACCAGATTATACGGGATTAGAGATGATTGCGTTAGCAGAGAATGCAACTAACTCACGTACATGTATATGATAAAATGAATAAGTAAGCCTAAGATGATTTGGTTATGCTCCACGTATTCCTACAAAGACATCATTTCATAGCTCTACTTATCCTCAGTTTATGTTCTTCAAAATTAAACTAACAGTGGTGTCCAGTGACTCTGCAGAACAATTTAGTTGAAGGTATAGTTGTATCACTGTCCCTGGTCTATTTTACTTTACAACTTTGATCTCCCACCAATTTTGTTAACCTGCATATCATCATTAAAAACTGGCAAGACAGTCAATATTCTTCACTTGTATGCTTAAAGCCTATTCCAAGGGGAACTTTCTTAGCAATGATGAACAGTGTGGAATTTTGGTTTGAGAGTTGATGTTTATGCCATCCTTGGGCTTGTAAATGGATTAAGACGTCATGAAGTACAGTAAATCGTAAAGATAGAACTTGAACTCTTTTTCAAGCCAAATTCAAATTGAAATATTTTTTCTTGCAAATTTGAAGTCTCAAATTCCTGAAACTTATTTATTTGAAACAGGAAAAAGTTGAACTCACCAGGGTACGTACAATGCATAGTCCAAGGGCAGTGCCATATGCCTGAGTATGAAAGTAATCATAGTATCAAACAATGAAATATCTTTAGTTAGGTATTAAACAGCTTTAAGGTGTGCAGGAAGTAAATTCATTCAGTAGGTGCGGCACTACAGACACCTATCACTATTCCTTTATATGCTAAGATTCTTTTTAATTTTCACAATCGGATAGATTAAAGTTCACGTTTTTATTCATTTTATTATTATAACTTATTTTTCTAATTTTTTTATCACTTAAGAGTGTTTAGACTTCTAGAGACATTTGATTTTTGTATGGACTATATAAGTGATGTTATATATATTTTTTAACTTTTCTTAAAAAGACGTGTAAAGGAAGAAGAAGATCTCAAAAATTGATCTCTTCAGTTTATACATTTAATATCTACTAGTATGTATGTATATATATATATATATATATATATATATATATATATATATATATATATATATATATATATATATATATAATCTTTTCTATTGAATGTGAAAATAACAACGATAACAAAGAATGAAACGAAAAAGAGGTAAAACGAATCCATCTATTCCAATCCATGGAATCACTTGTATGGTCTTACGCAATTTTTTTCCTTTGATTTTCCCTTTTCTTTACCTATTTCATATTTTTCCCTTTTTTCTTATTCCTTCCATACTATCTACCCATGCATATTTAAAAAAAAAAATTACAAACTTCCTTACTTCTTCTCGATAATAAAGAAAGGTAACTTAAAAGACTCAAGACATAATTATAAAAGGAGGTAACCAGAGACTCAAAGCATAGTAGAGGTATGTATTCAAAGATAGTCAAAGCATTATTAGGATGATTTTTTCAAATCAATTTAAAATGAAAAGAGAGAAAATGGCAAAAATAAGAAGGTAAATGAGGTATCTTAGTATTAAAAGTGTCTCACATCACATCACTGTAGATCATAATAATATCCCAAATTCTCAGCAGGGATGTAATCTTTTCATAAGCAAGTAATCTAAAGTCATCAGAAAAATAAGAAAATAATAAAAAAAACTAAATCCCAGTGGGACTTTCACTTAAAACTAAAGATATTCCAGCGTGAGAGCTTTAGAGGTGCTTACAATCTATCCTTCATAACAATTGAAATTCAGCAAAAAAACCTCAATGAAATATCTCAAGCGATTTTTGATATTGACTGAAAAGGTTTTGTAGAACATGTTAAGGTTTTGTTTTTAAGATGAAATATTCTTAAAATGAGGGTGAATGGGAAATGGAGGGAAAATGAAATTTTGAGTAAAATTTTAAGTTTCCCCCTCTTGACAATGAGACATTGTCCCATATTGGAAGAGGAAGACATTTTTGGTGGGTATATATATAATTGCTCTTCTTGTAGCTCTTAAAGAGTTAAGAAGAAAGAAAGCCTCGCGCCGTCGTCGTCGTCGCTCGGCTCGGCTACGGCTACGGCTACGGCTACGTAAGATTATCCGCATTTGTAACGGATATTTTCCAATCCGTGTATTGACCATTTGGCAGCCGCCTAATGCTCTTCCCACCATGAAGTACTTGCTCCACAAACATGTAATGCTTGCTCCACCATGGAGGGTGGACATTTGGTCTTCTTCAACATTTTGCTGCTATATATATGTGCAGCAGATGTTGAAGAAAGACACTCAACACACAACACACAATTCGCTCAACAAATTGGCTATACATTTGCACTCCTTCCTCTCAGCATTTCCATACGATTTTCTGAGTTTATATTCCTTCGTTCTGCATTGTTTTTAACTTCAAACAAAGCAACTGTAAGTGTGATTTGCTACCAAACTTTGTGTTCGCTGAAACACTGGGGTTTGAAGTACCGCTACACCAGTGTGTTATTCGTTCTATCCTGGGAGGAAATAATCCATTACCTTGGGTACTAGGAGGGGATTAAATTCCTTAAGGAAACACTGTGAATTCAGTGGGCTCGAATTTATTATTATTCATAACATTAACTTATATTTTGCAGAATTATTATTTACAAATACAGCAATATTGGCGGGGATAACAATCTTAAGGAATTTAATATTTATTTCTGTATTTGTGTTATTCTTATTATTCTGCAAACTAAAACCTTTGTGGTTTGTGTACTCCCGTTTTGGAGAGTTAAGCCTTCGTGGCGTTTTGTTGGATATTAAAATCTACGTGATTTTTACTCCAGTTTGAAAACGTGTATTAAACGTTTGTTTGTGTCATTCTTTTACAGAAAAAATGATGACTGAAAGCGAAAACCAAGCTGTTTCGATGGTAACTGCCAACGCATCGACAAGCCGAACACCGGCGTTGGCACCGGCAGAAAAACCCGAAAAATTTTCCGGGATTGATTTCAAGCACTGGCAGCAGAAGATGTTCTTCTATCTAACTACGTTATGTCTACAGAAGTTCATCAAGGAAGATGTTCCTAATCTGCCAGATAAAACTTCAGATAATGAACGCTTTCTCGTGATTGAAGCGTGGAAGCATTCTGATTTTTTATGCAAGAATTATATTCTTAGCGGACTGGATGATAATCTGTATAATGTATACAGTAGCGTGGAGACGTCAAAAGAATTGTGGAATGCGCTTGAAAAGAAATATAAAACTGAAGATGTCGGGATGAAGAAATTCGTTGCCGCAAAATTTTTGGACTACAAAATGGTAGTTAGCAAATCTGTTATTACCCAAGTCCAGGAATTGCAAGTGATTATTCATGATCTACTTGCTGAAGGTCTTGTCATCAACGAAGCATTCCAAGTAGCAGCAATGATTGAGAAGTTACCTCCGTTGTGGAAGGACTTCAAAAATTATTTGAAACACAAACGAAAGGAAATGTCCCTTGAAGATCTCATTGTTCGGTTGAGAATCGAAGAGGACAATAAAGTTGCTGAAAGGAGAGGCCGTGGAAATTCAACAATAATGGGAGCAAATATTGTTGAAGCTAACAAAAAGAGGAAGAAGGCTTCTGGTCCGAAATACAACCCAACCAAGAAGCGGTTCAGTGGAAACTGCTACAACTGTGGGAAAACCGGACACAAATCTACGGAGTGTCGTGCTCCGAAGAAAGACAAGAAAAGGGATCAAGCAAACATGGTAGTAAACCATGATGATGTTGATAACTTGTGTGCCATGCTTTCTGAATGTAACTTGGTGGGAAATCCTAAACTGTGGTGGTTTGATTCAGGAGCCACTCGCCATGTTTGTGCAGTTAGAGAAGCTTTTGCTACTTATGCTCTTGCTGAACCCGGAGAGACAGTTTATATGGGAAATGCTTCAACAGCAAAAGTTGAAGGATATGGAAAGATATTTCTGAAAATGACTCCTGGCAAGGTCATGACTTTGAACAATGTCCTTCATATTCCCGAAATGAGAAAGAATTTAGTCTCTACTGGACTTCTTGTTAAGCACAGTTTTAAGTGCGTTTTTGTGTCAAACAAGGTTGTAATTAGTAAGAATGAAATATTTGTAGGAAAAGGTTACCTCACCGAGGGCCTTTTCAACCTAAATGTAATGGTTGTGGAAAATAATAATAATATTTCAGCTTCTTCTTACTTACTTGAGTCAAATGATTTATGGCATGTACGTTTGGGTCATGTCAATTATAAAACCTTGCGGAAAATGATTAACTTGGAAGTACTGCCCAAGTTTGAATGCGAAAAATTAAAATGTCAAACATGTGTGGAATCTAAGTATGTTAAACATCCTTATAAGTCAGTTGAAAGGAATTCAAATCCTTTAGACTTAATTCACACAGATATTTGTGACATGAAGTCAATACCATCTCGCGGTGGAAAGAAGTATTTCATAACTTTTATTGACGATGGTACTCGATATTGCTATGTTTACTTACTGAATAGTAAAGATGAAGCAATAGACGCATTCAGGCAATACAAAAATGAAGTTGAAACGCAACTTAACAAGAAAGTAAAAATGATAAGAAGTGATAGGGGTGGTGAATATGAATCTCCTTTTGAAGAAATATGTTTAGAATATGGAATTATTCATCAAACAACAGCCCCTTACACGCCCCAATCTAATGGGATTGCGGAAAGAAAGAATCGCACATTAAAGGAGATGATGAATGCGTTGTTGATAAGTTCTGGTTTGCCACAGAACTTGTGGGGGAAGCCATTCTTACGGCTAATCGAATATTAAATCGAGTGCCCCATAGCAAAACACAATCCATTCCTTATGAACAATGGAAAGGAAGGAAGCCCAACTTGAATTATTTTAAAGTGTGGGGGTGTTTGGCAAAAGTGCAAGTTCCTAAACCTAAAAGGGTAAAGATAGGACCGAAAACCGTTGATTGTGTTTTCATAGGATATGCGACAAATAGTAAAGCATATCGATTTCTGGTTCATAAATCAGAAAATCCCGACATTCATAATAATACGGTTATAGAATCAGATAATGCTGAGTTCTTTGAAAATATATATCCATATAAAAAGGAATGTGAGTCGTTTGATGAAGGATCTAAACGACCTCGGGAAGAAACAAAAGAAAGTACATGTAATCAGGAGAATCCAAGACGTAGTAAATGTCAAAGAACGTCTACTTCATTTGGACCAGATTTTGTGACTTTCTTATTGGAGAATGAGCCTCAAACATTTAAAGAAGCTATGACTTCTTCAGAATCATTGTTTTGGAAAGAGGCAGTCAATAGTGAAATAGAATCCATATTGAACAACCATACATGGGAATTGGTTGATCTTCCTCCTGGAAATAAACCTTTGGGTTCTAAATGGATTTTTAAGAGAAAAATCAAAGATGATGGCACTATTGATAAATTCAAGGCAAGGCTCGTAGTCAAAGGGTATAGACAACGAGAAGGTCTAGACTACTTTGATACATACTCTCCAGTTACAAGAATTACGTCCATACGAATGTTGGTAGCATTAGCTGCAGTGTATGGTCTTGAAATTCATCAAATGGATGTTAAGACTGCCTTCTTGAATGGAGAGTTGGAGGAAGAAATTTACATGGAACAACCTGAAGGGTTTGTGGTTCCAGGTAAAGAAAAGAAGGTATGTAGACTTGTTAAGTCTCTTTACGGACTAAAACAAGCACCCAAACAATGGCATGCGAAATTTGACCAAACAATGTTGTCAAATGGTTTTAAGATAAATGAATGTGATAAATGTGTGTACATTAAAAATGTTCCAAATCACATAGTCATTGTTTGCCTATATGTGGATGATATGCTGATAATGAGTAATGACATTGCCAACATAAATACTACTAAGCGTATGCTCAATAGCAAGTTTGATATGAAAGACTTGGGAGTTGCTGATTTAATTCTGGGAATTAAGATCCATAAGACTCCTCAAGGTCTGGCATTGTCACAATCTCATTATATTAAGACAGTACTTGAAAAATTCAAGCACTTGGGCTTTAAAGTTGCAAAAACTCCAATTGACGTGAATCTTGCATTAGCAAAGAACAAAGGCCAAAGCATATCACAATTGAATTATGCTCGTGTATTGGGATGCTTAATGTGTATCATGAATTGTACACGACCAGATATAGCTTGTGCTATAAGTAAACTGAGTCGATATACGAGCAATCCAGGCCAATCTCATTGGATGGCAATGAAACGAGTTTTGGGATATTTAGAACATACCCAGAACTTTGAATTGCACTACAGTAATTTCCCTGCGGTGATTGAGGGATACTGTGATACAAATTGGATCACCGGTTCAACTGATTCTAAGTCCACGAGTGGATATGTATTCACTATTGGTGGAGGAGCGGTATCTTGGAAGTCATCCAAACAAACATGTATTGCCCGCTCTACAATGGAGGCTGAATTCATAGCCTTAGATAAAGCCGGTGAAGAAGCTGAATGGCTCCGGAATTTCTTGGAAGACATTCCATTTTGGTCCAAACCGTTGGCACCAATATGTATACATTGTGATAGTCAAGCGGCAATTGGAAGGGCTGGGAGCGTTATGTATAACGGTAAATCTCGTCATATACGACGAAGACATAAAACCGTTAGGCAATTACTCTCTAGAGGAATTATCACGATTGACTATGTAAAGTCAAGTGATAATGTGTCGGATCCACTTACAAAAGGCCTAACTAGAGAGGTAGTTGAGAAATCATCAAGGGGAATGGGGCTATGGCCGAGAACAAGTCATTGTGGCGGTAACTCTACCTAGAAGACTGGAGATCCCAAGATCTAGGTTCAAGGAGATCAAACAAAGTCATTAATGACGGTTCAACATTGTCAAATAAAATTTTAGTCCGTTCTCGTGATGAGACAATGTTCAGTACCAAGGATAAAGCATTAAGGCTTTTTAATGATTTCTAAATTTGATACGGGGTATATCAAATAGTGTATCTATAGGATGACACGTTTAGGAATCACCTATGTAAGTGTGAAGTGTTAGCCGCTTCAAGGAGAACTTTGTAAGGCCAGTTCTCTACGCACTTATGAAACCAGGCGGTGTTCATGGCTGAAACGAACACAACAATGAGAACCAAAGACGGTTAAGGGTTGATTGTGTGACTTATGGTTGTCTAGGTATACACCAAAGATCGACGGTTCAAAGATATCAAATCTACCGATTGACCGAGTATATCCGACATAAGTTTACTACGAAAAGTTCAAAGGGAAACCTACTTATCCAGATGCGATTAATCCTTACTTGTAAATCACACAGTTTTTCCATGCATACTTCCGTGATATAGCCATTCCCCATTCATGTGGGGGATTGTTGAGGTTTTATTTTTAAGATGAAATATTCTTAAAATGAGGGTGAATGGGAAATGGAGGAAAAATAAAATTTTGAGTAAAATTTTAAGTTTCCCCCTCTTGACAATGAGACATTGTCCCATATTGGAAGAGGAAGACATTTTTGGTGGGTATATATATAATTGCTCTTCTTGTAGCTCTTAAAGAGTTAAGAAGAAAGCAAACCTCGCGCCGTCGTCGTCGTCGCTCGCTCGGCTCGGCTTCGGCTACGGCTACGGCTTCGGCTTCGGCTTCGGCTTCGGCTTCGGCTTCGGCTTTGGATTTGGATTTGGTCAAATGATCGATTGATTGATTAATTTTTTGGACCAAATTTATTTGTTAATAGTAAATATTAACGTAAGATTATCCGCATTTGTAACGAATATTTTTCAATCCGTGTATTGACCATTTGGCAGCCGCCTAATGCTCTTCCCACCATGAAGTGCTTGCTCCACAAACATGAAGTGCTTGCTCCACAAACATGTAATGCTTGCTCCACCATAGAGGGTGGACGTTTGGTCTTCTTCAACATTTTGCTGCTATATATATATGTGCAGCAGATGTTGAAGAAAGATACTCAACACACAACACACAATTCGCTCAACAAATTGGCTATACATTTGCACTCCTTCCTCTCAGCATTTCCATACGATTTTCTGAGTTTATACTCCTTCGTTCTGCATTGTTTTTAACTTCAAACAAAGCAACTGTAAGTGTGATTTGCTACCGAACTTTGTGTTCGCTGAAACACTGGGGTTTGAAGTACCGCTACACCAGTGTGTTATTCGTTCTATCCTGGGAGAAAATAATCCATTACCTTGGGTACTAGGAGGGGATTAAATTCCTTAAGGAAACACTGTGAATTCAGTGGGCTCGAATTTATTATTGTTCATAACGTTAACTTATATTTTGCAGAATTATTATTTACAAATACAGCAATATTGGCGGGGATAACAGAACATCCTCTGTATCAAACTTTCCCCCTTCTCACCTCTCGGGGCCCAAAGAAAGAGGAAAAATAAAAATAAAAATTTGTTTTCTTTCTCTCTTTAACTCCTTTGTCTTCCTTGCTTGTGGTACTGTATTCATCTTTGATTTGTTAGTGCTTCTATAGTTAATGAAGATAGGCACTTAGAATAATAGGAAATTCTATAACATTGTGATAGAACATGCCTAGAATAGAAAGGATCGAATTTGATGGTGTTTTTTTTTGAATTCTAATTTCCAAAAGAACCTCTTAAATATAAATATAACATTCAAATATATTATACAACAGATATTATAATATTATTGTCCCAGATATAAATTGCTTAAAGAATATCTTGAGGAAAAAAATAATAATTAGTCACATCTTGGATCACTTCATTAGAAATGGACACCACAAATGTACTTGCAAATTGCAATGCAATTTGTATAACAAAAACACCTTACGTATCCGAAATTTACATATCGGCAACACGTATAAGATAGTTAAAAACAAACAAACAAACACCAAAAAAGGGGGGAAAAAGAGAAAAAAAAAAATCAGCAATTCAATATTCAAACAAATCAGAGTTTCTGAAATCATAACCGAGTTAAGTTGGTAAGAAATAATCAACTCAATTCTAAAGGAATAAACTAGAAAAAAAAAAGAATTATAAAGGACAAACTGATAAAAAGGAATTAGGAGAGAAAACTAAAGAAACTTATCACCATGCAATGAATAAAGATTGATATGAGAAAGTAGAGGCCTTTTTCTTTAATAACAAAAGAAAAGAAAAAAACGTGAGTTATCTTAGACGTTGGAGGGGAAGAGGCCTTTTGCTTTTACTAATACAGTTAATACAGATTAATCACATTATTATAGGGGCAAGGAGATAAGAGTAACAAAATATTTAAAAACTTTTGAATTTTTTAAAATAAGATAAAGGGAAACATAAGGGGGAAAAACCAAAAAAAAGGAGAAAAAAGATAAATTGTTATAAATAGAATTATATTTAAGGTGAATGTCTATATTCTAGAGAAATTTCGGATCCCACTTTTTAGTGAGAAACAAATATGATACATTCTCCTCTCTCAACTCAAATCTCTTTCTCTCTCAATTTTTTAATTATCCTCTTCCTTGTCTTTCTTTTCAGTTTTTTTCATTTACTCCAATTGCTTTCTTGCTATACAGAAAAGTAGAGCTTAAACAAAAATCATAAAAATTTCTCCTCTGTTATCTTCTTGTACGCTAGCTTTTAGCATATTTGATCAGCATTGTCACATAATAGCTGCTTGTGATTAAGAATTAATTTATGCTAGAATTATTGACCTAGGTGGGTTCAAAATTAGATATGATAAGTAATTGATGGAGTATGTTTTTTGGTTGATGATGGTTTTTTTCCTGGGGTTCATGGTAACAACACCAAATAGAAAACTAAAAAATATATAACAACCACAACTACTATTGTGTTGCTGTTAAGTGGCTGCAAGTAAGGTGATTTTCATTGTGGAAAGCTGCTTCTTTGGCGGTGAGATGGTTTTGGGCATTATTCTTGCATGAAATAGTAAGGTAGTGACAATTGGGGATCTTTGGAAATTTTTTATATTTTATGGAATAAAGGATATTATTGAAGGAGGCGTGACGATGGTGTTTCAACAGTGAATGAGGTGGGACAATGAGATGATTCAGTTGATTAATATTTATGGGTGTAATGAAAATTTGTTTTATTGGTGTAGAAATGAAATCAAAACTCAAAAGTGGTAAAGAATGGAGGAGATCGACGACTGTGGGTCTGGTGGGTGAAATTATTTTGATAGCTATGCTCCACAGTACACTTGTCATATAATAAATCCCTCACACAAGTATTATGTGGTATATCTCGCACATAATCAAAATTTCTCGCGCGAGATACAATTTTATTATGCGTGAAACATAATTATTACGTAGCAGACATAAGTTGTATAAAATTTCTCTCATCTTTCGCCAAGTGTCTGTTGGGTCCCACTTTTTAGTGAGAGAAAAATATGATACATTTTGTTGGAACCAAAGTCTCCTCTCTCAACGCAGATCTCTCTCTCTCTCTCTCTCAAAATTTTTGAACTATCCTCTTCCCTGTCTTTCTTTTCTGTTCTTTTCATTTACTCAATAGATTTCTTGCTATACAAAAAAGTAGAGCTTAAACAAAAATCATAAAAATTTCTCCTCTGCTATCTACGAGTAATCTACCTTTCGGCATATTTGATCAGCATTGTCACATAATAGCTGTCTATGATTAAGAATTAATTTGTACTAGAATTATTGACCAAATGAGTTTAAAATTTGATTTGATAAGTAATTGATGGAGTATATTTTTTGGTTAATGTTTGGTTTTTATTCCTTGTGTTCATGGTAACAACACCAAAAATAAAACTAAAACAATATATAACAATCACTATTACTATTGTGTTGCCTTTAAGTGGCTGCAAGTAAGGTAATTTTTATAGTGAAAAACTGCTTCTTTGGCGGTGAGATGATTTTGGGCATCATTCTTGCATGAAATAGTGAGGTAGTGACAATTGAGGATCCTTGAAAATATTTTATATTTTATGGAATGAAGGAGATTGAAGGAGGTGTAGACGATGGTGAGTGAGCGATGAATGGGGTGGGGGAATGAGATGATTCAATTGTTTATTGTTTATGGGTGTAACGATAATTTATTTATTAGTGTAGAAATGAAATGCAAACTCAAAAATGGAAAAGAATGGAGGAGATCGGCAGCTGAGGGTCTGGTGGGTGAAATTATTTTGACAGTCGTGCTCTATAGTACACTTGTCATATAATAAATTTCTCACACAAGTATTATGTGGCATATCTCGCACACAATAAAATTTCTCGCGCGAGACATAATTTTATTATGCGTGAGATATAATTATTACGTGGTAGACATAAGTTGTATGAAATTCCTCTCATCTTTTGCCAAATGTCTTTCGACTCCCACTTTTTAGTGAGAGAAAAATATGATACATTTTGTTGGAACCAAAGTCTCCTCTCTCAATGCAGATCTCTCTTTCTCTCTCTCTCTCTCTCTTAATATTTTGTCACGATCCCAAATTCACCCTCCATAGGATGTCGTGATGGCACATGGTCTCTAAGACTAGGTAAGCCTAACAATTTTTGCGGAAATAGATAAAATAAAACTGAAGCCAAATTCTCAACATATGGAATAAATATAAAATTGCAATCTAATAATTTCAATTCTCAAAACCCAGTAGAAATAAGTCACATGCTTCTTAGAATTTATTCTGAGTGTCTCAATACATCAGAGCCTAAAGAGAAATAAGGAAGACAACATAATAAGGATAGAGGCGGACTCCGAGGTCTGTGGACGCTGTCAGATGTACCTTGAAGTCTCCGTATATAGTTAGTTCACTGATACATGGTCTGATAGAAAGTACCTGGATCTGCACAAAAAGATATGCAGAAGTGCAGTATGAGTACACCACAGCGGTACCCATTAAGTGCCAAGCCTAACCTCGGTAGAGTAGTGATGAGGTCAGATCAGGCCCTACTGAAAATAATAATAAATAAGAAAGAAATTTATAACAGTGTAATGAAGTGACTGAGGAATAAACGAAATTTACAAAGAGATAACAACACAACAATTAGAGGTAAACAACAGGGGCGCTCCCGAGGTACTGCCTCGTAGTCCCTAAAGTAAATTTACAGTACAGAGGGATCTCCCGAGGAACCGCCTCGTAGTCCCAAAAAATAAATATACAGTACAGGGGGATCTCCCGAGGAACCGTCTCGTTGTCCCAAAATTAAATATGCAGTACATGGGGATCTCCCAAGGAACTGCCTCCTAGTCCCAAAAATAAATATGCAGCAGGTAGTCGAAGGAACAATAAATTTTCAACAAGAAATCTTACAGTTAAAGATTTAAATCAAATCAAGGAAGCACGTAATTCAGCTAAGCATGTTGTACATATTGCACGTAAGAGTTAAGGCACGTAGACATGTGATACTAGGCTAAACTTGATCACTACATATGCTAAGGCAACTCAGTTAAAGAATTTAAAAGATTACTACCCAGCAAGAACCGATATTTCTAAATTTAGCCCGTATACATACTTGTCATCTCGTGTACACAACACTCACATATCACAAAATGTTACAACAATATCAAATCATAAGGGGATTCCCACACACAGGGTTAGACAGGCCACTTACCTCAAGCCAAGCTCAACCAGTCAATAAGAATGCATTTCCTTCAATTTTCCGACTCCGATCTGCGCGAATCTAGTCACAATTAATTCGATTTAGTCAATATAAATTATAGGAATTAATTCTATATAAAAATACAGATTTTTCAATAAAAACCTGAAATTTAACTCAAAATATTGCCCGTGGGGCCCACGTCTCGGAACCTGACAAAAGTTATAAAATATGAACGCCCACTCAATCACGAGTCCAATCATACCAAATTTACCAAATTCTGACATCAACTCGACCTCCAAATATCAAATTTTTATTTTGAAATCCCTAGCCCAAATCCTCTAATTTCATCTCAAAAACATGTAATATAGTTGAAATACTCAATGATAATCCAATATTATTGACTAACAATGATTTAAAGTGACTTTCCTTAAGTTTTCCCGTGAATTCTTTCTGAAAATCTCCCCAAAATCGTGTTGGAAATGACCAAAAATAACAAAAACTCAGAACCCTCTGTTTTTATACACTGCCCAGAGGTTCCGCTTCTGCAGAATTTTTAACCGCATATGCGGTTTCGCTTTTGCTGTAAATCTCCTATTTCTGCGACAACCTTCGTTTCTGCGGACAAGGAGTCCACTTTTATGATGAAGCGTTGGCTTCTACGGTCCCAAGCGCACCTGCGATCCTTAATCCGCTTCTGCGGTCGCGCAGATGCGGAATTTTCCTCTGCACCTGCGGCCACTGCTCCACTCTCCCTTTTTCGCTTTTGCGCTCTCACGCTGTAACGATCCAACCAGTCATTTTGAGCTATAGCGTGTCGATCGGCAGTTTGAGGCCATGAGTAGCTTCACTTCAGGTATTGTGACTTGTACGTGTGGTCGGAGTTGAATTTCGGGACTTCCGGAGTTGATTTAGAAAGAAAATTCTCATTTCGAAAGCACTAAATTGGAAGAATTTACTAAGGTGTGATTTCGAGTAAACGACCTCAGAATCGGGATTTGAAGGTTCCAACAGGTTCATATGAAGAATTTGGACTTGGGCGTATGTCCGGATCGGGTTTTGGATGACCCAGGAGCGTTTCAACGCCTATTATGGAAAGTTGGCATTTTGGAAGGATTTCATAAATTTGGGTTGATGGATTTCACCTGAGATTCAGTGTCATGTGTAAGAGGATTTGTGTACTGATTTGCGGATCCTTGGTTCGCTTTAAGGCATTAGTATGACCGATGGTATGGATATGCAGACTTGTTACCTGGTGCGGAAGGCCGTGGGGGCGTATCCCACGGGAGGATTGTATAAGTGTGGCATGTAGTCACTTGATTAATTAAAGATTGGAACCAAGTATGGAGATTGTGGTACTATCGCTAATGTGAGAATTTATGCCTGAAGGGCACTATGTTTAATTGGTTGTGAATTATGGAAGTTTGTTCCGGATTTGACGGCTATTCTTGGGGTGGATCCTTGAAAGGTTATTAGCTCAGTATAGTACGATCAGAATCGGCTTTAGGTCCGTGAATGGATCTAGATGTGAGTGTGTACTCTATATCAGACTGGATATGTTCGTTTCAGCATAGCGTTGCTTGCGGAAGAGTCTTCGGGCCTGGGATGTTATTTTCGTTGTCACCTATTTAGTGTAATCTCTATCGTGCCATGTGGGTTGTGAGGTGGTTTGATTATTCGCACTTGTATTGAGATCCCGTGTAGCTTGTGGTATTGTGAGAGCAGGATGGCTCTCAAGATGCAAGTCATTTATTGCACCTTAGTTGTGTTTGAGTTTCGTAGCGTATGGCGCTATCCGTCTCCCCAAGATTTGTATTATGCACTTCACGTGCTTGTGGTTGATATTCGGGTATTTCGTATGTATAAACATTTCTGGCTTGATGGGTATTTCCCTATTTATTATCATGTGTGGATCGGGTGGCATGCCGCCACGGATATGTTGTTTGGATCGGGTGGCACGCTGCCACGGGTATCATGGTTGGATCGGGTTGCACGCCGAAACGGTATCATGTATGGATTGGGTTGCATGCCGCAACAGTGTGACGTTGAGTACAGTTTCCCATAGCTATTCTTGTGTGTTTTGACTCTTATTTCTGAGGAAGGTTCCTAACATCTTTTCAATTATTAAATTAGTTACGTGGGTTGAGTAGTTCATTCCAGAGTTCATTTTCCTTATGTATCACATTCGATTTTGTATCTTGTTAGCACAACATGGCATTATATGAGGCTTTTGCAGTATCTGAGGTGGATTATTGCCTGAGCAGCTTGTACTGGGTGAAACGAGATTATTGGACCTGGGATCAGTGCGATCAGATTTATATAAGGCATATTAAAGAGTAAATATTGTTATTCAATCCAAAATGAGGTAATGGTTCTTGTCGGGAGGAGAGACTCCATAAATTGTGATTCGGCAGGTGGTTATGAGTTCTACAAATCTTTTCTGTCGTGGCAATATTGCGATAGTTAAAGCAAGGCTTAATTGGTCATGAGGTAAACTACGGGCTGCGGGTTAGTGGAAATTTTAGCTGTTGTGCTTTGGAAAGATTGCCTTGGGCAAATGAGTTACGCGATGCATGGTAAGAATTTAGTAAGGGTATACAATCGTGTTTGGTGCAGTGTGTAGTGATTGATACGATGTTCGTATGTTGGAAACAGGCTTGGTGGAGAATTCCGGATGTTGGAATTGGACACTAAGGCTTACTTGACTAAATAAAGTAGTAGATCTTCAGATTGGCTCGAGCTAATGTGCTCAACTGAGTTGTGTTAGCACGGGTAGGTGCACGAGGTGTTAAACAGTGATTTTAGATAACTCCAGAACAGTTCTTAGCACGTTCGAGGACGAACGTATGTTTAAGTAGGAGAGAATGTAACGACCTGACCGGTCGTTTTGAATCCTAGCGCGTCGTTCGGCAGTTTGAAGCTATGAGTAGCTTCACTTCAGGTATTATGACTTGTACGTATGGTCGGAATTGAATTTCGGGAAGTCCAGAGTTGATTTAGAAAGAAAATTCTCATTTCAGAAGCTTTAAGTTGGAAGAATTTACTAAGGTGTGATTTCAAGTAAACGACCTCGGAATCGGGATTTGAAGGTTCCAACAGGTTCGTATGATGATTTTAGACTTGGGCATATATTCAGATCGGATTTCGGATGACCCGGGAGCATTTCAGCGCCTATTGTGGAAAGTTGGTATTTTGAAAGGATTTCATAAATTTGGGTTGAAGTGCATTTCAATGTTATCAATGTCCGTTTGGGAATCCAAGTCTAGGAATAGCCCCGGATGGTGATTCTGGACTTAGGGGCGCGTCCGGAAGTGGATTTGGAGGTCCGTAGGTCGTTTCGGGGTCATTTGGCGAAGAATGGAAATTTTAAGGTTTTTGGAAAATTTGACCGAGGGTGGACTTTTTAATATCGGGTTCGGATTACAAAAATTGGAGTAGGTACGTAATGTCATTTAAGACTTGCACGCAAAATTTGGCGTCATTCCAAGTTGATTTGATAGTAATCGGACGCGTGCGAGTATTTCTAGAAGTTTTTGAGTTCATGAGTTAATCCATGCATTTTGGCGTCCGATTCATGGGTTTTGATGTTATTTCAGTGTTTCGATCGCTCGAGCGAGTTTGTATGATGTTGTTACACTTGTATGTGTGTTTGGTATGGAGCCCCGAGGGCTCGGGTGAGTTTCGGACGTTCGAGAGGATGAGAAAAACTTCAGTTTTTTTGGTGTTTCTTGGCAGTTGTTGTAGGTCTCGCAAATGCGAGAATTTGTTCGCAATTGCGAACCTCGCATTTGCGAGTAAGGATTCGCATTTGCGAAGAAGCCTGATCTGGGCATAGCTCGCATTTGAGAGAAAGCATTTGCGACCTTGACAGGGTTCGCATTTACGAGTCCTTGGTCGCATTTGCGACCTTGGCAGTGGGAGCCCAGTTCACATTTGCAATATTTTTGTCGCATTTGCGAACCAGATTTCGCAAATGCGACATCTGAGACCTGTGCACAACTTTATTAAATGCAGGACTTAGGCCATTTAGCTCATTTCTTTCATCTCTTGGGCGATTTTTGGAGCTCTTGGAAAAGAGTTTTACCTAGCACTTTGAGGTAAGTAATTTCTATACAACATGAGTTAAATACATAGATTAGGGGTGGATTAACATATAAAAATTGGTGAAATCAAGGGTTTAGATGAAAAACCTAGAGTTTTGATAAAAATGGGATTAACCCACAAAAATGATTAGGGAATTAGATAAAAATCATATATTTGAGTTCATGAGGTTATGGGTAACAATTGTTTTCAAAACTTTCCGGAATCCGGGTACGTGGGCCCGAGGGTGAATTTTAGGAATTCTTCAATTTGGGTTGGAAAAATCACTTTAATAGTTGGGATGTGAACTCTTGAGCATGTATTGACTATTTTATATAACATTTGACTAGCTTCGGGTCGTTTGGCACCGAGTTGAGGTTTTAAAGCATAATTTTGGACCGAAAAGTAAGCTTTGAGACGAGGTAAGTCTCCTGCTTAACTCTGTGAGGGGAAAACTTCCCCTAGGTGATATATTTAATATGTGTAACTTGATGCGGGGGCTACGTACGTACGAGGTGACGAGAGTGCGTACGTAGCTAGATTCATGTTATTATCCGGGTAGACATAGGTTCACACAATGCTATACTTGCACTATAGAGATTATATTTGCTCGTTTAATTCTTTTATTTCGCATTATGACTTGAGACTAGACATGCGTAGAGTGATAGACTTGTTATTGTAGAAACTTCACGAGTTTCATGATTAGTCACGAAACAATTGTAGTCCTCTTATGAAATTGTGTCCGCGATATATATATGTATGTTTCATTGAAAGGTTTTTCGTTAAAGAAATTATAACTCACACGTTTATTCGTGAGTGGGGTCAAGGACCCGTTAAAGCTTCTTATTCTAATGGGATCAAGCCGATCAAGAACCCGTTAAAGCTTCTTATTCTAATCAGATCGGGCCGTTCGCCTCGGAAATATATTAGATGTATCTATGGTTCATGCCGTTCGACCCTCGGCAGTGCACATATTATGATGGGATCGGGCCGTACGCCTCGGCATTTCTATAAAATATCCTCATGAAATCGTGCGTAACATTTGGCAAGAAGCCAGTGTATCTGTGAGTTCTTCCTGATTTGAAGTATAACGACCCATTTTGGTGAGGTCTACTATATATTTATATATATGCTCCGGTTGAGGAAGAAATTTGCTAATTGAGAGCTTGAGCCTATTGTAAAGAGGAGAATTGTACCACATATTTATACTTATTTATTTTATTTATTTATTCTACCTCATATTTGTTCACCTCTTTACTGTACCTAATATTATTGGACCACTAGTTAGTGTCGATGTCGACCCCTCGTCACTACTCCTCCGGGGTTAGGCTAGATACTTACTGAGTACACGTTGATTTACGTACTCATACTATACTTGCTGCACATTTTTGTGCAAGTACTTTTATGACTGGTGGTCTTTTGGGCGCGGGTGCGCGGATGATGCGGGAACTTACCGTGAGCTGCATTTCATGTTACGTTCCGCAGCTAGCAGAGTCTCCTTCAGAGTTGTTTATATTCTCTTGTCCAATATGTATTCTGGATAGATACTGTATTTTATTTTACTTTCTAGTAAATGCTCATGCACTTGTGACACCAGATTTTGGGGATGATTATGGGTTGTTCCGTATTGTTGTTGTGAAGATATTATCATTTACTCTGTAAAATTTTATCTCTTACTATTTAATTGAAGGAAACTTACGATTTCAAAAATACTAAAATGAGTAATTAAGTTAAACTTTTATTGTTGGCTTGCCTGACATTGGTGTTAGACGCCATCACGACCTTTAATGGATTTTGGGTCGTGACACATGCTCTCTTCTGCGAGCTCGCACCTCCGAGCTAAATTCCGCAGGTGCGATTGCATCAGATGACAGAAAGTTTTCAGGTTTGTTCTAAGTCCAAATTTCGATCCGTTAACCATCCAAAACTCACATGAGGCCGTCGGGACCTTAACCAAATACACCAACAAGTCCGAAAATATCATACGAACTTAGTTGAAGCCTCAAATCACATCAACCAATACTAAAAACACGAATCATACCTCAATTCAGGCCTAATGAAACTAAAAAATTTTAACTTCTACATTCGATGTCAAAACCTATCAAATCAAGTCCGACTGACCTCAAGTTTTGCACACAAGTCATAAATAACATAACAGGCCTATTCAAATTTTTCAGAATCATATTCCGACCCTGATATCAAAAAGTCAACTCCCCGGTCAAACTTCCAAACTTAAATTTCTATTTTAGCCATTTCAAGCCTAATTTAACTACGAGATTTCAAATAATTTTTCGGACATGCTCCTAAGTCCAAAATCGCCATACGGAGCCATTGGAATCATCAAAACTCTATTCCGGGGTCGTTTACACATAAGTCACCACCCGATCACTATTTCAACTTAAACTTTAAACCTTGGAAATAAGTGTTCCAATTTATTCCAAAATCTCACCGGACCTCAACCAATCACCCCGGCAAGTCACATAACAACTGTAAAGCATAAATTGAGCAGTAAATAGAAAAAAGGGTTGTAATACTCAAAACGACCGGCCGGGTCGTTACATTCTCCTCTTTTTAAACAAACATTCGTCCTTGAGCGGGTTTAGAATTATACTTGGAGACTCAAATAGGTGTGGATATATTCTCCGCATCTCTTGCTCATTCTCCCAATTAGCTTCTCCGACTGGATGGCCTCTCCACTACACTTTCATTGAAGCTATGTTCTTTGATCTCAACTTTCGAACCTGCCAGTCTAAAATAGCCAACAGCTCCATATCATAAGTCAAATTACTATCCAACTGTACTGTGCTGAAATCCAAAACATGAGATGGATCCCCGACATACTTCCGGAGTATAAATACATGAAACACTGGATAAACACTCGATAGACTAAGCAGCAATGCAAGTTCATAAGCCACCTCTCCAATCTTCTTAAGCACCTCAAACGGCCCAATATACCAAGGGCTTAACTTGCCCTTCTTCCCGAACCTCAACATACCCTTCATGGGAGAAATCTTGAGCAAAACCTTCTCCCTAACCGTATAAGCAATATCACGGGCTTTCCGGTCGGCATAACTCTTCTGTCTAGACTGCGCCGTGCGAAACCGCTCCTGAATCAATTTAACTTTTTCCAAAGCATCCTGAACCAAATCAGTACCCAGTAGCCTAGTCTCACCCGGCTTAAACCAACCCACCGGAGATCGACACCGTCTCACATATAAAGCCTCATATGGAGCCATCTGAATGCTATATTGGTAGCTGTTATTGTAAGTAAACTTTGCCAGTGGCAGAAATTAATCCCAAGAACCCCCAAAATCAATGACACAACTGCATAACATATCTTCCAATATCTGAATAGTGTGCTCGAACTGTCCGTCTGTCTGAGGGTGAAATGTCATACTCAGCTGAACCTGTGTACCTAATTCTCGCTGCACTGCTCTCCAAAACTGTGATGTGAATTGTGTGCCCCGATCTAAAATGATGGACATTGGCACACCGTGTAGGTGAACAATCTCGCGGATATAAATATTAGCCAACCGCTCCGAAGAATAAGTAGTACCAACTGGAATAAAATGTGCGGATTTGGTCAACCGATCTACAATCACCCAAACAACATCGAACTTCCTCAAAGTCCATGGGAGCCCAACTACGAAATCTATGGTAATATGCTCCCACTTCCACTCTGAAATTTCAAGTCTCTGAAGAAATCTGCCCGATCTCTGATGCTCGTACTTTACTTGTTGACAATTTAAACACCGAGCTACAAACCCAACTAATATTTCTTCATTCGCCTCCACCGATAGTGATGCCTCAAATCCTGATACATCTTCGCGACAACTGGATGAATGGAGTACCGCGAACCGTGAGCCTCCTGGAGAATCAACTCACGCAAACTATCTATATTAGGCACACATAGCCTACCCTGCATCCGTAATACACCGTCATCCCCAATAGTGATTTCCTTGGCATCATCGTGCTGAACCTTGTCCTTAAGGACAAGCATATGTGGGTCATCGTACTGACATTCTCTGATATAATCATAAAGAGAAGACTGAGAAACCACACAAGCCAAAACTCGGCTCGAAAATATCCAATCTGACAAACGGGTTGGCCAAGGCCCGAACATCCAAGGCTAAAGGCCTCTCTGCTACCGGTAAGTATGCTAAGGTGCCCAAACTCTCTGCCTTACGACTCAAGGTATCGACCACCACATTGGCCTTTCTGGGATGATACAGAATGGTGATATCATAATCCTTGAGCAACTCCAACTACCTTCGCTACCGCAAATTAAGATCCTTCTGCTTAAACAGATGTTGTAGACTCCGTAGATTGGTATAAACCTCACAATGGACACCCTACAAATAATGCCGCCAAATCTTCAAGGCATAAACAGATAGCTGCTAACTCAAGGTCGTGGACAGGATAATTCTTCTCATGTACCTTTAATTGTCTGGATGCATAGAAAATCACCCTAACGTCTTGCATTAACACTGCGCCGAGACCAATACGCGATGCATCACAATATACAGTATAAGGTCCTGAACCTGTAGGCAACACCAATACTGGGGCTGTAGTCAAAGCAGTCTTGAGATTTTGAAAGCTCTCCTCACGCTCTTCGGTCCACCTGAATGGAGCACCGTTCTGGGTCAATTTGGTCATAGGTGCAACAATAGAAGAGAAATCCTCTATAAATCGGCGATAATACCCCGCCAAGCCAAGAAAACTCCTGATCTCCGTAGCTGAGGACAGTCTGGACCAACTTTGCACTGCTTCAATCTTCTTCAGATCTACCTTGATCCCCTCGTACGAAACTATATGACCCAAAAATCCTATTGAATCAAGCCAGAATTCACACTTTGAAAATTTTGCATATAAATTCTTTTCTCTCAAAGTCTGGAGCACAGTCCTCAGGTGTTGTTCATGATCCTCCCGACTCCGGGAATACACCAGAATGTCGTCAATAAACACAATGTCGAAAGAATCAAGATAGGGCTGAAATACACTGTTCATCAAATGCATAAATATTGTTGGGGCGTTGGTCAGCCCAAATGACATTACAAGGAACTCATAATGACCATACCGAGTCCTGAAAGCAGTCTTTAGGATGTCTGGCTCCCGAATCTTCAACTGATGATAGCCTGAATGCAAATCAATCTTAGAGAACCCCCTGGCACCGTGAAGCTGATCAAATAGGTCATCAATACGTGGCAATAGATACCTATTTTTCACTGTAACCTTGTTCAACTGGCGGGTTTCAATACACATCCGCATAGAACCATCCTTCTTCTTCACAAATAAGACAGGAGCACCCCAAGGCGATACACTGGGCCGGACAAAACCCTTATCATGCAGCTCTTATAACTGCTCTTTTAATTCCCTCAATTCTGCTGGGGCCATACGATATGGTGGAATAGAAATGGGCTGAGTGCCCGGTAACAAATCAATTCCAAAGTCAATATCCCTATTGGGTGGCATACCCGGAAGATTCGCTGGAAATACATTAGGAAAATCCCTTACTACCAGAACTGACATCACGACAGGAGTATCAATACTAACATCTCTCACATAGTCTAGATACGCATCACACCCCTTCTCAACCATTAATTGAGCCTTAAGAAATGAAACAACCCTACTAGGAACATAATCTAAGGTACCTCTCCACTCTAGCCGCGGTAGACCTGGCATAGCCACCGTCACCGTCTTGGCGTAACAATCAAGGATAGCATGATAGGGCGACAACCAGTCCATGCCTAAAATAATATAGAAATCCACCATACTGAGCAATAATAAATCAGCTCTGGTCTCAAAACAACTGATAACAATCAAACACGACTGATACACACAGTCAACAATAATAGAATCACCCACGGGTGTAGATACATAAACAGAAGAACTTAAAGAATCACGGGATATGCCCAAATACGGGGCAAAATAAGATGACACATAGGAATAAGTGGAGCCTGGATCAAATAAGACTGATGCATCTCTATGACAGACCAGAACAATACCTGTGATACTGCCTCCGTCCTAGCAGGAAGGGCATAATATTTGTCATAGCCTCCCCCTCTAGGGCGACCTCTACCTGTCCAACTTCCATCTCTAGCTGGTTGTGCAGGTGGAGTAGCAACTGGTGCGGTAATCATGGGCTGAGAAGCCTGAGGGCCCTGTGGAATAGGTGGGGCCTGAGAGATCTATGGAGGCGCACCCCTCCTAAGTCTGGGGCAATCCCTCACCATATGACGAGTGTCACCACACTCAAAATAAGATCTCGGTGGACGTGGATGTTGTGACTGGCTCGGGCCTGATCGACTGGACTGACCGCTGGAAGCACCTCGTACAGGAGGTATACTAGACACTGGCAGTGGATAACAGGGATCCTAGGGCCTAGGAGTGGCCGGAGTACCGCTGGCGGCTGGAAGTGTTGAATGAACAGGGCGACTCTCATAGCCCCTACCCTGACGAGCTGTAGCTGGGGCACGAGAACTGTTATACGTTCGAGAATCTAGAGGACTCTTAGCTTCTCTCTCTTCAATCTCCCGGATCCACATACCCTCCAATATCCTAGCAATTGACACCACCTGCTGGTATGCGATGTCCATCTCCAGCTCTTGGGCCATACTGAATCTGATACTAGGGTGGAGCCCCTCAATAAATCGACGAACCCGTTCTCGAATAGTAGCAACCAAGGCCGGTGCATGCCTAGCCAATTCACTGAATCAGACCGCATACTCTAACAAAGTCATAGAACCCTGGACTATCCAACTCGTATACAGCAAGAACATATCTGAAAACTGCATCCAAGTGAGTGAAGCTCACTCAGCTGGACTATCCAACTCGTATGCCCGTCACCACTGGTAGGCCACTCCTCTAAGTTGGAATGCCATAAAAGAAACCCCACTAGAATCCACAATACCCATAGTACGGAGGATGCGATGACATTTTTCAAGAAAACCCTGAGCATCCTCTGAAGCCAAACCGCTAAAAGTGGGAGGGTAGTACTTCTTGTACTCTCGAGCCTGATTTGTTCCCCCTCTGAAACTTCTACCCTAACCTCGGGCTAAACTGGGACAACTGGCTACACTGGTATAACCTCCGAGGCATGGTCAACCTAGGCCCGTGGCTCTGGGGTATGGGCGGCGGGAGTCTGTGCTCCTCCCCCGGGCCTGAGATATGGCAGGAGTAAGTGGAATCAACCCTGCCTGAGCTAGAGTGCCAAACATGCTCAAAAGCTGGGCAAAAGTCTCCTGAAGTGCAGGGGTAGTAACAGGCATCTCAGGTGCCTGCTCTCCAACTGGAGCTACTGGTGGCTCTGCTACAGCAGCTCGTGTAGGTGCTCTGGCTGCACCACGTGGTCTTCCTCGGCCTCTGCCCCAGGCCGCTGCCTCTTACGGCTCCAACAGGGGGCGTGGGCGACTGATCATCGGATCTAGTTGTGGGTGTCCTCACTATCTGCGAGAGAATAGAAAGACAAAGATTTAGAATTTCGAAGTCAACAAATGCACACGATAAGGAATCAAAGAAGTAAACATTTTCCTAACAGTTCCATAGCCTCCTGAAGATAAGTACAGATGTCTCCGTACCGATCCGCGAAACTCTACTAAACCTGCTTGTGACTCATAACACCTATGAACCTAGAGATCTGATACCAACTTGTCACGACCCCAAATGCACCTTTCGTAGGATGTCGTGATGTTACCTAGTCTCTAAGACTAGGTAAGCCTAACAATTTTTGCGGAAATACATAAAATAAAACTGAAGCCAAATTCTCAACATGTGAAATAAATATAAAACTGCAATCCAATAATTTCAACTCTCAAAGCCCGATAGAAATAAGTCACAAGCTTCTAAGAATTTATTTTGAGTGTCTAAATACATCAGAGTCTAAAGAGAAATCAGGAAGACAACATAATAAGGATAGAGGGGGACTCCGAGGTCTGTAGACGCTGGCAGATGTACCTTGAAGTCTCCGTGTATAGCTAGTTCACTGATATCTGGTCTGATAAGAAGTACCTGGATCTGCACAAAAAGATGTGTAGAAGCGTAGTATGAGTACACCATAGCGGTACCCAGTTAGTGTCAAGCTTAACCTCGGTAGAGTAGTGACGAGGTCAGGTCAGGCACTACTGAAAATAATAATAAATAAGGCAGAAATTTATAATTGTGTAATGAAGTGACTGAGAAATAAACAAAATTTACAGAAATACAACAACACAACAATTAGAGGTAAACACCAAGGGTGCTCCCGAAGTACCGCCTCGTTGTCCCAAAAGTAAATCTACAGTACAAGAGGATCTCCCGAGAAACCGCCTCGTAGTCCCAAAAATAAATATGCAGTACAGGGGGATCTCCCGAGGAACCGTCTCGTAGACCCAAAAGTAAATATGCAGTGCATGGGGGTCTCCCGAGAAATCACCTCCTAATCCCAAAAATAAATATGCAGCAGGTAGTCAGAGGAACAAATAATTTTCAGCCAGAAATCTTACAGTTAAAGATTTAAATCAAATCAAGAAAGCACGTATTTCAGCTAAGCATGTTGCACATATTGCACGTAAGAGTTAAGGCACGTAGATATATGATACTAGGCTAAACATGATCACTACATATGCTAAGGCAACTCAGTTAAAGAATTTAAAAGAAGACTACTCAGCAAGAACTGATATTTCCAAATTTAGTCCGTTTACGCACTCATCACCTCGCGTACATGGCACTCACATATCACAAAATGTTACAACAATATCAAATCCTAATGGGATTTCCCCTACACAGGGTTAGACAAGCCACTTATCTCAAGCCACGCTCAATCAATTAATAAGAATGCCTTTCTCTCAATTTTCCGACTCCGATCGGCTCGAATCTAATCACAATTAATTCGATTCAATCAATACAAATTATAGGAATTAATTCCATATGAAAATACAGATTTTTCAATAAAAACCCGAAATTTAACTAAAAAATCACTTGTGGGTCTCATGTCTCGGAACCCGATAAAAGTTACAAAATATGAACGCCCACTCAACCATGAGTCCAACCATACCAAATTTACCAAATTTCGACATCAACTCGACCTCCAAATCTCAAATTCTTATTTTGAAATTCCTAGGCCCAAATCCTCTAATTTCACCTCAAAAACATATAATTTAGTCGAAATACTCAATGATAATCTAATATTATTGACTAACTATGATCATAAGTGACTTACCTCAAGTTTTCCCGTGAATTCTCTCTGAAAATCGCCCCAAAACCGTGTTGGAAATGACCAAAGATGACAAAAACTCAGAACCCTCTGTTTTTGTACACTGCGCAGAATTTCCGCTTCTGCGATTCCACTTTTGCGGTAAATCTCCCGTTTCTGCAACAGCCTTCGCTTCTGCGGACTCGCTTCTGCGATGAAGCGTCCGCTTCTGCGGTCCCAAGCGCACCTGTAATCCTTCGTCCGCATCTGCGGTCGCGCAGATGCGGAATTTTTCTCCGCACCTGCGGCCACTGCTCCACTCTCCCTTTTCCGCTTTTGCGCTCCCACGCTCACTTCTGCGAGCTCGCACCTTCCGCATGTGCGATTGCATTAGATGACAGAAAGTTTTCAGCTTTGTTCTAAGTTCAAATTTTGATCCGTTAACCATCCGAAACTCACCCGAGTCCCCCGGGACCTCAACCAAATACATCAACAAGTCCTAAAACATCATACGAACTTAGTCGAAGCCTCAAATCACATCAACCAATGCTAAAAACACGAATCATATCTCAATTCAGGCCTAATGATACTAAGAAATTCCAACTTCCACATTCGATGCCGAAACCTATCAAATCAAGTCTGATTGACCTCAAATTTTTTTACAGAAGTCATAAATGACATAACAGACCTATTCAATTTTTTCGGAATCGGATTCCGACCCTGATATCAAAAAGTCAACTCCCCGTCAAATTTCCAAGCTTAAATTTTTATTTTAGCCATTTCAAGCCTAATTTAATTACGTGCTTCCAAATAATTTTTCGGACACGCTCCTAAGTCCAAAATTACCATACAGAGCCATTGAAATCATCAAAACTCTATTGCGGGGTCGTTTACACATAAGTCGCCATCCGATCACTATTTTAACTTAAACTTTAAACCTTAAAACTAAGTGTTTTAATTTATTCCAAAACCTCACCGGACCCGAACCAATCACCCCGGCAAGTCACATTATAACTGTAAAGTATAAATTGAGCAGTAAATAGGAAAACTGAATTGTAATAATCAAAACGACCGGCCGAGTCATTACATTTTTAAACTATCCCCTCTTTGTCTTTCTTTTCTGTTATTTTCATTTACTCAATAGCTTTCCTACTACACAAAAAAGTAGAGCTTAAACAAAAATCATAAAAAATTCTCCTATGCTATCTACGAGTACTCTAGCTTTCAGCATATTTGATCAGCATTGTCACATAATAGCTGCCTGTAATTAAGAATTAATTTATGCTAGAATTATTGACCTAAGTGAGTTTAAAATTAGATCTGATAAATAATTGATGGAGTATATTTTTTTGGTTGATGACTGATTTTTTTTCCTGCGGTTCATGGTAACAACACCAAAAACAAAATTAAAAAATATATAACAACCACCATTACTATTGTGCTGCCGTTAAGTTGCTGTAAGTAAGGTGGTATTCATTGTGGAAAGCTGCTTCTTTGGCGGTGAGATGGTTTTGGGCATTATTCTTGCATGAAATAGTGAGGTAGTGACAATTGGGGATCCTTGATATATTTTTTGGAATGAAGGAGATTATTGAAGAAGGCGTAGACGATGGTGTTTGAACGGTGAATGGGGTGAGACAATGAGATGATTCAGTTGATTAATGTTTATAATGAAAATTTGTTTATTGGTGTAAAAATAAAATCAAAATTCAAAAGTGGTAAAGAATGGAGGAGATCGACGGCTGAGGGTCTGGTGGGTGAAATTGTTTTGACAGCCGTGCTCCACAGTACACTTGTCATATACTAAATCCCTCACACAAGTATTATGTGGCATATCTCACACATAATAAAATTTCTCGCGCGAGACCCAATTTTATTATGTGTGAGACATTTAAATGTAACTAAAGATAACGATAATTAACAAGTCAAGTTAACCCCAAAATAATAAGACGACTAAATTTTTAAGTAGTAGGTTAAATTGCAAATTGCAAATGCTAGATTAAAGGCAAAATTGTCCTTAAATTCCCTTAAAGCTAAAGGATATGAAAGGACATTTTTGTAAACAATTACTTTTCTTAAAATTATGCAATGCATTTTAATTTTAATTACATCACACCAAACAATGGATAAGAAATAATCTATGCATAACTAATGCTTGCATTACTAACTCATGCATTACTAATTTCTGCGTTACTAATACACCTTATTCAGCACTATTCTTGTACACACTGCCAAACAACATTTATACTATACTTTCATTGGATAGAAGGGCAAGAATTCTTGGATAGATTTCTGGATTTCAATTTGCTACTCCTTCTTTCGTGATGCACCTTTTGTTTTTGTCTATAACTATTTTAGAAATCATATATATTTTAAAAAAATCTTTGTTACTGTTAGTGAGACGATTTATAATTACACATGTATCTATGACTTGTTTTAGATCACACATTTTAATTTTTTTTATTTCTTTCTTAAACTCCATACATGTCAGTCAAAGTGTATCACATAAGATGAGATTGAGGAAGTAATAAGTTTTAAAAAAGAAGAAGAATTAACTAAATAAGCGTCCAACAAATCGCTAAAACTAAAAATAACATGCAGTTATATAATATATATATAAGCGTGTATGATCACATTGTATAATTTATATAAACAGAAGAAAAGAAGTAAACATTAAACTCGACTAGCATTTGGGTAAAAGTACAAAAAAGAAAGTCCAAGTGCCTAGATAAAAATAACAAAAATTACATGTAATAATTCTGGTTTAAAAGCAAAAGCTAGCCCGTTTCTTTTTCTTTTGGTAGAACAAAGTTGGCCCGTTTGGCCATTTCACACAAGCAGTACTCCCTCTATATAAAATAAGCTAACGGTCACATTTGCAACATTTCATTCAAAAACACCCCCCTCTCTCCCCCTCTCTTTGTGACAAATTCTTTCTGTTTCTCTTTCATGGCAGAGAATCAAGAATCTTTGGAAAACCCCAATTTACAGACTGAATTAGAGAAGAAGATTCCACTGTTTACAGTGCTAAAGCATGGAGCCATCCTCAAAAACATCTTTCTTCTTGATAATCCCCCACCTATAACCACAGCTTCTATTGAAGAAACGAAACCAGATTTTGAAGAGATTTTGTTGGTGGTTGGACGACATCCAGATTGTAACATAGTCTTGGAACACCCAAGCATCAGCAGATTCCACCTCCGCGTTCATTCTAATCCCTCTACTCACTCCCTCTCTGTTATTGATCTGTCTTCTGGTAATTCTTTAATTTCTCTTATCTTATTTAGACTATATATTCAAGCTCTGCCGGTGCAAGCCACATTTAAAAGAAGAGGGTTGTGGAAATTTTACTACTGTTTTTTTTCCTTCATAATCTTGCATATTGGTGATTTTATTAATGCACTAATGTTTCTTTATTTTATTTTTTTCTTGATTAAGACAAGAATTTTTATGCTTAGTATTTCTCTCTATCATTTTGCTTCAGCGTACTATGAATTCTCTGTATAATTTATTGTTTAACATGCTTCATTTCTCTTTGCTCTAGACATTTTGATTGATTCTTTTTTTTTTTTTTCCTGTTTTCCTTCATTTGATTCTGGTTTATCTAGTCAGTTGATTTTCTCTGCATATATTGATGAATTTCCAGTTAATTCACATTTCTTTTGTTGTTTATCACGCCCTCTGTCCCAATTTTGACTGGGCATGGAGTTAGAAAAGAAAGGACTTTGAAACTTGTGGTCTAAAATAAGTCATAGACATTTGCGTGTCTATGAATCATCTCATTAACATAAATGAAAAAGGTTAAAATTAAATTATTTCTAAATATAAAAATATATAATTATTTTTGCGACAAACTAAAAAGGAAATTGTGCTACACAAAATACGAAAGTGAAAGAGTAGTTTCTGACTGTGGTTTTGCTGTTGTTTTAGTCCATGGGACATGGATTTCGGGCAACAAGATTGAACCAGAGGTTCGAGTAGATTTGAAAGAGGGCGATAAAATGCAGCTTGGAGGTTCAAGCAGGGAATACAGGCTTCATTGGATTCCATTCAGCCGTGCATATGATTTGGGGAATCCATTTGCAGCTCCACTAGGTGAGGCAGAATCAATGGAAGAAACCGATCAAAAAGAACATCAGGTGAGCTATAGTAATAGTATGTGGAAACAGAAAAAAGCTTTATCTGTATGTTTTCTTTTTATTGTTGTCTTCGCTTTTAACTATTCTATCACCTTACTGTCTAATTTGTCAATTTTCTAGGATGAGAGTGACTTTGCCCTTCAGAATGAGGATGATGATTCAGTGCAGGGTCTAGATTCATCATTCTCTGATATGAGTTTGTTGCCATGTGTAAAAAGTTTGACCCCATCAGCTCCTCCAATGCCTGAAGAAATGAAGTTCTTATTTCCTGTTGGCGACAAGGCAGTAATTGTAATTCCACCTGAGAAAATCCATGGAGAGAGTGAAATCAGTTTGCTGCAGCCTGCTTATGAACCTGACAAAGAAAACAGCACTCCGCTAGCGTTTCTTGTCTCAGGAGGGTCCCAAACAGAAAATGCAGATAGTACACTAGTAAGATCTCACCAAAGATATTTGAGCATTTGGTCTAGAAGGGGAAAATGTTCCAGTGTTCAGATTCAAACAGGTAGAGATAGAGCAATTATTGAGAAAGTTGACATTGATACTGAAGTTCACTCACTTAATCATGACAAGTTTGGAATGGAATCAGTTTCAAATGATCCTTTTTCTAGCGAAAACAAGGATGACGAAGATATCTTCACTCCAGACAAAGAGAACCATACTCCTAGTTCTCTCTTCCTTGATTCCAAGATAAAGTCATCTCTTGCTGATGGACAAGCATCTAAACCTGTGCTTTCTTGTTGTATGGATGAGAATGCTGAAGAGAGTTTCACTCTGGACAAAGTGGATCTTTCACCAAACACTGATTTACTAAGGTCAAAGAAGAAAATGAGCAGTTTGAAACATATTAAGCATCCAAAACCTTGTAGATCTTCCCCAATGAAAGAGATTTTTGATCCCATACTCCATCAAGCCAAAGGTCTTGAATACTACAAGAAAGAGAATATCGGATCATCTATAATGCTGCCAAGTATGAGTAACAATAGTGAAGAAATTTTCACTCCAGATAAAGAGAATATGAAACCTGATAGTTGTTCAATGAGATCGAAAAGGAAGGGGAAAATGGTGGAAGTTAAACATATAAAACCATTTGAGAAAGAAAACTTGATTGGCAAAGTTCTTGAAGAGCAGAAATCAGCAAGTGTTGCTTCCAGAAATATGGATAGTTCGGAGGTAACCATACTGAAGAACAGAACAGATAGACCACCATTTCGATCTCTGCTTGTGAACTCCCCCAGCAACACCAATTCAGAGTCTCCGGAAGAAGTCAAGCTGAATGCTAATCCAATCAAGTGTCAACAAATTATGGAAGCAGGCCCCTTTTCTGTAAGTTGCATTTACCTGTTTCTTATGTGAAAACTTCTTCAGATTCATGATTTTTAATCTGTAGTATTAAGTTGTTAGCCTTTGAAAGTAATAGATTTGATTTAGGCCAGGACAGAGGTTTACTATTTATATTTGTTACACTATTCTTTTACACTTTATTCAATGAGGCAATGCTGATTGACATAATGATTGTTCAGAGGTTAGCTATTAGGAGTTCAGACCATACAGCATAACAATTGTAAATTTGAGTCTCTTGGATGACCACAACCAATGAGAACTGGGAACGTTGATAATTCCTAATTTATCCTTCAAACAATATCTGCAGGATAACAATGCCAGGGAAGAGAAAAGAAGGTGGAACATGGTAGTGGACACCACTTCTTTGTTAAACAAAGAGTCAAGAAAAGCTTTGCAGCTTTTGCAAGGTCTCAAGGGGACTTACCTGATAATCCCCAGAATTGGTAATGAACTTACTTTGGCATTCCCTCAGAAAATTTCCCTGACATTTTCATGTATTTCAATAACTTCTATTATGCAAAACCGCTTTACGTGATCTTTACCTGTTACTTGATGTTAGTCTTAAGGGAACTGGATTGCATGAAGAGGCGTGCTGGCTTTTTTAGGAGAGAAACAGAAGTATCTGCAGCACTAGAATGGATAGAAGACTGCAAGGTAAATGCAGAATCATGGGTTCATGTGCAGAGTTGTGTGGAGGAAGCAAGGCCAATGGCACCAACTCCTCCTGCTACTGCACCACCGTCTTTGTTCAGTAAGGAGAATAGCATCTTTGCAGTCGGCTCAGTTCTATCCTCTCCACATTGTGGTCTAGCGGAAATTGTTTCACCCACAGCAGAAGATCATATCCTTGAATGTGCCCTCCTATTCAAACGAACTAACAGAGATGGACAAGTTGTTCTCCTTAGCAATGATCTTACCATGAAGATCAAGGCCATGGCAGAAGTAAGACACAGTAAATAATCCTCCCTTCAGCATCTGCACCACCCCTTCTGAAAACAAAAGAAAAATGTTTCTGCTTGTGCCATGAGCATCAACTGAAACTTCAGTTTTTGTTTATTGATCGGCAGGGTTTAAACTGTGAGACAGCAGAAGATTTCCGGGAGAGTCTGGTGAATCCATTCTCAGAGAGATTTCTTTGGAAAGACAGCTCTCCCAGGGGAAGCACTTGGTCATGTGTGGATGACTTTGTTCTTGGGGAGCCATACTATCCTGGAGCTCTAAAGCAGTCATCAAAGTCAGGACAAGCAGCAAAAGGCTTGAAGCTGATATTGCTTCATAATTCTCATTATAGGCAAATCTGTTCAGGCAGCGGCAGTTAGCTGAGTAGAGTAGTTTCCGTAACCAATAGAAGCTGAACCACTTAGCCTAGCCAGTGAGCGTCCCCCCTTCTTATTAAAGATGTTGAAGATGAATTCAGATCTTCTGGCTGCATCTAAACCTGTAAATGACCATTGTTTCAATCTCTTGGAACTTCTGTTTGTCATTGCACTGAAATTGATTCTAGATGATTCAGAGACTTTCTTCATGAAATCAGGATACTTTGTAGACGTTTTTGTTAATACATCTACATTTGCAGTCCAATATCTTCAGTATTTTTTTTTTCACTTTTCTTCTTCTTCCTCTCTTTTCTTTGTTTGTTAAATTTTCTAGGGACACAACTCAACACTTTGGGATATGGTTGTTATCATCTGATTTGCTCGGCATCTATCCTGATACTCTTGCGTAAGTAAATAAGGAGCAGTTTGTTAATGAAATTTGTTTGCATCTAAAAGCAGATTAATAGATATTCTGATCCGAATCAAGGATTATCTAGAAAATTTATCTTCCTCTGAACTTCTATAGAAAAGCTTTAGACGATTAATGCATTTATTGTTGACTTGCTGCAACTAGGACTACAGATTTGCAAGTTAAAAAACATACCTAGTCGAGCCAGATATAACATTTTAAGCAATCAAAAAGAGCATTACATACTAAGAAAAGACTTCACTTATTGCCAAAAGGAACTGACATAACAAGAAAACAGACCGCTATATCAAACCAACGACAAATTCACTTTGACCTATTCCAGTTCAGTAGAACCTATATTTTCCCAGCCCTCTGAGGGTAATTACATGAACCTGACAGTAGAAAAGAGAATGAGTTTTCTGGGTCCTCAAATGGTGGCTGGGGAAACTCTTGGAGTTCGCTAAGCTTGCAAGTTTCAATGTTCAAAGGTGACAAATAACTGCCAGGATTATCTGCATCCTCTTTTACATTTATAGTAGTTTGAAGCCCACTACCATTCTGAACATTTAACTCAAAACCGATCTCTCCAGCCTCTGTCGTTGCTTTACCTATTTGGCCTTGATCAGATGTCCCAGCAAAACCTTTGGTTTCCTCTAGAGGAATTGCAGGTGTATGTCCTTGGAAAAGGGAAATGTGTCGAAAAAGCTTATCTTTCCTGGAAAAGGTTGTTCCACAAGAACAAAGCCATTTATCTTTACCACAATGCTTCTCATGTGTTCTAAGATCTGCAATAACTGAAAATTTCTTTAGATTGCACCTACTACAAGCATAGCTTTTCTCACAGTGGGTTCTTCTGTAATGTTTTTTCACACATAAGATAGTTTTTAACGGCTGAAACCTTTTATGTTCCTTGTTGCGCTTGCAACCAACACAAGGACAGGAATACCTTTTAATAAGAGTCATCGTCCCAGAGCTGGGATCCTTGTGAGGCTTTGCAAGAGCAGCTGGAGTTTTGTACTCATCCCCATGACCCCTCATATGCATCCGCAAATTGGCATCTCTCTTAAATCCCTTCCCACAAATTGTGCAGAAGTGAGTGTGAGGTGCAAGAATTTCCTCTTTCTCCAGCTGCAGAATCTCGTAGGAACCAGGGGGAAGGTTCTCTTCGTCATGGAATTCATCTTCATCTTTCGCCTCATGTTCATCAACATCATACTTCTGTACAATGCCACAATCGCCCATTAGATCAACATGGTTGGGCTGATCTTCTGCCTTAGTTACATTAACACTGTGTGGTAGTGCACCGGCATCAATAACTTTTCCAGAAGGAACCCAAACACCACCAAACTGTGCAGGTTGCTTAGTAGTTGGGCTCGCGGAGGAAAGTGTATGATGCTTTACGGTTGGAAGAAGACTCCCTGCAGTTGATATTAATTGAACAATGATAGAGGTAAGATCAGCAATTATTAGCTGTTGTTGCTGAATTGAAAGGTCATTTCCCTGAATCCCAGCTAGACTTCTGTGGTCAACAATTATACGCACCAGCTCCTGCAGTTGATGAATCTTTTGTTCAAGAAAAGACATATTGTTTAACATGGCTTTTGGATCCCAATCTTGTCTTCTGGTAAAATCATGATTTTCACTCCTTTGATTAACCTGTTGTTCCATGCGAGATGAGTGCTCAATCCTAGACTGCTTATCTGGAAATGAGAAACTTTCTCAGTTTTGTTGATGCTAAGTGTAATTGGTAATTGAGTGGTTATTTGAGGGCACAGCTTTCAGCAATTCATTGCCAGATGAAGAGCAGCAGGTTCTATATTCGAATCTGCTTCACAAAGTAACAAGATTCCAACAAAAAAAACCTGAAAGCAAAAGAAAAATTAGAAAATCCTTAACCAAAATCATGGAGGTGAAATAATTGATCAGTTAACATGTTAGTTAATCAACCATAATTACATAAAATTTCAGTGACTACTAATGACCAATAACAACAGAAAATGAGCTTTACAAGAATAAGACAAGACAACAAGACAATAACAAACCCAGTGTAATCCCACAAGTGAGGTCTGGAGAGGGTAGTGTGTGCCTTATTCCTATCTTATGTTTTACAAGAATAAGAATTTGAAAAAAAAAGAGAAACAAGGAAAGAAAGAGGAACGTAAAAGATAGAAGTCTTGATCAGACCAAATCCTTCTACTTCTTAGGGTGGTACCTTAAAAGTGTTATCTATTCTTTCAAACAACAGATTGTTTAAATACTTTAAATCGAATGTATTAATTCTACTTCTTATTCATATTATTTACGCTTTCATGATTCCGGTTTCTGAATAGAGCGAAATAGATATACAGGATTCATATAGAAGGCAAGGTTGATTTAATTTACCAACTTCAAAAAAGGCTCTGACATCCTTCTAGCTTATTTAACTCTTTATTCATAGTTCCAAATCAACATATTATACATTGTGAAATAAAAAATTATTGAAAACCCCCTCAATATGGTTTTGTTAATATACACATCAAACTCACATAAAAATTCAATCTTTCTCCAAAATGATGCTGACTTGCAACTTATTCAAGCTGTTTAGTGATAGAAATTATCAACAAATTAAACATTTCAAGATCCAACTACAAACTTAATAAATCCACCACACATAATCCAGCAGATGAAATCCAATCAAATTAAAGCACAAGTAGTGAGGACTAACCAAACCAGACTGAAGATAACCCAGACGCTCCTTTTCCTGTTCTAACTTGAATTATAGCAAGAAAAGGGGAAAGAATGGTAAAGGGTTAAGCAGCAGAACCTAGTCGTTAATTATTGAAGATAGCAACAATGAATGTCTATTCTGGAAATTAAATTTATATAATGGATCCCACACTCACTTTGTTGGTAAAAAGCTAGCCGTCACCAACCTTTGGCTTTTTCTGCCATTTAGCTCAATGTCAATCATGAATTACTGTTTCAAAAGGTGGAACGGAGCCCACCAATTAATCCCACTCCTACAGCCTACATGCATGCACAATATAATGAACCAGTACAATGAAAGTCTTTAGGTAAAGGGTGGATCCAGTATTTAATGGTATCGATCCAAATATATAAAAGTTAACATATGAAAAATCAAGGGGAATATATATATATATATTCCCTCGTCCCTCCGTTTCAATTTATGTGAACCTATTTAATTGGGTACGGAGTTTAAGAAAAGAGAGAAGACTTTTAAACTTGTGGTGTAAAATGAGACACATATATTTTGTGTGGCTATAAATCATTGCATAAAGGTAAATTGTTTCCAAATAAGGAAATGAGTCATTCTTTTTGGCACGGACTAAAAAGGAAATAAGTTCACATAAATTGAAACAGAGGGAGTATATATATTTAAAATAAAGCTACCCAGATGAAGGTTCTGGGTTATATTGTATTCACAAAAACTTACATGAGGGGAGCATAAACCGTACCTCGAAACCAATACAACAGGGGTGGTACCATCACCCAAATTAAATAGAGGAGGACTGGGTAAACAAAAAAGCACAGGTCCTCACTCCAATCGCCATATACAACTCTAGCTAACAAAGAAATTAGAGTTTTCATACTTTATTCTTATTGTGGGTTGCTGCCATTTATCAAGAAGGAATATACTTTTAGCCATGTTTGGGAGTTGTTGGAAGTTCTGGAAACTCTTGACCTGATTAGAAGTAGCAGCGAGTTTAGCCAAACAATCAGCTACCTGGTTACCCTCCCTAAGGCAATCTTGCACGCAGACACTAACATCATTTATGGTGTTGATGATATTGTCCACAATCTGCTTAATCTTGAGGTTGTTGGCATCTTTGTTTGTCAACATCTTTGCAATGATAAGAGATTTAAGTTCAAGAACAAAATTAGTGAACCCATGTTGGCTACACCATTTCACTCCAAACTCAACTGCAAGAGCTTCAGTCATATTGTTGCTATTACTCTGTACGGGGACTGAGAAAGTCATGATTAAGTCACCATTATTATTTCTCAGAATACCCCTAATACCAGCTGCACCAGTTTCTTTGATGTCATCAATATTGACCTTGATAGTATCCGCCGAGGGTATTTTCCATCTAACTTGCTTCCAAGTTTGAACCGACTAGAGTTTTTCTATTTTATCACAGCAATTAGGTCACTGGACCTTGCTATCCATACCAGGAACCACCTTCACAATTGTATGCTTGATGATCCAGACCCATTGGTACTTCATAGTGTTGTGGTTGAACTTGTTTTTGTTGCCGTATCTACATGAGATCCATTGCTTTCAAATTTCCTAGCATATGATAGTGGGCGCAATCTGCATAATATGTTTCTGTATTGTGTTAGTAGTTTTTGCATCCCATCATCTCTTGAAAGTTCCAATAATAGGTTCAAGTTGATGTTTCATTCCCAGAGGTCCTATTTCATTCCATATGAACTGTGTTGTATCACTTCCATTGAACGCATACCGCATGGTCTCAAGCTGTGAATGATTACAACAAAAATATCTAGAAACATGTTTTCAGGGTGCACCACTGAAACATCTAGCCTACAGTGCACCACCAACTCTTATTAGTGCACCTCTGCTCCAGAGTTTTCATGGTGGTTACTCGGATCGACAGAGTCAGTTTCAGGGTTAGCAGTCATAGCAACCGAGGTCCTGTTATACTTGTAGTGATCCGAGGCACATTGCTAGATTTTGCCCTCGGGCACCAGACAGCTCACAGCAGCAAGGTTCTTGTGCCATGGTCCTGGCAGCGGTTGCTTCACCGCCCGCTCAACCAGCTAGAGGTAGGGGTCAGGCAACTAGAGGTGGAGGTCAGGCCATTAGAGATGGAGGTCAGGCCGTTAGAGGTGGATGCCAGCCAATTAGAGGCCGTCCTAGGGACGCAGTTCAGAGCGGTGGGGCACATCCCCCGATTTTATGCCTTTACAGTAAGGCCTAAGGGTGAGTCATCTGACGCTATTGTCACAGGTATTGTCCCAGTTTGCCATATAGATGTTTCAGTTCTATTTGATCCGGGCTTTACTTATTACTACATGTCATCATACTTTGCTTCATATCTGGTTGTGCCTCGTGATTCTTTGAGTGCTCCTGTGTATGTATCCACACCTGTGGGAGATTCTATCGTAGTAGATCGTGTCTATTATTCGTGTGTGGTTACCATTGGGAGTCTTGAGACTAGCGTAGATCTCCTACGTCTCGATATGGTAGATTTTGATATCATCTTGGGTATGGATTGGCTGTCACCTTATCATGCTATATTGGATTGTCACGCCAAGATGGTGACCTTAGCCTTGCGGGGGTTGCCTCGATTAGAGTGGAAGGGGACTCCTGGCCACTTTACCAGCAAGATTATCTCTTATGTGAAGGCTCGACGTATGGTCGAGAAGGGGTGTCTAGCTTATTTGGCTTATGACCGCGATTCTAGTGCGGAAGTTCCTTCCATGGATTCAGTACCAGTTGTTCGTAAGTTTCCAGAGGTGTTTCCTGCAGATCTGTCAGGGATGCCGCCGGACAGAGATATTGATTTCTGTATTGATTTGGCTCCGGGCACTCAGCCCATTTCTATTCCGCCGTATCGTATGGCCCCGCCAGAGTTGAAAGAATTGAAGGAGCAGCTGCAAGATTTGCTTGATATTCATTAAACCTAGTATCTCGCCCTAGGGTGCACCTGTGTTGTTCGTGAAGAATAAAGATGGATCGATGAGGATGTGCATAGACTATCAGCAGTTGAACAAAGTCACCATCAAGAACAAGTATCCGTTGCCGAGGATTGATGACTTATTTGATCAGGTGCCAAGGTGTTTTCGAAGATTGATTTGAGGTATGGCTACCATCAGTTGAGGATTAGGGCATTCGATGTCCCTAAGACAGCTTTTCAGACTCGTATGGGCAATATGAGTTTCTAATGATGTCGTTTGGGCTGACTAATGCCCCAACAACATTTATGGATTTGATGAACCGGGTGTTCAAGCCCTACTTGGATTCCTTCGTGATTGTTTTTATTGACGATATCTTGATCTACTCCCGTAGTCGAGAGGAGCACGATCAACATCTTCGGATCGTACTTCAGACTCTGAGGGACAACCAATTATATGCCAAGTTTTCAAAGTGCGAGTTTTGGTTAGACTCAATCGCCTTTTTGGGGTACGTCGTATCTACAGAGAGCATACATATGGATCCTAAGAAGATTGAGGTAGTTCGGAACTGGCCTAGACCCACTTCAGCTACGGAAATCTAGAGTTTCCTGGGTTTGGCGAGTTATTACCATATGTTCATGGAGGGGTTTTCATCTATAGCAGCACCATTAACCAGATTGACCTAGAAGGGTATCCCGTTCAGATGGTCAGTCGAGTGTGAGTTGAGCTTTCAGAAGCTCAATATTGCTTTAAATACGACGCTAGTGTTGGTGTTGCCCACAGGTTCAGGATCTTATACGGTGTATTATGATGCATCTCATGTTGGGCTCGGTGCAGTACTGATGCAGGATGGTAGGGTGATCGCATATGCGTCACGACAGTTAAAGGTTCATGAGAAGAATTACCCTGTTCATGACTTAGAGTTAGCAGCCATTGTTCATGCACTGAAGATTTGTAGGCACTATCTTTAAGGCGTGTCGTGTGAGGTATTCATAGATCACTGGAGTCTACAGTATTTGTTCAAATAAAATGATCTCAATTTAAGGCAGAGGAGGTGGTTGGAGCTGTTGAAAGATTATGATATCACCATCTTGTATCATCCCGGGAAGGCCAATATGGTGGCCGATGCCTTGAGCAGAAAGGCAGTGAGTATGGGCAGCCTTGCGTACATTCTAGTTGGTGAGAGACCGCTTACGTCAGATATTTAGGCCTTGACCAATAAGTTTGTGAGGTTAGATATTTTAGAGCCCAGTCGAGTTCTAGCTTACACAGTCGCCCGGTCTTCCTTGTATGAGCGCATCAGAGAGCGGCGGTATGATGACCCTCATTTGCTTGTCCTTGGGGACATGGTGCGGCACTGTGGTGCCAAGCAGGTTACTGTTGGAGATAATGGAGTTCTGAGGATGCAGGGTCGTATTTGTGTGCCCAATATAGATAGACTTCGTGAGTTGATTCTTGAGGAGGCCCATAGTTTCCGGTATTCTATTCATCCAGGTGCCGCCAAGATGTATCAGAACTTGCGGCAACATTATTGGTGGAGAAGAAAGAAGAAAGATATAGTTGCATATGTAGCTCGGTGCCTTAATTATCAGCAAGTAAAGTCTGAGCATCAGAGACCTGGTGGTTTACTTCAGAAGTTAGAGATTCCTGAGTGGAAGTGGGAGCATATATCACTATGGATTTTGTTGTAGGACTCCCACGGACTCAGAGGAAGTTCGACGCGGTATGGGTTATCGTGGACAGGATGACCAAGTCAGCACATTTCATTCCTGTGGCAGTTACCTATTCTTCAGAGCGGTTGGCTGAGATTTACATCCGCGAGATAGTCCGTCTTCATGGTGTGCCCATGTCTATCATTTCTGATCGAGGTACGCAATTAACCTCGCACTTCTGGAGAGCAGTACATCATGAGTTAGGCACGCAGGTTGAGTTGAGCATAACATTTCATCCTCAGGCGGACGGACAGTCCGAGCGCACTATTTAGAAATTAAAGGATATGCTCCACACTTGTGTTATAGATTTCGGGGGTACTTGGGATCAGTTCTTGCCACTTGCGGAGTTTGCATAAAATAACATCTACCAGTCGAGCATTCATATGGCTCCCTATGAGGCATTATAAGGGAAGCAGTGCCGATCGCTAGTTGGATGGTTCGAGCCAGGGGAGGCTCAGTTGTTGGGTACATATTTGGTATAGGATGCCTTGGATAAGGTCAAGATTATTCAGGATCGACTTTGCACAGCTCAGTCTAGGCAGAAGATTTATGCTGACCGTCGAATTCGTGATGTTGCATTCATGGTCGGAGAGAGGGTATTGCTTCAGGTTTCACCCATGAAGGGTGTGATGAGGTTTGGGAGAAGGGCAAGTTGAGCCCTAGGTATATCGGACCCTTTGAGATTTTGGAGAGAGTAGATGCGTTGGCTTACATGCTCACATTGCCACCTAATTTATCAGCAATCCAACCGGTGTTCCATGTGTCTATGCTTTGGAAATATCATGGTTATCCGTCCCATGTGTTAGATTTTAGCTCAGTCCAAATGGACAAGGATTTGACTTACGAGGAGGAGCTGGTGGCTATTCTAGCCCGACAGGTTCGACAATTGAGGTCAAAGAGTTATCCTTCAGTTCGAGTGTAGTAGGGAGGTAAGTTGGTCGAGGCAACTACTTGGGAGTTCGAGCCGGATATGCGGAGTAGACATCCACACCTTTTCATTGGTCCAGGTACTTTTCTATGTCCGTTCGAGGACGAACGGTTATTTTAGAGGTAGAGAATGTGATGACCCGATAGGTCATCTAGAGTTTTAAACCTTAATTCTGTATTTCGAAATCTCAAGTATCATTTTAGCCTTTCTCGATTTGCGTGTGTAGTCCGTGTCTTTTTCCGGGAGGCTTTTATGTTAAAAATTGATAAAATATAAAATTTTACCTTAAAGATCCATTTGAGTTGACTTCGGTTAATATTTTGAGTAAACGAATCCGAATCCATATTTTGATAATCTCGGTGGGCCCGTATCATGATTTGGGGCCTGGACGTATTCCCGAAACCGAATTTAGAGGTTCCTATCTCGAGTTATCGCATTTTGCCGAACAAGTTTAAAGGTTTAATGAATTTAAAGATTTGACCAAGGTTTGACTTTATTGCTATCGGTCCCGAATTTTGGTTCCGGAGCTTGGTATATATTTATTACTATATTTATGATTTGTCTGCAAAATTTGGTAAAAAAAACGGAGTTGATTGACGTGATTTGGACGTCCGGTTATTAAAATAGAAATTCTAAAGTTTCATTGAAAATTTTATTTGATTTGGTGTCTAATTCGTAGTTCTAGGTGTTCTTTTGGCGATTTAATCACTCGAGCGAGTTCATATAAGATTTTTGGACTTGTGTGCATGTCTGGTTTGGAGCCCCGAGAGCTCGGGTGAGTTTCAGATAGGCTACGGACGGATTTTGGACTTAGAATCATAGCTGAAGCCTTTGTGCTTTTGGTGTCTGCTGCAGACTTCGCATTTGCAAAGAAACCATCACTTTTGCGAGCTTGGGCATGGCTGGGGGGTCCTCGCATTTGCGAGGTAAAGTTCGCATTTGCGAACTTGCCATTTTCGCTTTTGCGAAGGCAGAGTCTCATTTGCGACTAAGCATATTATTGATGATCTTCGTATTTGCGAAGAACAAGTCCGCATTTGCGAGGGCATCATAGCTCGCATTTGCGATCAATTTATCACAATTGCGATTACTGGGATTCTGAGAGGAGTTCGCAATTGAGACCTCTTTCTCACAATTGCGACATGTGCAGCTGGGTTAAAGCCGAGTTAAACAGAATTTTTCTCATTCTTTCAAATTTCCAAACCTAGAAACCTTAGAGGCGATTTTTTCAAGAGCTCTTCTTCCCCAATTCATTGGTAAGTGATTCTAACCTATTTTCTTTCAATTACCTATTATATTTTTATAAGATTTCAAACCTAAAATCTAGGATTTTCATGGTAGAAATTGGGGATTTGGGTAGAATTAGGTATTTTTGTAAAATTAGAATTTAGACCTAAAATTGAGGCAGTTGTATTTATTTCAGACGTTATTTGTAGAATTTCTAGAAGCTCGTGTACTTGTGACTCCATATCCGGGTTGTACTAGATATTGGATTATTATTCTATTTCGTACTTCATTTTAGCTTCATTTATGTTTGATTGGTTAAATTGTTTAAAGTATTTAAATGGTAAAAGAATTACTCTAACGTTGGCTTGCCTAGCAAGTGAAATGTTAGGCGTCATCACGGTCCCGAAGGTGGGAATTCCGTGTCGTGATAATATACTAGTTAAATCCGATGAAGTAAAAAAAAATTATAGAAAAAATATATAAGGGCGAACTATATATATGTTATGAATACCTCAAAAAAAAATATTGTTGGGGCAAAATTCGTGGAATAAATTGGAATTCACTTATTAGTTGTTCATGTCCTCTACTAATAAAATTTTAATGATCTAGCCTAACCGTGAAGTGGTCACCGGATAATTTCACGGGTAGTCAAATGAAACATAATTAAATATGAACTAAGCAGAACCTATAGAGAAGCTTAATTTCGTGTATATAGCATGATTAGTGTTGTAAATAGTAAATCATAATTATAGAAAAGCTTAAATTTTGTGTATATGGCATGATAAATGTTGTAAATAGTTAAGACCTACTTTTAGAAATAAAGGAAATTAAACTAAAATTGATTAATAGAACAATAATTCTAACTTGCCTATGGTTAAAACAGGAAAACCTTGCTTTCTGTTTCCACGAAGCTTTTAATTAAAAGGGAATTTTATTCGTTCGCGCAAACAATCAAGGCGAAAGACAGAAATACAGAAAAATAAAATGCTCTCGTTGAGAGGTGGTCTAACCAACTGAGTTACATCTTGTTTCAGTTCAAAATAATTGATCTCTTATTTCAATAATGCATGTGAATTTCTATAAAATTCAAATATAACTACAAATGGTAATTTTGTAAAAATATATCTACAAATAATAAATACAGTGTATATAGAATTAGTCATCTCTCCTTATCATTTTAATAGAATTAGTTATATTAGACTTTGTGTTTAAAGGCACCCAGACGTACTATATATATACCCAGCACTTTGCACTTCCCTCTTCACCAATTTCACTCTTCTGCTATATATTTGCGCAAAAGAAGAAGAAAAAAATAATTGTAGCTTGCATTTATTTTCTGGAATAGGTAAATGGAAGGAAAAGGAGCATTGAAAAACAAGCAAGTAGTGTTAAAACAATATGTGAAAGAATTCCCAAAAGAGGCTGATTTTGATGTTAAACATTCGACAATTATCCCATCAATTCCTGATGGAACAAAAGCTGTGTTGCTGAAGAATCTCTAGCTACTTGGACGTTGATGCTGACTTACGTCGCCGATTGTCTAATCCAGATAACATTCAGCTGCACCTTCATCCCATGAAACGTGGATCAGTACGTACTACTAATCCAGTTCAATTTGATTTCATTTTTTAATTAATTACTCCCTTATTATCATAATTAGCCACTGATTTAATAATTTGTAACTTTCAGGTTATATCAGGTTACGGCGTGGCGAAAGTCTTCAAGTCTACTAATCCAAATTTTAGGGAAGGCAATTATATCAGGTTGGGAAGAATATACCTTGGTAAAAGATGATCCTCAATTTCTATCTTGGTACCAAATCTTATAACACGAGAATTACTTGCCTTACACTATTTAACGTAACTACTAGTAATATGTACTGTAGTAATTAATATTCTATCTTAGCATATATAAATTAATTCTATTCTATTAATATGTAGGTATTGGAGGATATGCAGCGTATGTTGGCATTTCGTACGTAGCAGAACCTAAGCAAAGGGCAGTTGTGTATATCTCAGCCGCAGCAGGAGGCGTTGGTCAACTTGCTGGACAATTTGCCAAATATCTGAATGGCTGTTACGTGGTTGGAAGTTCAAGCACTGATGAAAAGGTACGTTAATTACCTGCTTTTGTGCAGAAATGCAGGTAAGATTGCGTACAGTAGACCCTTGTGATCCGGTCTTTCTCCGAACCCCGCGTATAGCGGGAGTTTAATGTGTTGGGAATAAACCCCCCACAGAAATAATATTCACGGTAATAAAAGCGGAATAATAACGTAACACCAAGATACGGTAATTAACAAGAATAAAAAGATGACAACGACACCAAGATTTTTACGTGAAAAATCCTTTTGAATAAGGGAAAAAACCACTGCCCCGAGACGAGCAACTGATATCACTATAGCAAGGAATTTTACACTTTGTAAGTCCGAGTAAAATACTCCAAAGACCACTACAACACTCAAAAGAAATAACCCTCTTTTGATATTCCTACCTCACTACATTATCGCTCACTCTTTATTTTTTCCACAGACTATTTTCTTATACCCTGTCTGTGATGCCTCACTCTTTCTTTCTCTCTTTGTTGGTGTGGTAAAATAAAGAAGCCGAAGCTCTCCTTTTATAGGAGAAATAACCTACCTCTTCAACCAATCAGAATGAAGGATTGGTTGAAAATTTACAATGCAAATTTTTTCTTTCTTCCGCCTAAGAAGTTTGACATTTTCCTTCTGCTGCCTACCTTATTTGACAATAAGAAAGAAAAGATGACTGCCAATCAATTTCTTCCTTAATTTATGAGATGGACCCCACAAATCTCCCCCTCGAGTCCTATTCACCTGAAGGAGGTAACAGTGTCTTCTAGTTTGAGTGCATGCCGACAAGTTCTTTGCATAGCTCGAACTTGTATCTTGGTACCACCTTGGTCAATATATCAGAGGGATTTTCACTCGTGTGAATCTTTTTGACCTGTAAAGATTCGTTCTCCACCTACTCATGAATCCAATAATATCTCACATCTATATGCTTTGTTCTTGTATGGTACATGGAGTTCTTGCTCAAGTCTATTGCACTTTGACTGTCATAATAGACGACATACTCCTTTTGATGCAATTCCAGCTCTTGAAGAAACCGCTTGAGCCATACCATCTCCTTGCCAGCTTCTGTAGCGGCAATGTACTCTGCTTCAGTTGTTGAAAGTGCAACATACTTCTGCAATTTATACTGCCATGATATAGATCCCCCTGAAAATGTAAACAAATATCCAGTAGTGGATTTTCTGTTATCAATGTCACCTGCCATATCAGCATCTGTATAGCCGTTCAAGATTGGATGAGATCTTCCAAAGCACAAACAATCTCCCGTGGTACCTCTCAGGTACCTGAGTATCCACTTGACTGCTTCCCAATGTTCCTTTCCAGGATTTTCAAGGAATCTGCTAACAACACCAACTGTATGAGCAATATCAGGTCGGGTGCATACCATTGCGTACATCAAGCTTCCGACTGCTGAAGAATAAGGAACTATAGCCATGTTCCCTTTATCCTCCACACTTGTAGGACACATCTTCTTGCTCAACTTTAGATGACTAGCAAGAGGTGTGCTGACTGGCTTAGCATTCTTCATGTTGAAACATTCCAGTACACGTTCAATGTACTTTTCCTGAGACAGCCACAACTTTATGCTTGTTCTCTCTCGAACTATCTTTATACCTAGAATTTGTTGTGCTTGGCCCAAGTCCTTCATATCAAATGACTTGGATAAATCTCCCTTCAACTTTGCGATCAGCCCCTTATCTTTTCCTACAATCAACATGTCATCCACATACAACAACAATATAATAAAGTTATTTTCAGAAAATCTTTTGAAGTATACACATGGATCAGAATATGTCTTTGTGTAAGTTTGACTTTTCATGAATGAGTCAAACTTCTTGTACCACTGCCTTGGTGCCTGCTTCAACCCATAAAGACTCTTATTCAGTTTGCACACCATGTGTTTCCTTTCAGCTACTTCAAATCCTTCTGGCTGCTCCATATAGATTTCATCTTCCAAATCTCCGTGAAGAAATGCAGTTTTCACGTCCAACTGCTCCACTTTAAAATCCAGGCTAGCTGCTAAGCTCAAGATTGTTCGAATAGAAGTCATTTTGACAATAGGTGAGAAAATTTCATCAAAATCAATACCTTTCTTCTGCTAGAAGCCTTTTACTACCAATCGAGCTTTGTATCTTACTAGCTTGCCATTTCCACCTTTCTTGAGTTTAAAGACCCACTTACATTTGAGTGGTCTTTTACCCTTTGGAAGTTCAACCAGCTTGTACGTGCCATTTTTCTGCAAAGATTCCATCTCCTCTTGCATGGCTTTCATCCACTGGTTCTTTTGTGGATGGGACATCACCTCCTTAAGACTTTCTGGCTCCCCCTCATCACTGATGAGGACATACTCTGTGGAAGGGTACCTGCTTGAATCTACCCCTGGCCTTTCTGATCTCCTCAGAGGTTGAGGTTATTCTTCTCCCTGAGTGGGGTGATCCACTTGCTCGACATCATCATCAAGTTGCTCCCCCTGCTCAATAACCTCACCAGGTTGCTCCCCTTGCTCAGCAATCTCGTCGGTCGTACTCTGTGCACTTATGGGATTGTTAGAAGTAGAAGGAATAGTAACAAGGTTAGGAATAATACCATTCTTGGCCTTCTCTGACATATCATTAGTAGTTCCAAGTTCACTTTCTCGGAAGACTACATCTCTGCTTCTGATAACCTTCTTCTTTATGGGATCCCACAATCTGTATCCCAATTCTTCATCTCCATATCCAATGAATATGCAAGGAACATATTTATCATCCAGCTTTGTTCTCTGCTCCTTTGGTACATGTGCAAAAGTTTTACAACCGAACACCTTCAGATGCGAGTAGGACACCTCCTTGTTGGTCCAAACTCTCTCTGGGATGTCAAACGCCAAAGGAACTGATGGACTCCTATTGATAAGGTAACAGGCTGTCTGAACTGCTTCACACCAGAATGACTTAGCTAGTTTAGCCATTCTGAGCATGCTTCTCACCTTCTCCACAATGGTGCGGTTCATCCTTTCGGCTACGCCATTGTGTTGTGGGGTTCCAAGAAATATCTTTTCATGTCTGATCCCATGGTTCGAACAGTAATCTTCAAATTCCCTTGATGTGTACTCACCTCCATTGTCACTTCGGAGACGCTTTAGCTTTTGGCCTGTCTCTCTTTCCACCATAGCATGAAAATTCTGGAAATATAAACCCATAATTTTCGTGAAGCATCATCAATAAAAGTAACAAAATATTTGTTACCACTCATCGATTCAATTTCTATTGGAACACAAATATCAGAATATACCAAATCAAGTATATTCAATTTTCTTTCAGACGATGTCTGAAATGAGACTCTATGCTGCTTACTAAATAAACAGTAGTCATAGGGTTTTACCGTTGTACCTTTGGCATAATAAATGAGTGATTTTTTGGCAAGAATCTGCAATCCCTTCTCGCTCATATGACCCATTCTTTTGTGCTATAAATCTGCAGAAATCTCATATTGTGCCGCATTCAATTCACCTTGGCATATTTCTGCATTTGTCCTGTACAACGTGCCATGAGAAACTTCCTTTGCAATCACCAATGATCCCTTGGTGAGTTTTCACTTTTAATTTGTAAAATAGTTCTCGTATCCATCTCGGTCTAAAGCAATTCCCGAGATCAAGTTCATCCGCAAATCAGGTACATATCACACGTCCTTCAGAACAAATGTACATCCGATATTTGTCTTGATACAAATGTCACCAATCCTCGCAATATTTGAGTAACTTGTATTACCCATTCTCACAAGGCCGAAATCACCTACTACATATCTGCAAAAAAGATCTCTTACCAATGTGGCATGGTAAGATGCTGCTGTATCAACCACCCATTCCGACTTTGGACCTGATAAGTGCATGCATTCCTCTTCTTCGTTTATACAGAGGACAACATTATCATTGTTTTGCACCATGTCGGCTGTGTTGTCGTCATTTTTCTGGCCACTAGTTTCACCTTTGCCCTTCCTTGGATTTGGAAAATCTCTTTTGAAGTGACCTAGTTAATCACAATTGTAGCAATTTCTAGCTCTTGATTTGGATAGGTTCTTAGACTTCCCACGAGCTTCGGATCTACCATAGTTGCTCGAACTCCTTTGATAACTCTTGCCTCTACCTTCTGTGATGAGAGCATGTCCTTGATTTTCAGGTTTCTTTCTCATCTTCTCATTGAGTAGAAGAGCCGGTGTGACATCTTTCAACTCAATGGTAGTGTTACCGTGCAGGATAGTTGTTGCCAGATTATCGTACGAAGATGGCAACGAGTTCAACAGCAAGATGGCTTTATCTTCTTCCTCGATTTTTACTCCGAGATTGGCGAGCTGTGTGATTAGTCCGTTAAATATATTTAAATGTGACAAAAAATTCGTACCTTCACCCATGTGTAAGGCGTATAGTTGCTTCTTCAGGTACAATTTATTTGTTAGCGTTTTGGACATGTATATGCTTTCCAACCTTGTCCAAATGCCACATGCGGTGTTTTCATCAATGATGTTATTTACCACATCATCTGATAAGTGCAACATGATTACACTAGCAACCCTTTCATCTAAGTCAGGCCCAATCCTCAGCTTTCATGGTATTAGGCATTTTGGCCTCAACATCTAGTACATTGTGTAATCCTTGTTGGATGAGTAGATCTCTCATCCTTCTTTGCCATGTTGAAAAACCGTTATCTCCGTTAAATTTTGCTACCTCGTACTTTACTCCGGACATTTTTATTTTTCACCGAGTATAGTACTACTGACAGTGAATAGTATTTCTATGAACGAGCAGAACCTGGGCTCTGATACCAGTTGTTGGGAATAAACCCTCCCACAGAAATAATATGCATGGTAATAAAAGCGGAATAATAACGTAGCACCGAGATACGATAATTAACAAGAATAAAAAGATGACAACGACACCAAGATTTTTACGTGAAAAACCCTTTTGAATAAGGAAAAAATCTACGGCCCCGAGTCGAGCAACTGATATCACTATGGCAATGAATTTTATATTTTGTAGGTCCGAGTAAAATACTCTAAAGACCACTACAACACTCAACAGAAATAACTCTCTTTTGATATTCCCACCTCACTACCATATCGCTCACTCTCTATTTTTCTTACAGACTATTTTCTTATATCCTGTCTGTGATGTCTCACTCTTTCTTTCTCTCTTTGTTGGTGTGGTGAAATGAAGAAGCCGAAGCTCTCCTTTTATAGGAGAAATAGCCTACCTCTTCAACCAATCAAAATGAAGGATTGATTGAAAATTTGCAATGCAAAATTTTTCTTTCTTCCGCCTAAGAAGTTTGACATTTTCTTTCTGCTGCCTACCTTATTTGACAATAAGAAAGAAAAGAATCAATTTTTTCCTTAATTATGGGATGGACCCTTAATATTATAACATGAATGAATTAATTAATTGTTTATTTACTTGACTTTGCAGGTTCGTTTATTAAAGAATGAATTTGGATTTGATGATGCTTTCAACTACAAAAAAGAAACGGATATAAGTGCAGCTTTAACAAGGTTAGTATGAGAAATTAACCCCCGACTCCTTTTTTTATATATATATATATATATATAATTTTCTGACTAACTAATTACATTAATTAATTAATTAATTAATTTCAGTTAGTTTCCAAATGGCATTGACTTATATTTTGACAATGTGGGAGGCCCCTCTATTGCACATGAATGCTAATAGTAAGATCGTTGCTTCTGGAATGATATCTCAGTATAATCTTGAAAAACCAGATGGTATTCACAACTTATTTCAGCTCATCACCAAACGGATTACAATGGAAGGGTTTCATATTGTTAAGGATCATTTGAACCATTACGATGGATTTGTCGACAAGGTTGCAGCAATGCTAGAATGTGAAAATATATACTATAAGGAAGATCAAACTGATGGATTGGAAAATGCAGCTGCTGCTTTAATTGGAATATTTCATGGAGAAAATGTTGGCAAGGGAGTCATCGTTGTCGCAGAGGACTAGACATGCATTTCAAAGAACGAAGACGACGATCATTTGATGTTATTGCAATTGCATGCTTCCAATAATATTTGTATCTTTTGCTTGTTTTTTCACTGACAACAACTCGTTCTGAAAAGGCTGAGTTTTGTTATCAGTTTGAATAAAATCCACTTGGTTCGGGTGGATTCGCTATATTGTGTTTTCATTGTTCTGCTTTTTAAATATTATTCCCTCTTGAACTAATAATAAAACTTTCTTGAGTTTTTCCTTACTTTCTTTTTTCTTTATTCTTCTCCTTATTTTGCTTATAACTGACCGCAACTAGCTGGTTCAAAAGTAAGACTATTATTGTTCTTGTTGCTTAATTTTCATTTCATCATTTTCTCTTCAGGTATCATAGGTCAATGCTACATATATTAAAACGAAATTGTAATTTCACTAATGAGTTTAACAGTTTTAAATCAAACGGGTTATGCTTCCTCTAACTGAGAAGAAATTGAAGTAGCTATGTTGGACTTTATCTGTTCATTACACTCTCTGTGATGCACATATCTTTTTTGGATATACCCTTTCCAATTTCAGCTGGTTTACATCGATTAATCTTACCTTGTAAAAAAAAAAATACAAAAAAAAAAAACAGATAAATACATGATTCTGTTAATATTGGTACTGGTAACTGAATTAGATGTCATAGTATGATTTAGGTTGTGTTAGTTTTTGGGATTACAATATGACATCCAATCATCAGTATGACTTACTATCTTTACTATTTTTGATGATATGTAATTACTGCATTGACAGTACTTCTGATATGTAATTACTGTATTGACTATTGACTGTTACTGCTTGTTTAATGTTAGTGAAGTTACTGCTCAGTTATTTACTGTTAGTGGTCTGACTGCCTAGTTTTTTCTGCATTAGAGTCATTATTCTGTTCTAAAGTTGTTCTATATTCAGAACTTCATATTCTGTAATTACTGCATCATAGAATGAATTTACTGCATTAGAGTGGATGCCCAGATTTTTACTGTTAGTGAACTGCCCAATTTTTTTACTGCATTAGGGTCATTATTCTGTTCTAAGGTTGTTCTATATTCAGAACTTCATGTTCTCTAATTACTGTATCATAGAATGAATTTACTGCATTAGAGTGGATGCCCAGATTTTTACTGTTAGTGAACTGCCCAGTTTTTTATTGTATTAGAACCATAATTGCCCAGTTTTTTCTGTTAAATCCACATTATTCTGTTAAACTGAGCATTAACATGCCATATGAAGAACTATAATTAGTGATTACAGCCAAGCTGACCAACACAATAAATTCGAAAATGAAAGGTATTACAACCAAGCTGTCCATATTTGTGCCATATTCTGTTAAAATCGACATTAACATGCCATATAAGGTATTACAACCAAGCTGACCAACACAAAATATTCATGAAAATCTGGATTTTACAACAATTAACTTCATCAAAACCCTACTGCACTACACAAAATGCAAGATTCATTTCATCAACAATGCCACAACAAATCCGACTAACAGTGCAAATGCAACCATAATGAACATCTTCATCTGCATCACTTTCACTTCCATCTCCCTTGCTTTATTCACTTCAACATCATTTATATCCTCCAAAACATCAACTTTTTCCATCAATTTGTCCTTTCAAGCTTGCACGCATCCAACAACATATTCAGCGTCCTGATTTTGATATTGGCAGCATCTAATTTAGATTTGAAATTATTGATTACTATCAACGCTTTGTCCGGGGGGGCTTCGTCTTGCCATTCCCAATATCCACATGACTCATTCTTACAAATACAATCAATAATTATGTTAAAGAGCAGAAAATATTAAACTTTAAATGTATCGACGAGTAATGAATCACAAGCAAAATTCAAACTTACTTCAGGTTTAGCACACTTGTAGAATCTCCTTCCGGGGTTGTTTGTAGTCGTCGAAGTGAAGTCGTTCGCAATCTCCCCACAATAGCACCTCCTTCTCGATGTAACACTAGAACTAGACATTGAACCAAGATTATCAGATAAACGAAGAAGAACAAAGAAATAGAATGAGAAGTTATAGCATTTCAGTTGTGGAAGAGAGGGAGGGACAAAGAGCTTTTATTGCTGGAACCAAAAATGAGTGAACAAATTAGGGTTCACACATTAATAAGGGTGAAGGTTCTAGTATTTTAGGGTCGTGTAATGGGTTTGGGTCGGATCTATATTAAAACTAACCGGATGAGTTTGGTGTTGCAACGTGACCCATTTGTTAAAATAAGGGTATTTGTGTTTAATAGTAAAACGACAAGGGCTCTAATGTTCTAATAGTATAGAGGGCTTATTTAAACTATTGATGATACTAGAGGAGATCCTTTTTCGTTTATTAAATTAACTAAAGAAAGGTGTATATGCTATATTTCTCAAAAGTAGGGGGTTCACCACTTTATTAGTTCTAATAAAGTACTAAAGAACAGAATAACTCATCCTATTTTTGAAAATGTTAACCAAAAAAAGCAAAAACAAAGGTGGCCAAGAAGTCAATGTTTTATTGACATATCCAGAGGGCTAGACAATATATATCACCAATGGTTTACTGATCTAAGATATCGACAATAGACGCAGAAAAAATGATCTATTAGAACTCATAGTTAAAGTGGAGAGCATTATGATTCTAAAATAAATATTGATAAAATATATCTCTAAAACAAAGTAGAGAATAAGTCTTATGAGTCACGTCGGGCAAATCTTGTCTTGTTTATTTAAAGCACAACAAATGTCAAAATTCCGCGCAACTATTCCAAGATTTCCTTCAATTATCATATTCAACTATATCCTTCAACTTGTCATGTTGTTGTTCATTTTCTGATTCTAAAGTTACAATTAGCTTAAGCTCATCATATATATAAATGCACTTTCACACTCACTTTTCCAATACATAGGCACAAAAGTCATCTCTTTCTTCCATTGTTAGTAGAAGAAGAATAGATATGGAAGCCATGGTTCCGTACCTATATTAGCTCTACTTTTCCTTCCTCTATCTCTCTCTTTCATCTTCTTCCTCCGCAAACGCGATTCGAATAGCAAGAAACTTCCAAACATCAAAGTTAGAATGGAAAAATACTCAACTAAAGTGTTCCAAACATCAAATATCTTAAAATTTCCAAGAATCCCGGCCTGGATAGCACAAACGCGTAACGAAAATATAGAATACTAAATAGTGAGGAAGGTCAGAAAGCATTGCTAAGAGCTGTTTTTATAGTGCTTTTTATATACAGTAGCAGAACCATATGCTAGCATAATGGGACACTGGGCAAAGAGTGTCCTGTCAATGCGGATTGCTTTAACCATATAACGAGATCAAAGATCCATTAACCCACAGATGTGGAAATTCAACACCCCACACGCCCAGACCGACAACTGAAGCGTGAATAATATAAGATAGGAGACCCAACATCTGATACCATAATAAAGAAAATAAACTTTGAGTCTAACTCCACCTTAAAATCTAGCGCATAAAAAAGTTAAAGAAAAACTTAGAAGGGAAAAAACCCAAGAAAAGGAAAGAAGACAGTACTAAGCTTGGTAGGTTTCCCATTGGAGCGGAAGTAAAATGGATAAATACAATTTAAAAGGGGAAAGAAATAGCGATCAACACTGACCATTTACTTGAAAAACCGACATTGAGGTCATTAGTGCTCTCCCCTAGGTGGTGTCAATATAATGTCCAGAGTTTCAAATCTGGATATGATCTGTATTTGATGTGCATTATGTTTAATGGAGTAGCGAAACACTGTGATAGGAGGCTAAGTTTTAAGTAAAAATTAGACTTATTATTACAACTACGTCCCAATTACTTCGACGAACTGTTATACTCTTGAATTAGGTAGTGATAATTAAAATTCTTCTCAAACTTGAATCTATAATAGGTGAAATCAGAGGTGTCAATTTGAGCACAACCCATTTGATCCCCAACCCTCGGGCCCATCATTGACCCGTCTATTTGTTGAATTCAGCCCATATAAAGTTGGGCTGATTTTTAGTCTAAATTGATCCATAAGTAATAGCACCGGCTAGTCAGTTTTCGGACCGGTAAATTAAAAAATAACCAGTATTTGTAAAGTCATTAAAAAAAGCCACTGTTTTGCTGAATTTCGGAATGCTTATGGAGCTCTTACGTATAAACTTTCATCATATTTTGTTGGAACTCCAGCACACGGAAAGTTCCAGCATAATATGCGAGATTATGGAGCTCCTGTACATAACCTTCCAGCATATTATGATAGAACTTCAGCACATTATAAAATTACAGCATATTATGTTGGGAGCTCATATGTAAAAAATTCGAATTCCAGTATATTATGCTTGAATATTTCCGGATTTTTAAGAGTGTTTTTGTTCATATTTTATCTTTACATGAAAAGTGGCTAAATTTTAATTACTTTTAAAAATGTGACTATTTTTCAATTATCAATTGTAAATCTGGCTATTTTTGAATTTCACTAAAATATTCTTATAATAATTCTTTGTTTGTTTGATATGTTATATATGACCATAATAAAAGAAAAAAAAAGTCTTATTTGATAATTAAACAATTCATAAGAAAATAACATATATTAATTAAAGAGTTGGCGGGTTGAGTTATGACCCAAATTTTAGCCCATCTTGACTCAGCCATCTCAACCCAAGTAATTTTTGGGTAGGTCATTAGGTGACCCGCCCAATGACTTACCCATTTATTAACTCATCCCATTTTAAACCGCCCAAAATCACCTCAACGCGCGTATTTGACACCACCAGATGAAATCTTCATAGGACTGTTATACATTTGAGATGAAAAATATTGTAAATTTTGGTAGCCTCATCGTAGGCTTAGATTTATGTCATTCTTATTAATATAGTTTCATCTCTTCTGCAATGGGCATGATTTTGTTTTCTTCAATGGGCATAGATTAGCAATAACATAAAAAATAGTTTAGGATTGTTCACGTTAAGTAGTTATGTTTTAAGAAGTCGCCAGTGGGCAGTGGGTACTTGAATGTGTGTTTAGTATTTGCTTTGCGGAAGATTTTATCTCATGAGCACAATCAATAACAAATAAAAACATTTTGGCGGATTATTGGGAAGGAATATTTCATTAAAGTAAATAAAGAACATTAAAAGAGGAGGCTAACGTAGATTACATATGCTATGAATTTGTAAATTAAATAAATCTTAGCAAATGATGATTGATGAATCATATAAGTATTAAAAAGCTACTCAGCCAGCCTTAGTGTTAAATTATCCTTAGTGGAAAGCCATCCACATGACTTTCTTCATTATTCGTATAAATTACTTTAGAAAAGAAAGTAAAAACACTAAAGAGAATATTGAAATTACATGGGAATATAAATGCATATTAGAAATATGTAGCGGAGTTCAATGCACACATACATAACTACCAACTTCTAATACCAAGCCGCAGTCACAACACACAATCACTGCAATCACTCTTCGTATTACAACCTTTTCCGCAAGTTAGAAGGTCATTAACTTGTGGGAGTAGTCTTCTTTAATTTGGAATTCTAAAGGATCGTGATTAATATCCCGTGTTGACATAGCTTGCGTTTTTTAAAACCACGACGAGTTAACTGAAATATTTCAAAATCATAATTTTGGAAATCAAATTATAACATTGTAACGACCCAAAAATCCTAACTTGTCGTGATGACGCCTATCTCAGTACTAGGCAAGCCGACAACATCAATAACCCACGATTTCTTTTAAATTTAAAAACGTAACGTTTAATACAATACCAAAAATCAAGCAATTTCCGATACAACACTCCCAAAACCTGATGTCACTGAGTACATGAGCATCTAATAAGAGTACAAGACTGGAAAATATGGTCTATAATAGTCTGAGACCAAACACGATAAACAAGGAGATAGAGAAGGAGCGACAAGGTCTGCGGAACATGACAACTACCTCAAAATCTCTTGAAAATTAACTGCGCGAAATGATCAGCACCCGCTATGTTCAGGAACACCTGGATCTGCACACGAAGTGCATGGTGTAGTATGAGTACAACCAACTCAGCAAGTAACAATAATAACTAAGGAACTGAAGATAATGACGAGCTACATAATCATAGTTCACTTTCAGTAGTTCCAGCAAAGAATAGACATGCTTTCAAATCCGACAGTTTAAGTCAAATTAATTTATACAGTTTAATTTCAAGTAATCCGGATATAAATTCTTTCAGAGATTTCACAACAATGACAGATAGCAACCAAGTGCAACAACAAATGCAAAGCAAGTACAGCCTCTCAGGCAACAATCACTCAGCTCATCACAACAGCTCAACCACTCGCCTCTCAGCCCTCAGCACTCACACTCAATGGGTACCCGCGCTCACTGGGGGTGTGTACAGACTCCGGAGGGGCTCCTACAGCCCAAGCGCCATAATCTGCACAGACAACCCACGTGTTGCACGGACAACTCACGTGTTATAATATCCTGCACGAACAACTCACGTGCCATAATATCCTTACCTCACCGACAGGCCCTCGGCCTTACTCAGTCCTCAACCTCTCAAATCTTTCGGGCTCTCAGAAATCATAAAGGTCAGCGCAAACACAGATAATATAGTATATCAATAAGTATCGAGAAAGACTAAGGTATAATATGCAAGAAAAATCATAACTGAGTACAAGATAATAATTAGCAAATAATTCAACAAGTACGCGACCTCTACGGGTCTCAACGGTACTATAACATAGCCTAAGCATGATTTCTAACATGATTTATAGTCAAATTTCTTCAATACATAGAGATCATATAGCTAACAATAAATTTTTTAACTTTACAGTTTTTCGGAACGGACCAAGTCACAATCCCCTCGGTGCACGCCCACACGCCCGTCACCTAACATGTGCACCACCTCCAAAATAATCACATGATACCAAAATCCAGGGTTTCATATCCTCAGGACCATATTTATAATTGTTACTTACCTCAACCCGTGTAATTATTTATTCCGCTATGCCCTTGCCATGAGAATTGGTCTCCGAAAGCCTCGTATATCTAGCCACAATTAATTCGAATCAGTCAATACAAATTATTGTAATTAATTCCATAAGGAAATACTAATTTTTCCAATAAAATGCGAAATTAACTCAAAAATCATCCGTAGGGCCCGCGTCTCAGAACCCGACAAAAGTTACAGAATATGAACGCCCATCCAACCACGAGTCCAACCATATAAATTTCACCAAAATCTGACATAAACTCGGCCCTCGAATCTTCAATTAAAGTCTATGAAGATTTCTACCATTTTCAACCCAATCCTTACCCATTTGAACTTAACAATCCTTCCACAACCTTATTGGTATGTATACATAATACTCTTACACCCAAGAATCATACTATAAATCAACCATTTTTATTCCAAACCCTAAATTGAAGAATTGAGGAAAGAAATTTTTACCTCTTTGAAGCCCTAGCAAGATCCTTGTGAAATTTTCAAACCTTGAACAAGAATTGATGGATAAATGACTAAGTCTTCACTTTCTCTCTCTAAAATGCTCTCACCTCTCTCTAAAATATCTTATTTTGGCTCAAAAATGAGCTTCAAGGGCTATAAATCGAAGTTGGGTCGGGTAAAAAATTAGAAAGAATAGAAACTCCGATACAGTTATGCGGTCGCATATGTGATCGCATAACAGGTATGTGATCCGCATACCGGCCGCATAATTTGGCCTCCAAAGCTGGGCGTTACTGACCCGGTCTGAGGTCATTATGTGGCCCGCATACTTATTATGCGGTCGCATAATGCACCGCAAAACAGGTCTGCGGTCACATAGTGCACCGCAGATTTTTCTCAAATCTTGCCCCTCTCCTGATCCACTTTGCGACCATTTTGCGGTCCGTAGAGTGATTCTGCGACCGCATAGTGGTCGCAGAAATGACCATTTTTCGACAAAATTTCCTTTACACATCGGTGCATTGTTCAACCCGAAAAGTCCGAGCCGAGAAATTTCTATAATCTTTGTACTAATTGATCTACCTCGGCACCACCAAACCTTAATTTCCTTTGCAAAATTTTTCCGGGGTCGTTACACATTAGTTAATATCTGGTCAACCTTTTTAACTTAAATTCTAAACCTTGGAACTAAGCACTCTAAATTATTTCAAAACCTCACCTAATATAAACCAATTACCCCGGCAAGCCAAATAACAACTGTAATTTACAATTTGAGCAGAAAATGGGGGAACGAGATTGCAATAGTCAAAACGACCGGTCGGGTCGTTACAATCTCCCCCACTTAAACAAACGTTCCTCCTCGAACGAGCTTAGAATCATACCTGGAGTCTCAAATAGATGTGGATATTTGCTCCGCATCTCCTGCTCAATCTCCCAAGTAGCTTCTCCGACTGGCTGGCCTCTCCACTGCACCTTCACCGAAGCTATGTTCTTTGATCTCAACTTTCGAACCTTCCGATCTAAAATAGTTACCGGCTCCACATCATAAGTCAAATTACCGTTCAACTACACTGTACTGAAATCCAGAATATGAGACGGATCCCCGACATACTTTCGGAGCATGGATACATGGAACACTGGATGAACACCTGATATACTAGGTGGCAAGGCAAGTTCATAAGCCAATTCTCCAATTTTCTTAAGTATCTCAAAAGGCCCAATATACCGAGGGCTCAACTTGTCCTTCTTCCCAAACTTCAACACACCCTTCATGGGTGAAATCTTAAGCAGAACTTTTCCCCAACCATGTGAACAACATCACGAACCTTCCTGTCAGCATAACTCTTCTGTCTAGACTGTGCCGTGCGAAGTCGTTCCTGTATTACTTTAACCTTCTCTAAAGCATCCTGAACCAAGTCAGTACCCAATAGTCTAACCTCACCCGGCTCAAACCAACCCACCAGAGACCGACATCGTCTCCCATATAAAGCTTCATACAGAGCCATCTGAATGCTTGACTGGTAGCTATTATTGTAAGCAAATTCTGCGAGTGGCAGAAATTGATCCCAAGAACCCCCAAAATCAATGACACAAGTGCGTAGCATATCCTCCAATATCTGAATAGTGCGCTCGGACTGTCCGTCCGTCTGAGGGTAAAATGTTGTACTTAACTGAACCTGTGTGCCCAATTCTTGTTGCACTTCCCTCCAAAACTGTGAGGTAAACTGCGTACACAGATCTGAAATAATGGACACCGGCACGCCGTGTAGGCGAACAATCTCGCGAATATAAATCCCAGCCAACCGCTCCGAAGAATAATTAGTACCAACTGGAATAAAATGCGCAGATTTGGTTAGCCGATCTACAATCACCCAAACAACATCAAACCTTCTCAAGGTCCGTGGGAGCCCAACTACGAAGTCCATGGTAATACGCTCCTATTTCCACTCCGAAATTTCAAGTCTCTGAAGTAATCTTCCCGGTCTCTGATACATTCGCCGAGCTACAAACCCAACTATATCTTTCTTCATTCGCCTCCACCAATAGTGCTGCCTCAAATCCTGATACATTTTCGCGGTGCCTGGATGAATAGAGTACCGCGAACCGTGAGCTTCATGGAGAATCAACTCGGGCAAACCATCTACATTAGGCACACATAGCCTACCCTGCAACTGTAATACACCGTCATCTGCAATAGTGACTTCCTTGGCATCGCCGTGCTGAACCGTGTCCTTAAGGACAAGCAAATGGGGATCACCATACTGGCGCTCTCTGATGCGATCATATAAAGAAGACCGAGAAACCATACAAGCCAAAACTCGATTCGGCTTGGAAACATCCAATCTAACAAACTGGGTGGCCAAAGCCTGAACATCCAATGCTAAAGGCCTCTCTGCTACCGGTAAGTATGCTAAGCTGCCCAAACTCTCCGCCTTACGACTTAAGGCATCTGCCACCACATTGGCCTTTCTGGGGTGATAGAGAATTGTGATATCATAATCCTTAAGCAACTCCAACCACCTTCGCTGCCGCAAATTAAGATCCTTCTGTTTAAACAAATTTTGTAGACTCCGATGATCGGTATACACCTCGCACTCGACACCGTACAAGTAATGCCGCCAAATTTTCAAGGCATGAACAATAGTTGCTAACTCCAGATCGTGGACTGGATAATTCTTCTCATGTACCTTTAACTGTCTGGATGCATAGGAAATCACCCTACCTTCTTGCATAAGTACTGCGCCGAGACCAATACGCTATGCATCAAAATATGCAGTATACGACCCTGAACCTATAGGCAACACCAATACTGGAGCTGTAGTCAAAGCTGTCTTGAGCTTCTGAAAGCTCTCTTCACATTCATCCGACCACCTGAACGGAGCGCCTTTCTGGGTTAATTTAGTCATAGGAGATGCAATAGACGAGAAACCCTCCACGAAATGACGATAATAACCGGCCAAGCCGAGAAAACTTCGAATCTCAGTAACTGAAGATGGTCTGGGCCAATTCTGAACTGCCTCTATTTTCTTCAGTCCCACCTTAATTCTTTCACTGGACACTATATGTCCTAAGAATGCCACCGAACTAAGCCAGAACTCACACTTAGAGAATTTGGCATAAAGCTTCTCCTCTCTCAACCTCTGCAATACAATACCCAAGTGTTGTGCATGCTCCTCATGGCTATGTGAGTATACCAGGATATCATCAATAAATACCACGACAAATGAGTCAAGATACGGCTGGAATACACTATTTATCAAATGCATAAATGCTGCTGGGGCATTGGTTAGCCCAAAAGACATCACAAGAAATTCATAGTGGCCATAACGAGTTCTGAATGTCATCTTCAGAATATCCGAATTCCGAATCTTCAACTAGTGATACCCAGACCTCAAATCAATTATGGAGAACACCCTCGCTCCCTGAAGCTGGTCAAATAAATCATCAATACGTGGCAAGGGATATTTATTTTTGATTGTAACTTTGTTCAACTGCCCATAATCGATGCACATCCGCATAGTACCATATTTCTTTTTCACAAACAGAACCGGTGCACCCCAAGGTGACACACTAGGCCTAATAAACCCCTTTTCAAGGAGTTCCTGAAGTTGCTCTTTCAATTCTTTTAACTCAGCTGGTGCCATACGATACGGAGGAATAGAAATGGGTTGAGTGCCCTGCACCAAGTCAATACCGAAATTAATATCCCTGTCGGGCGGCATACCCGGCAGGTCTGCAGGAAATACATCAGGAAAGTCTCTCACTACCGGTACAGAATCAATAGTAGGAGTATCTGCATCAACATCTCTCACAAAATCCAAGTATGACAAACACTCCTTCCCAACCATACGTTGGGCTTTTAAATAAGAAATTACCTTGTTAGGAACAAAATCTAGAGAACCTCTCCACTCAACCTTTGGCAACCCCGGCATGGTCAACGTCACGGTTTTTGCGTGATAGTCTAGAATAGCATGACATGGAGACAACCAATCCATACCCAGGATTACATCGAAATCAACCATACCGAGTAATAAAAGATCAACTCTAGTCTCCAATTCCCCAATAGTTACCACACATGACCGATACACACGGTCCACAGTAATAATATCACCCACCGGTGTAGATACACTAACATGTGAAACGAAGGACTCACAGGGCATATCCAGATAATGAGCAAAATACGATGATGCATATGAATAAGTAGAACCAAGGTCAAATAATGTAGAAGCCTCCCTGTGGCACACTGAAACAATACTTGTGATAATTGCATCTGAAGCAACATCATCTGGCATGGCAGGAAAAGCATAGAATCGGGCCTGACCGCCACCTGATCGGCCTCCCCCTCTTAGGCGACCCCTAGCTTCCTGACCCCCACCCCGAGCTGGTTGGGCGGGTGGTGTAACTGTTGGTGCCGTTGGTAGAGAACTCTGCTGTGGCGCCCCACTCAACAGCCTAGGACAATCTCTCTTGAAATGACCCAATTCTCCGCACTCGAAACAACCCCTCCACTGACGAATATGCTGCTCTTGATAACCCGAAGAATTACCTGTAGAAGCCTGAGCAAACGAGGCATGATGAGAACTCTGCGCTGGTAGTGCACTGAATGAATACTGGCCTGAGTGAGCACTGTAAGAACCGTGGCTAGCTGATGCACTACGATGAACTGGACGACCCGCCTGAGCGTGTCTATAAGAACGGCCCCTACCACGGTAAAACTCACCCCCTAAAGGAACATCGCAGAAATCACCGGAACCACGAGTCCTCTTAGCCTCCCTTTCAACCCGCTCCTGGCTATGAAGCATCTCAATCTGAGGAGCAATGCCAACAACCTCGTCTAAAGTAGCACCAGACACTCTCTCTCTAGTCATGAGTAATCGCAGCTGAAAAGTGAGGCCACCTATGAACCTCCTGATCCTTTCCTTGTCTGTAGGAATCAACCAGATAACATGACGGGCAAATTCTGAAAATCTCATCTCATACTGCGTCACAGACATATCACCCTGACGAAGCTGCTCAAACTGTTTGTGCAGCTCCTCTCTGCGGGACTGAGGTACGAACTTCTCCAGGAATAGACCGGAGAACTGCTTCCAGGTAAGGGGTGCTACACCAACCGGCCTACACCTCTAGTAAGACTCCCACCATCTGAAGGCAGCCCCAAAAAACTGAAAAGTAGTGAATGAGACCCCACTGGTCTCCAAAATACCCGCTGTCTGAAGCATCCGCTGACACTTATCCAGAAAACCCTGGGCATCCTCTGACTCAGCACCGCTAAAAGATGGAGATCAAAGCCTCTCAAATCTCTCAAGTCTTCTCTGCTCATCATCTGCCATAACAGGAACTATCGGGGCCTGAGCAGCTGCAACCGGCTGGGCTGGTAGTGCCCCCGGTTTCTGAAGTCCTTGTACTACCTGGTCTGGAGTACGGTTAATGGGGGTATAAGTACCTCCCCCGGCCTGAGAAGCGGCAGGTGCGGCCTGAGCCGAAACTACCTAAACCAGACCAGTGCAAGCTGCCAATATATGGGCCAAAGTCTCTTGAAGGCCTAGAATCTTAATGGGCACATCCGGTGCCTGAGCTGATCCTGTCGGCTCAACTATATCTAGATTCTGCTCCTGAGCTGGATCAACTGGTGTTACTACAGGTGCTGGTCCAACTGTGGTACGAGCTACACCTCGACCCCGGCCTCTACCACGGCCCCGGCCTCTCGCGGCCCTAACTGGTGGCACTAGTGGTTGACCATCCAATCCAGTAGTACGTGTCCTCACCATCTGTGAGAGAATAGATTAAGAGAAATTTAGTTTTTGGAATCAACAAATTCGCACGATGGAATACAAGAAAATGAAGTTTTCCTACGGTTTCTGCAGCCTCTCGAAGATAAGTACAGACGTTTCTGTACCGATCCGCAAGACTCTACTAAACCTGCTCATGACTCATGAGACCTATGTAACCTACGCTCTGATACCAAATTGTCACGACCCAAAAATACTAACTTGTCATGATGGCGCCTATCTCAGTACTAGGCAAGCCGACAACATCAATAACCCACGATTTCCTTTAAATTTAAAAACGTAACTTTTAATACAATACCAAAAATCTAGCAATTTCTAATACAACACTCCCATAACCTGGTGTCACTGAGTACATGAGTATCTAATAAGAGTATAAGTCTGGAAAATATGGTCTATAATAGTCTGAGACCAAATACAATAAACAAGGAGATAGAGAAGGAGAGACAAGATCTGCGAAACACGACAGCTACCTCAAAATCTCCTGAAAATCAACTGCGCGAAATGATCAGCACCCGCTGTGTCCAGGAAAATCTGGATCTGCACACAAAGTGAAGGGTATAGTATGAGTACAACTAACTCAGCAAGTAACAATAATAACTAAGGAACTGAAGATAATGACGAGCTACACATTCATAGTTCACTTTCAGTAGTTACAGCAAAGAATAGACATGCTTTCAAATCCGGCAGTTTAAGTCAAATCAATCTATACAAGTCAATTTCAAGTAATCCGGATATAAATTCTTTTAGAGATTTCACAACAATGACAGATAGAAACCAAGTGCAACAACAAATGCAAAGCAAGTACAGCCTCTCCGGCAACAGTCACTTAGCTCGTCACAACAGCTCAACCACTCGGCTCTCAGCCCTCAGCACTCACACTCAATGGGTACCCGCGCTCACTGGGAGTGTGTACAGACTCCGGAGGGGCTCCTACAGCCCAAGCTCCATAATCAGCACGGACAACTCACGTGCTATAATATCCTGCACGGACAACTCACGTGCCATAATATCCTTACCTCACCGACAGGCCCTCGGCCTTACTCTGTCCTCAACCTCTCAAGTCTTTCGGGCTCTCATAAATCACAAAGATCAACCCAAACAAAGATAACATAGTATATCAACAAATATCCAGAAAGACTGAGGTATAATACGCAAGAAAAATCATGACTGAGTACAAGACAGCAATTAGCAAATAATTCAACAAGTACGCGACCTCTACGGGTCTCAACAGTACTATAACATAGCCTAAACATGATTTCTAACATGATTTATAGTCAAATTTCTTCAACACATAGGGATCATATAGCTAACAATAAATTATTCAACTTTACAGTTTTTCGGGACGGACCAAGTCACAATTCCCTCAGTGCACGCCCACACGTCCGTCACCTAGCATGTGCGCCACCTCCAAAATAATCACATGATACCAAAATCCGAGGTTTCATACCATCAGGACCAGATTTATAATTGTTACTTACCTCAACCTGTGTAATTATTTATTCTGCTATGCCCTTGCCATGAGAATTGGTCTCTGAAAGCCTCGTATCTAGCCACAATTAATTTGAATCAGTCAATACAAATTATTGTAATTAATTTCATAAGGAAATACTAATTTTTCCAATAAAATCCAAAATTAACTCAAAAATTGCCCGTAGGGTCCACGTCTCAGAACCCGACAGAAGTTACAGAATATGAACGCCCATCCAACCACGAGTCCAATCATATAAATTTCACCAAAATCCGACATCAACTCGGCCCTCAAATTTTTAATTAAAGTCTATGAAGATTTCTACCATTTTCAACCCAATCCTTACCCATTTGAACTTAACAATCCTTCCATAACCTTATTGGTATGTATACATAATACTCTTACACCCAAGAATCATACTATAAATCAACCATTTTTATTCTAAGCCCGAAATTGAAGAATTGAGGAAAGAAATTCTTACCTCTTTGAAGCCTTAGCAAGATCCTTGTGAAATCTTCAAACCTTGAATAAGAATTGATGGATAAATGACTAAGTCTTCACTTTCTCTCTCTAAAATGCTCTCACCTCTCTCTAAAATATCAGATTTTGGCTTAAAAATGAGCTTCAAGGGCTATAAATCGAAGTTGGGTCGGGTCAAAAATTAGAAAGAATGGAAGCTCAGACACAGTTATGTGGTCGCATATGCAATCGCATAACAGGTATGCGGTCCGCATACCGGCCGCATAATTTGGCCTCCAAAGCTACGCGTTACTGACCTGGTCTGACCCGGTATGCGGTCCGCATACTTGTTCTGCGGTCGCATAATGCACCGCAAAACAAGTCTGCGGTCGCATAGTGCACCGCAGATTTTTCTCAAATCTTGCCCCTCTCCTGATCCACTTTGCGACCATTATGCGGTCCGCAGAGTGATTCTGCGACCGCATAGTGGTCGCAGAAATGACCTTTTTCCGACAAAATATTCCTTTACATACTGGTGCATTGTTCAACCCAAAAAGTCGGGAGCCGCAGCTCGCAAGCTCGCCGGGAGAAATTTCTATAATCTTTGTACTAATTGATCTACCTCGGCACCACCAAACCTTAATTTTCTTTGCAAAATTTCTCCGGGGTCGTTACACATTAGTTAACATTCGGTCAACCTTTTCAATTTAAATTCTAAACCTGGGAACTAAGCGCTCTAAATCATTTCAAAACCTCACCGAACCCAAACCAATTACCCCGGCAAGCCAAATAACAACTTTAATTCATAATTTGAGCAGAAAATGAGGGAACGGGATTGCAATAGTCAAAACGACCGGCCGGATCGTTACAAACATATAACATGAACAACATGCATTAAAACATCTTGCACATAATCACATGATTGTTTAGATATATGAAATATACATAAGGTGGCATATGTATCTAAAACATATTGCCAACGATAATAATATAATTAGATTCTAAATATAAGCAAGAGATTAATACTTACTACTAGTTGTGATCAGGAAAAGAATAGTTGTGCTGCTCGTTTTATGAAAGTTGTTGTCTAATTAAGCATCTCAATGTTGCTTTTCGAATGGCGTAATTTATAGGCCTCCTTTCTAAAGAATCTCCAGAATGGTCGTCATAGCTTATTTATTTATTTATTTGTCTGTTTATTTATTTATTATTTCTTAGCTTGCTTTTATGTTCAAGTGTCGATTAAGCTGGCCTCTCTTGTAGTAATGTATTAATATATAAGTTTAGTTCCTTTCTCTCCCACGCTTCCCTCCCTTGAAAAAAGGAGATGTTATCAATGAAACCTAAGTTGTATGGTTAGTTTAGACTTATTAACCCAAATTAAAATAATGAATTGAACTGGTTTCAGATCCGTTCTTTTTGGAATATGCGTGTGAGTATCAAATTTACGATGAACTCGATCGATATATAAGATTTTGCAACTTGAATGTGGTTATTAAAATATGCTATTAAACTGCACATAGTTCCTTTTTGAATGGAATTTGTACACATTTTCTTGTCTTAATTTTGTACATTTTCACCGCAGGATTTTAATAGGGTATTAAGTAATATTATTCACAATTAAAATTTCTGATTGAGTTCTTAGTAATATTGTATTCAGTGGGTTCACCACTGTAAAAATGTATATCAGAATACGTCAATGGCTTTATCTATAATAAAATAATACTAGTGCACAACTCATGCTAACTAAAAATGAAAAACATCTACTCAAACTTTAACTGGAAGAAAAATATACTAATTGAAGTTATCTATCACATTCTTAGTAGTTTCTCCAATACATAAAATATAATTTCAATCAACACTTTTGCAACTTTTATTTTAATTTTATCTCTCTTTTTTCTTGTTTCTCCTTATGTCATTAATGCAAATCAGTATATAATACAACAAAGCATAGAAAATATTACTCTATATATTATATTACGTCGAAGAGTAGTTGACTATTTATTCCGTTAAACTTCATTACCCCTTTCTCCATGTGAAGATTTACAGAGATTATTCGGCAAATCGTACGCATCGGATTACAACAACTCATAATATATAAAGATGAGCAACTTTTTCTAATCCAGCGTATCGACATAGATTTGGTTGAAATTTGAAAAAATAATTAACTTTTGGAAGTTGAAGTGGTGTTTGAACACGTAATTTATTTAAAAAATAGTTGAAGTTTTGTGAGTGGAAAAAATATTTTCACCCAAAAATTGACAGTTTTTGGGAACTTGAAATTCTTTTTCATTTTTAAAAAAAAACTGATTATATTGCATGAATAAACAATATTTTCAAAAGGATTTTGAAAACAGTTACCAAAACTTATGGCCAAACGAAAGTTTGGTTTTTCTCTTTCTTTACTCTTCTTCTTATGCTACAATGCAAACCTTGCTGTGCTTTTTCTAACCTTGCTTTTGCTGCGGAAGCCGAATATATAGAGAGTGATTAAATCACAACTACTAAATTTAAAGGTAGCTAATAAATAGTAAATGAGATAATAATAAAATGAACACTAAAAATTAACGAGGTTCGGCAAAATTTGATTTTTGTCTAGTCTTCGGACACAATCAACTCAAATTTATTTCACTTCAAAAATACAAGTGAAATACAAGAGAGAAAGAAGATTCAAATGCCTTAGGATATAAGAAGGCAAGTGAGAGATGTTTACAAATGAACAAAACTCTTGCTATTTATAGAAGGAAAATGGCCTTAATAATGTCATGCATGACATCATATTAAGTGTGATCATGCAATGTAAATACATGAAAAATACATCTATCAATTTTTTCCAAAAAAGAGGCTTCAAATATTCACACTAGTTCACATTAATCTTGTCAAATTCAACAAATCTCCACCTTGGCAAGATTTCACTTTTTTAATTTTCTCTCACTGATAAATTTTGATTGTATCTTCAACTTCAATCTTCAAAGTTCAACAATGTTGAAACTTGATCGCAGTCACTACTTTTGTTAGCATATCGGCAGGGTTGTCTGTAGTCCTAATTTTCTGCACCATGACTCCACCTTCTTCTATAATATCTCGTACAAAGTGATATCGAATATCAATGTGCTTCGTCCTTTCATGATAAACTTGGTTCTTTGTTAATTGGATAGCACTCTGACTATCACAAAATAGTGTGATGCTTTCTTGACCAATACCAAGCTCTCTAAGTAACCCTTGAAGCCAAATTGCCTCCTTTACAGCCTCCGCAATTGCTATGTACTCTGCCTCAGTCGTAGACAAAGCAACCGTTGACTGCAAAGTAGACTTCCAATTAACTGGTGCATTTGCAAAGGTGAAAATATAATCAGTAGTTGATCTACGCTTGTCCAAATCACCTGCATAATCCGAGTTACAATATCCAACCAGATACTGACTATCTTCCTGCTCAAAAATCAATCCAACATCTACAGTATTACGAATATACCGTAGAATCCATTTCACAGCTTGCCTATGCTCCTTTCCTGGATCATGCATATACCTGCTTACAACTCCGATAGCATGTGAAATATCAGGTCTTGTGCAAACCATTACATACATCAAGCTACCAACGGCATTTGCATATGGCACTCTTGACATATACTCTCGTTCAACTTTATTCTTCGGCGACATAGCAGCACTAAGCTTAAAGTGAGGAGCAGGAGGAGTGCTAACCGACTTCGTATTCTCATTCGTGCCAAATCGATCTATTACTCTCTTCAAGTATTCTTTCTGAGATAGATAGAGTTTCTTTGAATGTCTATCTCTTTTTATCTCCATGCTAAGAATTTTTTTCGCCTCACCCAAATCCTTCATCTCAAACTCCTTTCTTAGTTGAATCTTCAACTTCTCAGTTTTCCTCTTGACTTTTGGAAGTTATCAATATATCATCAACGTATAGGAGAAGATATATGAAAGATCCGTCTTCAAGCTTACGCAAATACACACAATGATCATATTTGCTTCTTCTGTACTTCCGCCATAACATAAACTTGTCAAATCGTTTATACCATTGTCTAGAAGATTGTTTCAATCCGTACAACGACTTTTCAAGTTTGCACACCATATTTTTCTTTTCAGCAACTTTGAATCCTTCTGGCTGAGTCATATAGATTTCCTCTTCCAAGTCTCCATGTAAAAATGCAGTTTTTACATCTAACTGAACTAGTTCCAAATTCAACTGTGCTACCAAAGCCAACAAAACTCTAATGGAGGAGTGTTTCACGACTGGAGAAAATACCTCATTGTAATCAATTCCCTCCTTTTGAGCGTACCCTTTGGCCACCAATCTTGCTTTGTAGCGAACATCTTCTTGGTTAGGAAATCCTTCTTTCTTTGCAAATACCCATTTGCACCCAATTGCTTTCTTGCCCTTCGAGAGATTGGCCAATTTTCATGTGCAATTCTGATGATATAAGTGTTACAGAAAAAGAAAAAAAAAAGTACCACTTGGGAGATAGTTAAAAAAATTCAGTTCAGAAGCAACCCTACGAGCACAAAAGTGCGGAGGTAAGTAACTGAGGATAATTATGAGCGAGTAAGAACATCAAAAATTCCTTCAGGTATACCACGTAATAAGCTCGCAGCTTTATAAGAGTCATAGGATCTCCCCTAAGTACTACAACGAAAGACTAGCTGAGAAAATAAGGAAGAAGGCTTCAACTTAAGCATAGTGACATAAAGAAAAAATGGTCTTGTAACAACAGTCTCACTACAAAATTGTATGCACTCCATAAGAAAGTGGCACCTATCGTGGCTAATTATCTGGAAGAATAAAAAAATCAAAAGGTGATATTTGAGATCATATGAGTTACAGGAAATTCCAGTATTCGTGGGCAATGAGATATGCCATGTATTCATGCAACAAGTGGTAGAATGACTAGGAAAAATAGTTGCTTATGTTTAGAGGCAACTGAGAAGGCATGAAAGGAAATCTATGGTGCTAGCAATTTAAAGGAAGATTACGAGTAGTATAAATAGATATGTATAGGTCGCAAGCTAAAGTATGATAGAGCGACAAGGTTTTAGGTAGATAAGAGTAAGAATATGAAAAGGTGAGTGAGAAGATGACGAGAACAGGTAAGGCCTCGAGATTAAGCCCATCAAAACAAGAGAGTTGATGGTTTCCATAAGTTATAGAAATCTCGGTACAGTCTAAAGGAACTTAGAGGAGTCTAAGAATATGAGCAATTAGAATAGATGAAATGATGCCCTGGTAGTAGAATAAGGATGTAATGGTGATAGATAAGAGGATGGAGTTTAGGCTTTTGACTGAGTAATGATTTTAAGAAAAGGGATTTCATGAATTGCATGGGATTAGAATACCCATATAAGATGAATCACGCTGGGATACTATGAAATACGGTTATTGAAGTATAGTATCACCCCTAGGTGGATCAGGAAAATCACTTCAGATGTTCCCCGATGAGACGTGAGCCCTAGTGACAATGTATTACGTAAGAGGTATCAAGTTATCAGTGGTAGATATAGATCAACATTAAGGTGAATTAACAATAGATGGATAACAATTCTGAAGTATAAGAGGAGGTTATGATGTCATTCTTTAGATGGACAGTAATAAGGAAGAATTAAAGGACTTAGATTTATACATATGGAAGAAGTAGTGAGAGAGTAACCTAGAGTTGGGTAGTAGACCTCGGTAATAATAAATCGAAGTAAGTGTTATAGTAAGGTATGACCCAACTAGATGCACTAAAGCCATAAGGACAGATAATCAAGGCTAGGAAACAAAATATAGCAATAGTGGTACATTCAACAAAGTACCAAGCGAAGAACTTCAGTATACCTATACATGCCCAGAGGGACAGCTTGTCGTAGTCCTATATATGTTCACAAAGTAAGGCCTAGAGATTGGCTAAAAGTCGGAGAAAAATGAGAGAAGAGTCGCATAGGCACACATACAAGGGCAAAGTCGTATAGACTACATGATAGAAGGTAGCAATAGTTACGAGATTGGAAATATTCCGACCACGAGTCGTGGCGTGAGAAAGAGGCCTAAAGAGGGGGGGAATGCCCTGGCCTTTGGATTTATTCATAGAACAGTTGCCTAGATGGCAAAGGACAATATTAAAGTATTCATAAGAGCCATAGTTATGACAATGATAAGCGCATCAGTCAACATTCGAGGACGAATGTTCCAAAGGGGAAAATGATGTTACACCCCATGTTTTTGTACATGAAAGTACGTCGTAAGTCAATTGATGTAAGCTTGAAAATGAGATCCTCTTTGAAAGTATATAAACTAATTTAATAACGTTACGTCCCATTTTTGCAAGCCTTTAAGAGTTATCATTCAGGGACAAATATTTCTAAGGGGACATACTGTTACACCCCATACTTCAGACGTCACTATCATTTAGGATTATCTAATGTAAGCTCAAAAAGAACGAAATTCTTCTACAAGGATAAGAAAGGTTTACCGAAGTCTTAAATAAGTTAAGGTGAATATGAAAATTATTAATCATGATTTAAATGAATTTAAAGTCATTATATGACTATATATGATGTTTGGATATGAAATATAAAGTTTGGGAAAAATCAGATTTAAGTTGTGGAAAAGTCGAGCTAAGATTTGCCTTGTAACAAGCCGTTTTGAGAAATTAAATTTTTAAGCTTTATGAGGTCATTTTGGGACATATTATATACCAAAATGAAGGTATTTGAACCTAGTTTACATTGGTCTAAACCATTTATTCATACGATATTGGAGTAGAGAAATATGGATTTTTAAAATAGGGTCGCCAAGTCACGTCGCCGCACTTCGGAGAAACTGGCAGGTTTATAGGCCAGATTGCGAGGCGGTTTTCTCCCAATATATTGCGAATTACAGGGATATATTTATATTGAATTAAATCTTCATGTATCTAGTTTCTAACTCTATAAACCTTTCATCGATACAACATCGGAGTAGAGAGATATCCGCATTTTTGCGAGACTGCGCAAGCAGCTCGGTTGGGACCCACTTGAGACGGCCACCGACCTTACGTCTTTTAAAAGATTTTTCAGCTTCATTTCGGGTCATTTATCACCCAAATTTCGTCCAACAGCTCTCCAAAACCCTCCCTAACATATCCCAAATTCCCAAGAACCAAACTCAACGTAAATAAACTCAAATCATCATCAAAGGTGTTAAAGACTACAAGAGAATGCTTCTATGATGTTGTGGTATGATTGACGACTATTATGAGATAAGTTGAGATAGGGTTTCAAGTTGTATCTGCTGTCCAAGGTATGTATAACATCTTCTTGATTTTGCCTAAGGTTAATCATGTGTTGGTTGTGTTGTTTGAGTGAAAAACCATAAAATAGCACTTGAAAGAACATGGGATATGATTGTCTTTTTGGTTGGAATATTTTGTGGCTAAATATATGGTTTGTGGTGACTGAAAATTGTGAGAAATAATTTGATAATGTTGTGGCTGTTGTTGTTAAGTTTTTCTAAGTGTTAATTAAGTTTATTGAAGAAGAAAATATGAAAAATAAGTGATTGACGATAAAAAAATTAAGGTGTTAGATGTATGGGGCTGTTTTGGAAGGCATTTTGTGAATGTTTTGAACTAGAAATAATATAGTACATATAAGTATGATGTTCTGAAGGTTGTAAACTAATTTATTGAATAAGAGTTGGATTCAATTTATATATTGTTATGAGTCAAAATGAGCTTGCCGCTCAATATGATTGTTAAGATAATCAGAGAAACTCATATTGGATTATATTGTTGTTGTTGCTATTGTTGGTTATAGTTGTTGTTGTTGGGTTGTTGATGACCCTTAGTGGTTTTTAGGATGTATTAAAAATAGGGTAGTTGCTGCCCGATTTTTCTTAAGCCAAATGACAAGCCAAATACGATGGTACGACATTATATGTTAACGGCAATATCATTTCACTTGTTGTAGATGCAAGAAGTTGTGTTGGGCTTGGTTGAGTAATAAGGAAGAGATCATACAGGTATGTTAAGGCTATCCATTCTTTCCTTTGGCATGATCCATATAATACAAACGAAACGTGCAAATGCAAAACTTTCATAAATGACTTTATTCATAGAAGTACTAGGGGTGCCTATGTTCTTGATTCCCCATGTGTCATATTATTATATCTTCTGTTCATGGGTATCAGAAAAATACGTAAGTTGCTAAAATTTATCCGAAGGCATATTAATCTTATGACATTCCGAGAAATCTTACTGACTTACTTCATTATGCATTGCATTCATTTATACATGTACATTGACCCATGACCAGATGGCGTTATATACGCGTATATTATATGTATATGGGATATGGAAAAAGGTTATGGCGTTATATACGCACCACCACCTGATCAGCTGGTATACGTTGATGATTTCGCCCACAATGGCTGAGATGATATGATGGGATGCCCTCAGAGGCTTGATGATATTATGTACGCATATACCTATGCATGGAATGTAATTTATACGCACATGCATGACATTATAAATTTTTCATGATTCACAGAGCTATTCAGAATTACATGTTGAGTTCTTTACTCCATGTTTCTTTCATGTCTTTTATATACTACTGTCATGCCTTACATACTCGGTACTTTATTTGTACTAATGTCCCTTTTGCCTGGGGATGCTGCATTTCATGCCCGCAGGTTCTAATAGACAGGTTGAGAGTTCTCCTAGTAGGCTATCAGCTCAGCGGAAAGTGTTGGGGCACTCCACTTGCTCTGGAGTTGCCTATCTGGTCAATATGATTTGGACATATATTGATTGGTATGGCAGGGCCATATCTCGAACTTTATGACATTTATGTACTCTTATAGGCTTGTAGACAGATGTCATGTATATGGATAATTGTATGGCCTTGTCGGCCTATGTTTTGAGTATACAAATGATCATGTCGGTCTTATAGGCCTATATGTCTCATGCATAAGCTTCTATATCATGTTGGGTCATCCCATGTCAAGCATTCTCTTATGTTTAATTCTAGTTATATCATGATAGCCTTTCCGGTTCATTTACCCATGATAGGATGATAAGAAGGATACATTACATTGGTACTCGGTTAAGTTAGGCACTGGGTGCCCGTCGCGGCCCTACGGTTTGGGTCGTGACATCGTAAATGCGATCCCTATTTGCGATGGTTCTCAAATACGAACCCAGTGTTGCAAATGCGACACCTGCAACTAAACATAAGGGTTCGGAGTCGGGAGTTTTCATCATATTCTCTCATTTTAGAACCCCTAGACTTGGTAGGAGGCGATTTAGAGTGGGTATTTTCACCTACAAATATTGTGTAAGTAATTCTAATCAATTTCCAACTATATTTCATGAATATATCTTAGATTTAACATCAAATTTATGTGGATCAAATAGGAAATTTGGGGATTTTTGTCAAAGTTTTGAAAAATGAAGATGTGAGTTTTGAGAATCAATTTGGACTCGGATTTGAAAACTAATCACATACATGGACTCGTAGAATTATGGATAGTCGGAATCTACCCTAGGACCCCGGTTTTGACCGAGCGGGCCCGGAGTTAACTTTATTTTGGGAGATGAGTAAAGATCATAGCTTTATCTATTGTAATTGGTTTCTCTTGCATTGTTTGATGCTATTAAGTTATTTTTTGTTAGATTTGAGGCGTCTGGAGGCGAATTTTAGGGGAAAAGCTATTTTCGAGGATTTAGTTGGCCTAGTTGAGGTAGATATCTTGCCTAACTTTGTGTGGGGGAACTACCCATTAGGATTTGGGTTGATTGTGCTATTTGTGTTATGTGAAAGACGTGTACACGAGGTGACGAGTATGTACACGAGCTATATGTGGTGTTTGACCGATTTAGGTTATTTAGACTCTTTCCATACCTTTAATTGAATTGTCATAACATGTTATATCTCTAATTACTAATCTACTCTTACATGTTTTAATCTACTCTTACATGCTATATTTGACGTTGTTAGCATTTGTTCTACCTCTTACTTGTTATTTTGCTTTTACATGCCTTAGTTGAAGTTATTTCCTTACTTATTATCTTGTTACCTCTTTAATTGTTGAATTACTTTACTTGAATTGTTATTTCGTGGGATATCTTCTTGTTGAGTTATTGGTGGTTGAACAGTTTTATCATTTCCTTATTTGTTTTACCTGTATTTGTTCGCGTTGGTTTCTTGATATTCTTAACATGTGTTCATTCCTTGTTACCTTTATTGTTCTAGATTTCGTTGTTGGATTTCATTATTGAACTGTTTTATTGTCATTTATTTCTTCGTTCTACATTGTTTGGCTGAACTATATCTTGTTCAGTTTCTTTTATCCTAGTAGGTGTCTTGACCTGGTCTCGTCACTACTCTACCGAAGTTAGGCTTGACATTTACTGGGTACCGTTGTAGTGTACTCATACTACGCTTCTGCAAATTTTTGTGCAGATCCAGGTACATCTTCCCGTGCTAGACGCTATTTATTGATTGGTTAGCCGCTTTTCGGAGAAGTTAAGGTATCCCTGCTCGACTTCCGCAGTTCACGAAGTCACCTTTAGTTATCTTCTCATACTATTATTTCCATTATCATACAGTGTTATAGTAGAGGTTTTAGAATATTATATAGAGCTTATGACTCAGTTCCACCGGCTTTGGGAATTATGTTGTTGATGTTCTATTTTGAGAATTTATATGAGCTAATCAGTTTTATTTTAGTATCTCAGTTTGGTTATTTCTATTAAGCTATCATTAAATGTTAGGCTTACCTAGTCGATCACGACATCCTAAGGTATAAAATTAGGATCGTGACAAGTTGGTATCAGAGCTCTAGGTTCATAGGTGTTACGAGTTATAAGCAAGTTTAGTAGAGTCTTGTGGATCGGTACGAAGACATCTTTACTTATCTTCGAAAGTCTACGAAATTATTAGGAATTTCCACTTCTTTGATTCCTTATCGTGCGATTTGGTTGACCTCGAAATCTGAATCTTTGACTTTCTATTCTCCCACAGATATAGCGAGGACATGCACTGTTGGATCCGACGATCAGACACCCGTGCCCCCTGCTAGAGCCGCGAGAGGCTAGGGTCGAGGCAGAGGCTGAAGAGGGGCATATGGTGCAACTAGAGCATCTGCCCGAGCAGCGACTGAAGAGTTACCAGTAACTCTGGTTGGGAGACAGTCACCCGAGGCGCCTGTTTTCACCCCTTTACTTTAGGACACCCTAGCACAATTTTGAGCATGTTCGGTATTCTAGCTCAGGCGGGGTTGATTCCACTTGCACCAGGTACATCTAAGGCTGGGGGGAGCTTAAACTCCCGCGACCCATACTCCGGAGCAGCGGGTCCATGTTGATCAGGTCCCGGAGGTTATGCCAACGCATCCTGTTATTCCGATTCAGTCCGAGGTCAGGGCAGTGGCATCTGAGGAGGAGCAACTGATACTTGAGAGGTTCAAGAAGTATCATCCTCCTACTTATAGTGGCGTAAATACCGAGGATGCGCAAATTTTTCTAGAGAAGTGCCACTATGTTCTCCGTACCATGGGTATTGTGGAGATAAGCGGAGTTACTTTCACTATATTTCATATGTCTGGAGCAGCCTACAGGTGGTGGAAGGCTTATGAGAAGAGTATGTAACGACCCAACAGGTTATTTTAAGTGTTGTAGCCCTGTTCCCCCATTTACTGCTCATTTTATGCTTAATTGTTGTTATGTGACTTGCTGTGGTAGTTGATTCAGTTCTGGGGATGTTTCGGAATGCGATGAGACACTTAGTCTCAGGGCTGGAAGCTTAAGTTAAAAAGGTTGACCGGATATTGACTTATATATAAATGACTCCAGAATGGAGTTTTTATGGTTTTGTTAGCTTCGTTTGATGATTTCGGACTTAGGATGTGTGCGGATAGTGATTTAGAGGCCCGTAGTTGATTTAGGCTTGAAATGGCAAAAATTGGAAAATTAGAAATTTTGAAAATTGAGAAGTTTGATAGAGAGTTGACTTTGTGGTTACCGGGATCAAATTTTAGTTGTAGGAGTTGGAGTAGGTCCGTTGTGTCATTTATGACTTGTGTGTAAAATTTGAGGTCAATCGTACTTGATTTGATAGGTTTTAGAGTCGAATGTAGAAGTTGGAAGTTCATAAGATTAATAGGCTTGAATTGATGCGCGATTCGTTATTCTAGCATTGTTTGATGTGATTTGATGCTTCGAGCAAGTTCGTATGGTGTTTTAGGACTTGTTGGTATGTTTGGTTGAGGTTTCGGGGGCCTCGGGTGGATTTATGATGGTTAACGGATCAAATTTTGGACTTGGGAGATTGTTGAAGTTTTTCTGGTGCAGAGGTCTAGTTGTCTTATACGCGATCGCGTGGACAGGTCCGTAATCGCATAGGCTTAATCGGGCAGCTGAGGTTTTTGTTCTACGCGTTCGCGAGTTGAGGGCTGCAATCACGTAGTTCAGTGAAGCAGTGAATCACAAACGCGTGGCTAAGGTCGCGTTCGCGAAGAGGAAAGGTAGCAGCAGCTGAGGTCATGCGTTATTCATCGTGCTCGCGTGAAGAGGGACGCAACCGCGTAGGTCTGAGGAGGCAGTGCTTTGCGTTCGAATGGGTATTGTCGCGTTCGCGTAAGGTTAATTCATGGGGCAGCATAGTTGTGCTTCGGATCGCGAAGCATTTTTCGCGATTGCGATTAAGGACATCAGGGCAGAACTTAAATATTTAAAAAACGAAGGTTTGAGTTATTTTACAAAATTTGATTTTGGGAGCTCGGTTGGAGGCGATTCTTGGAGAGATTTTGATGGGAGTGATTGGCATAAGTGATTTTTAGTTTCGGTTAAATTCCATGATTATATCTTTGATTTCATCATTTAATTAGTGATTTGGGTTGAGAAATTGGGGAAAAATGGAGGAAACTTCTTAGGCCGAATTTTGGGGATTTGAGCAAGTTTTTGGTATCGGATTTGGTTGGACTCGTGGTTGAATTGGTGTCCGAATTCTGTAACTTTTATCGGATTTCGAGACGTTGGCCCAGTGGTTGACTTTTGAGTTGTCTTTTTGACTTTTGATATAGAACTTAGTATTTTCTTATGGAATTGATTCCTTTAGTTCCTGTTGATTGTATCGAATTATTTGTGGCTAGATTCGAGGCATCCGGAGGCTGATTCACGAGGCAAGGGCTCGTTGGAGTAGAGATTCTCTCGGTTTGAGGTAAGTAACACTTCTAAACTTGATTCTGAGGATATGAAACCTGAATTACCTGTTATGTGATGGGTTTTGAGGTGACGCATATGCTAGGTGACGGGCGTGTGGGTGTGCACCATAGGAATTGTGACTTGGTCAATTCCATGAAACTGTATAGTTGCATAATCTTGTTGTTATCCGTATATTCTCCATGTGTTAGAGAAATTGAGCTGCGAGTCATGTTATAAATCATGCTTAGGCTACAAGCTGGTATTGTTGGGATCCAGAAAGGTCGCATTGCATGTTGAATTATTTTCTTAATTTGCAATTATGTACTCAGTCACAACTATTATTTACATATCATATCTCAGTCTTTGTTGCCATTTATTGATACATCATATCATCATTGTTTGGGCTGATTATTATGATTCTTGTAAGCCCGAGAGACTGGAGAGATTGATGACAGAGTGAGGCTGAGGGCCTGATTGTGAGGATATTTATGGGATCATATCATCATTGTTTGGTTTTATTGATTCATTCCATTATTCGCTTATTATAGCGTTTGGGCTAAGTTTGCCCCTCCGGAGTCTGCACACCCACAGTGAGCACATGTACTACTGAGTACGAGTGCAAGTGTCGAGCGATTGGGATTATTGAGTGATTGTGAGGAATGAGTGACTGTGAGGAATGAGTGACTGTGAGGATGGAGTGAATGAGAGGACTGAGTGATTGATACTTTGAGAGTATGCATATAATTTCATCAATGTTTTGTACTTCTGTTGGCATACATAACTGACATGTAGATATCGAGATGTACCATATCTAGTTTCAATTGAACTTTACATATTTTACCTGTTTGGTCTTTAACTGTTTAACTTGGAAGCATGCTTATATTTTTGTACTGTAATTTTGTAATTGAACTGTACCTGTAAAGCTCGTCACTGTTTTCAGCCCAATAGTTAGACTTGTTACTTACTGAGTTAGTTGTACTCACGCTACACCCTGCACTTCGTGTGTAGATATAGGTATTTTCGGGCACAGTGGTTGTTGATCTCAGAGTTTCCAACCGTTCAGAGATTATCGAGGTAGTTGCCCTGACGTCCGCACACCTTGACTCTCCTCCCCTATCCCTCAGTTTTACTTATTCAGTTTCTGTTTTCTTAGATAGTATATCAGACTCTGTATTTGTATAGATGCTCATGTACTCAGTGACACCCTGGTTTTGAGAAACTTGAGTATTGGGTTTTATCCAATATTTATTAGATTTTCACTTATTTGAACCTATTTTGATATATTATACATTTATTTTAAATTTGAAAGTGTTGGAAATGTCTGAGTAGTTGACTTTTCTAATATCATGATAGGCGCCATCACGACAGGTTGAATTTTGGGTCGTGACAAGTTGGTATCAGAGCCTAGATTATATAGGTCTCGCGAGTCATGAGCAGGTTTAGTAGAGTTTTGCGGATCGGTACGGAGACGTCTGTGCCTATCTTCAAGAGGCTGCCGAACCCTTAGAAAAACTTCACATTCTTGTATTCTTGTAGTGCAGATTTATTAATTCCGGGAACTAAACTTCGGTTATTCTATTATCTCATAGATGATGAAGGCATGTGCTACCGGGCCAGACGGACATCCACCAGTACCACCGACTAGGGCGGCGAAAGTTTGGGGGTCGCGGTAGGGGCCGAGGTGCAGCTCATATAGCAGCTAGAGCAGCACTTGTAGATCCACTAGTTGCTCCAGCTCAGGAGCAGGTTCCATATGTGGTTGAGCCAGTGGGGCCAGCTCAAGCACCAATTATGCCCATCATGATTCCAGGCTTTCAGGAGGCTTTGGCTCAGATATTGACTGTGTGTCCTAGCCTTACTCAGGCGGTTTCTGTTTAGACCGCGCCAGCCACTTCTCAGGCCGGGGGAGGTACTCAGACTCCCGCCACCCGTACTCCATAGCAGGTGATGCAGGGACTTCAGACACCGAGGGTACTACCAGCCCAACCGTTTGCAGTTGCTTAGGCCTAGGTGGGTCCCGTTATGAGTGATGATGAGCAGAAGAGACTAGATAGATTTGGGAGACTCCAGCCTCCATCATTCAGTGGGGCTGAGTTAGAGCATACCCAGGACTTCTTGGATAGGTGCCAATGGATTCTTCGTACGACGGGTATTTTGGAGACCGGTGGGGTCTCATTTATTACTTTTCAATTTACTGGGATTGCCTTCAGATTGTGGGAGGCCTATGAGAGGAGCATGCATGTTAGTGCTTTACCACTTTCATGGCATGAGTTCTTCATTCTCTTCTTAGAGAAGTTTGTGCCACAGACCCGTAGGGAGGAGCTGTGCAGGTAGTTCGAGCAGCTATGTCAGGATGGCATGTCTGTAACCCAGTATGAGATGAGATTTTTAGAGTTGGCTCATCACGCAATTTGGTTTGTTTCCGCTGAGAGGGAGAGGATTAGGAGGTTCATTGATGGCCTCCATTATCAGTTGCGTTTTGTTATGACTCGGGAGAGTGTATCTAGTGCTCGATTTGACGAGATGGTTGATATTGCTCGGCGTCTAGAGATGGTCTGTAGTCAGGAGCATGAGGAGAGAGAGGCCAAGAGGCCTCGTGGTTTTGGTGGTTTCAGTGGTGTTCCTTCTGGGGGTCAGTTCTACCACAGCAGGGGTCATCCTTATAGGTCTGCTCAGATGGCTCGCCCAGTTCATCGTGGTGCATCAGCTAGCTATGGTTCATACAATGCTCGTCCGGGTCAGTCATCTTTCAAAGCTCTCCCAGTTCAAAGTTTATCTCGTGTTCCATCGATTCAGGGTTTACCTATGCCAAGTCCTTCTAGAAGTTACTCTGGTACTCGGGGCCCGATTCAGCCCCCACCACTACCAGCAGGGAGTTGCTTCAAGTGCGGGGAGTTTGGGCATATGTGGAGACAGTGTCCTTGTCGCCCGGGAGGTCCAGTTCAGCGGAGGAGTCAGGCCACGACTTTAGCACCAGTTACTTCACCACCCGCCCACCTAGCTCGGGGTGGGGCTCAGGCAACTAGGGGTCGCCCCAGAGGGGGAGGCCGATCAGGTGATGTTAGGCCTGATTTTGTGCTATTCCTGCCAGACTAGATATCGTTGCTTCAGATGCAGTGATCACATGTATTGTCTCAGTGTGCCACAGAGATGCTTCCACATTATTTGACCTTGGTTCTATTTATTCCTATGTATCATCCTATTTTACTCATTATTTGGATATGCCCCTTGAGTCCTTAGTTTCACATGTTCATGTCTTTATGCCGGTGGGAGATACTATTGTTGTTGACCGTGTATATCGTTCGTGTGTCGTGACTATTGGGGGATTAGAGACCAGAGTTGATCTCTTATTTCTTAGTCTCGGGGCTTAAAGCTTAAGTTGAAACGGTTAACCGGATAATGACTGTTGTAAAACGAGGGCCTGATTGTGAGGATATTTATCAGATCGGGCTGCACGCCACACCATGCTTTATTGATTTATGCCATGATTGGCTTATTATAGCACTTGGGTTGAAGGAGCCCCTCCCGAGTCTGTACATACCCCCAATGAGTGCAGGTACCTACTGAGTACGAGTGCGAGTGTCGAGTGCCGAGTTCCGAGTGTAGTGTGATTGAGAGGAATGATTGACTTCGAGGAATGAGTGATTGTGAGGAAAGAGTGACTGTGAGGTTGGAGTGAATGGGAGGACTGGGTTACTGTTACTCTGAGAGGATGCGTTGATTTCATTATTGCTGCATGTAGATATCGAGGTGTGCCATATCTTGTTTCAATTGAACTTGACATATTTTACCTATTTGGGTTTTAATTGTTTAACTTGGAAGCATGCCTATATTTTTGTACTGTAATTTTGTAATTGAGTTATACCTGTGAAGCTAGTCACTACTTTCAGCCCAATAGTTAGACTTGTTACTTACTGAATTGGTTGTACTCATACTACACCCTGCACTTCATGTGCAGGTCCATGTGTTTTCGGACATGGTGGTTGCTGATTATCAGAGTCTACCGTCATTCGGAGATTATTGAGGTAGCTGCCCTAGCGTCCGCAGACCTTGACTCTCCTCACCTATCCCTCAGTTTTTACTTATTCAGTTTCTTAGACAGTGATTCAGACTGTGTATTTGTGTAGATGCTCATGTACTCAATGACATCCTGGTTTTGGGAAACTTCAGTTTTGGGTTGTGACAGTTTTATCCATTATTTATGAGATTTTCACTTGTTTGAACCTGTTTTGATATATTTTAAATCTATTTTAAATTTGAAAGTGTTGGAAATATTTGAATACTCGACTTTCCTAGTATCATGATAGGATCCATCACGACAGGTTGAGTTTTGGGTCGTGATAGTGTAGCCCAGTCGATGCAGCTTCACTCACATGGACTTAGTTTTTATAGATGTTCTTGAGAGAGTTTGTTCCCTAAACACTTCAGGATGCATGGCGCACGGAGTTTGAGCAACTTCGCCAGGGTACTATGCTAGTGTCGGAGTATGCTATTAGATTCAGTGAGTTGTCCTGACATGCTCCTGCCTTGGTTACCACAGTTAGAGATCGAGTCCGCAAATTCATCGAGGGGCTAAACTATGGTATTATATTCAACATGGATCTAGAGTTAGAGACGGATACCCCATATCAGCAGGTGGTAGAGATCACGCGAAGGTTGGAGGGTATGCAGGATCGTGAGACAGAGGATAGGGAGGCCAAGAGGCCTCGAGATTCTGGATGATATAGTGGTGCCCGTGTTGTAGCTACAACCCGTCATGGCAGGGGCTATGTGAGCTATCCAGTTCATCCAGCACTTCTATCTTCTAGTGGTGCTCCAGCTATTCCGAGGTCTCAAGTTGCCCTGTCCATTTCTCAGCCACTATCCATTTCACCTCCTGCACGAGGTGCCTTCGGTGGTCAATCTAGCCGACCAGGCCTGAGTCAGCTTCAACAACCACGCCCACAAAAAGCTTGTTTTGAGTGTGGCGACACTAGACATATGGTGAGAGACTACCCAGACTTAGGAGGGATGCACCTCTACAGACTATTCAGGCTCCTCGGATTCCACCTGGTCCACAGACTTCACCGGCCATGGTTGTTGTTCCAGTTGCCGCTCCACCTGCACTGCCAGCTCGGGGTGGAGGTCAGGCGGGTAGAGGTTGCCCTAAAGGGGAGGCCAGGTTAGATTCTATGCTTTTTCGGGTAGGACGGAGGCGGTCGCATCAGACGCAGTCATCGCATGTATGGTTTTGGTTTGTCATAGGGATGCATCATTCTTATTTGATCCGGGATCCACTTATTCATGTGTGTCATCTTACTTTGCTCTGTATTTAGATATATCTCATGATTCTTTGAGTTCTCCAGTTTATGTGTCCATGCATGTGGGAGATTCTATTATTGTGGACTGTGTGCATCGGTCGTGTTTAGTTGTTATTGGTGGTTTTGAGACCAGAGTTGATCTATTGCTACTCAATATGGTAGACTTTTATGTGATATTGGGCATGGACTGATTGTCGCCTTATCATGCTATTCTGGATTGTGACGTCATGACTGTGACACTAGTTATGCCAAGTTTTCCACGGTTAGAGTGGAGGGGTACATTGGATTATTTTCCTAGCAGGGTTGTGTTCTTTCTAAAGGCTCAGTGGATGGTTGAGAAGGGGTGTGATGCATATCTAGCCTTTGCGAGAGATGTCAGTGCTGATACTCATACCGTTGAGTCAACTCTGGTAGTGAGAGACTTTTCAGATGTATTTCCAGCAGATCTTTCGGGCATGCTGCCCGATAGAGATATCGATTTTGGTGTTGACTCTTTGCCGAGAACTCAGCCCATTTCTATTCCACCATATCGTATGGCACCAGCGGAGTTGCGGAGTTGAGGAGTTGAAGAGGCAGTTGCAAGAGTTTCTTGATAAGGGTTTCATCCGACCTAGTATGTCTCCTTAAGGTGCCCCGGTTCTATTTGTGAAGAAAGATGGTTATGTGCGGATGTGCATTGATTATCGGCAGTTGAACAAGGTTGCAGTGAAGAACATGTATCCATTAATGCGCATTGATGACTTATTTGACCAGCTACAGGGTTCTAGAGTGTTCTCAAAGATTGATTTGAGGTCAGAATATCATCATTTGAAGATTCGGGATCCGAATATTCCGAAAACTACTTTCAGGACTCGGTGTGGTCACTAGGAGTTCCTTGTGATGTCATTTGGGCTGACCAACGCCCCACCAACATTTATGCTCTGATGAACACTGTATTCCAGCTATATCTTGATTTATTCGTCATTGTGTTTATTGGCGACATCTTGGTGTACTGCTACAGTCGTTAGGATCATGAGCAGCATCCGAGGATCGTGCTCCAGACCTTGAGGGAGAAGAAGTTGTATGCAAAATTTATCAAAGTGTGAATTATGGCTTAATTCGGTGGCATTTTTGGGCCATGTGGTGTCGAGTGAGGGGATAAAGGTATATCCGAAGAAGATTGAGGCTGTCACACCTAATTGTTCCCCCACAAAGATATATGTGTTATGGATTATTGTGGGTTAAAGAGTTTTTCCAATTAAAGTGACAAAATTGAATAGGGATTATTTTATTTATAGAGTCGCCACTTGGAATTGATTTTTTGGGTGTTCCAAGTCACCTTTTATTTGAATCCCTAGTCAAAAGAAGGTTTGACTCTATTATTATTGGTCTGCGAAAATAAAATCTGGGTAAGGAATTCTGTTGACCGGGGAGAAGGTGTAAGGCATTCCTCGAGTCCCGTGATTCTAGCACGGTCACTTTATTGACTACAACTTGGCTTGAATTAAGTTTAGATAAACTGTGATTTATTGGTTTCCATGTTGTATCTATCCGCTTTTATATTAAAATATGGAATTATCTTTGAAACGAATCACGTATGTGAATCCATTTTGTTTATTGTGCAAAAATCATGTCACGTATACGTGCACGCAATTAATAGCATTTTAATTATATTTAAGGTTGTTTCGCCCAAAGTTGCGCGAACGCATACCTTAATTTTAGTTTTGGGAATCGTAATTATGTCACGCGAACGTATACATAATCACGATGATTCCGAGTACGCCTAAAGCATTCTAGCGCATTCATGATTTGTTTCTTTCCTAAGTTTGAGATTATTGTGAAGGCCATAAATTATGGAATTACTTGTGGAAGAAGTGTATGATTTTAGATATTTGAATAAATAAGCCATCATGTACCAACACCCTACAACCCAACAATTGAAGCCCAAACTCATTAGAGTCCAAATCTTCCCAACTTTAAAGCAAGTTTGAATACCATATTTCCAAAAACATGATTAAGCATTAGCATTTAAGGACTAACTTACATTATAATTTATAAAGTTTAAAGGCAAATAAATAAAATCACATGAAATAAGATAAAAAGAACAGAGGGAAGAATAAACCTTTAATGCAAAATTTCTAATTAAATGAGTCTCCAAGAATAGGTACAATAACTCAGACGAACGCCGAACAAGCATAAGCGACGAATAACATCAAACCTAGTGAACGGAGCTCCAACGGAATCCTCGACCTCGACTATTGACTCCACTTTTTGGCGTATAAAAAAGGATGTTATGAAATATTTTTGTTTGGTTTTGGGTGATGGCTTGCTGGATTGTTTGAAAGAAAGACGAAGAAAGAATGACACGAGTAGAAATTCCCTTAGCGTAGAAGAAGAAAAAATAATTTCTCTCAATTCCCTCCTCCCTTTTTTTCTCCTTCTCCTCCTCCCCCTCTCCTCACATTTCTCTTCTATTTATAGAAAATAAATTCAAAATTTTTTCAGATTATTTTTTTATTTTTTTATTTTTTTATTTTATTATTTTATTATTTTTTAATTAAAAAGAATTCCCACTTCCCATTTTTCTTCTTTGTTTTTTAAAAACCAATTCCCCACTTTCCTTTACTTTTCGTTTTTTAATTTCCCACTTTTTACTTTTCTTTTCTTTATTTTTCACTTATTTTACTTTTCTTTTTTTTAATTTCCACTTATTTTACTTTTTTTTTTAATTTCTACTTTCTTTTACTTTTTTTAAAACAATAATTTCCACCTACTTTTACTTTTACTTTTTTTATTCCATATTTTTAATTTTTTTATTATTTTATTCTCATCCGAAAATTAAAAATAATATTTAATTTTTTTGGTTTTTTTAAAATTTATTTTATTTAAAAATAAAAATAAAAAATAAAAATAATACTAATAGTAATAATTTGATCTTTTAAATTATTTTTTATTCTTACCCTATATAAAAAAATGTATCAAAGCTAAAAAAATATATTAAATTTCTAAAAGTAATTACATAGTAGAAGGTGGTAAAAATTCAAATATAGTCAAAAATTAGGTGCTCACAGCTGCCCCTCTTTGCTTGAAAACATGAAGAGTTTTCATGCAAAGACTAGGTGAGCCATGTGACTAATGTTTGACCAAACTGTTATTCAAAAGGAAAAGAAATAAAAGATAGGGTGCAACCGAGTCCTGATTTTGGACAACTTACATATCCCGGGTTATAGGGGAATCAGGTCACGTGTAGTTCAAGGAGAATGGTGGAATGATGAATTGAGGAGTCGAGTAAGGTTTCGTCGAGGCTCTAGTCCGCGGTCCTGCTATTATATCAAAATAAAAAAGAAACTCAACAAGCCTATCAGCTATGAGTTATAGGATTCCTATCTCTGAGTCTTCTGAAACTTGATCTTGAGTCTTGACTGGTTCTTCATGCATACTCTTATCTAAACCTTGATGCTCGCTAGTTGTAGGTGCTAGTTCATTGTTCTATAGCTTCTTATAATCAAAACGGGATTCCAATACTTGTGGCTTCAGTCATGTCTTGCGCATTCCACATCTTTTCAACTAATTTTGCATTTTGGATTCACCTATTTTTTATTTTCTTTTATTCTGAATTGAGACTTCTTCTTTTGGCCATCTCGAACCCTATGCCTCGAGGTAAAACCTACTCAAACACCAAAAGAAACAAACGAGCGAAATTTTTCTGCCCCAGTTTGCACTAGGACAATTTCGTGAGTTATTGTAACAAAATTCAAAACTAGTTCTTTATTGAAAGCAATAAAAGGTCGGGAATGGTGTACCCCGAAAAACAATCAGAGACTAGGGAATGGAGACCCTATGTCTAAAATGAAAGAAACTAGGGAGTGGAGACCCTATATTGGAAAAGCGACTAGGGATTGGTGTACCCTGATACTGTTAAGGAAATGTAACCAGGGGATGGCACCCTGTATTACGGAAAAGAAATGTAACTAGGGGTTGGTGCCCTATATTACTGAAATAAAAATGAATCCCCAGGGCGAAAAGGTTCTACCTGGGTTAAACTGTGAACAACGAGCCTGGCGAAGAGTACTTCTACCCGAAATATGAGCTGGATCCCCCTAGGAGAAAAGTTTCTACCTGGGTTAAGCTACGTAAAACAGCCTGGGCGAAGAGTACTTCTAACCGGAACTATAAGTTGGATCCCCCTAGGCGAAAAGGTTCTACCTGGGTTAAGCTACGTAAAACAACCTGAGCGAAGAGTACTTCTACCCAGAACTATGAGCTGGATCTCCCTGGACGAAAAGGTTCTACCTGGGTTAAGCTATGTAAAACAACCTGAGCGAAGAGTACTTCTACCCGGAAACTATGAGCTGGATCCCCCTGAGCGAAAATGTTCTACCTAGATTAAGCTACGAAAAATAACCTGGGCGAAGAATACTTCTATCCGGAACTATGAGTTGGATCCCCCTAGGGGAAAAGGTTCTACCTGGGTTAACCTACGAAAATCAGCATGGGCGAAGAGTACTTCTACCCGAAACTATGAGCTGGATCCCCCTAGGCGAAAAGGTTCTACCTGGGTTAAGCTACAAAAAATAGCCTCGACGAAGAGTACTTCTACCCGGAACTATGGGCTGGATCCCCCTAGGCGAAAAGGTTCTACCTGGGTTAAGCTACGAAAATTAACCTGGGTGAAGAGTACTTCTACCCGGAACTATGAGCTGGATCCCCCTAGGAAAAAAGGTTCTACCTGGGTTAAGCTACGTAAAACAACCTGAGCAAAGAGTACTTCTACCCTGAAACTATGAGCTGGATCCCCCTAGGCGAAAAGGCTCTACCTGGGTTAAGCTACAAAAAACAAGCCTAAGCAAAGAGTACTTCTACCCGGAACAATGAGCTGGATCCCCCTAGGCGAAATGGTTCTACCTGAGTTAAGCTACTGAAAAACAACCTGGGCGAAGAGTACTTCTACCCGAAACTATGAGCTGGATCCCCCCAGGTGAAAAGGTTCTACCTGGGTTAAGCTACGAAAAACAGCCTGGGCAAAAAGTACTTCTACCCGAAACTATGAGCTGGATCCTCCTAGGCAAAAAGGTTCTACCTGGGTTAAGCTATGTAAAACAACCTGAGCGAAGAGTACTTCCCGATGCATGCTAAAAATAAAGGAAAGTGGAAATTTTGAGGAAACTTACCTTTGGCGATATTCGTCCTTTAGGAATCGCCATTCTGCACTGCTTTGTTACTACTGCAAACAAAGAAAAATCATGAGTGTTCAAAGTGGTGGTCAGTTTGAAGCCTTGATGTCTTTGGCAGCTTGGCTTTGTGCCCATCTTCTTTTGATGATGATTTCAACCTGCCACTAGATGTTTCATGACAACTACTTGCATTTCTGGCCCCAGAGAGCCCTTCTTTTCAAACTTTTACATGACGGTTGGTCACGTGGAACTTAACCTTTTCAACTTTATTTTTCCTTTGTGGCATTTCACTTTAGACTTCTTTCCTCCAAAACTTTCAATTCCAGAGCATTGGGGAACCTTTGGCTTTTCAATCTTTGCCAAAACGGTTATCCACTTGGGACTTAACCTATTCAACTTCAGGCACTTTCAATTTGATTTCCTCCTTTTGAGAGTTTTTGATTTCAAAGAATCAGCCCCATGGCCAGTCGGGGTTGACTTGATGCCCCTGCCGAGGTTGGGTGCCTTTTCAATGTATCTGTTCGCTTCAAACCAGAGATCTGTAATCAGTCTTACCATCCTTTCTTTGCCTTTATTTTGACACGAAGTTATACTGAAAGGGATTCAAAGAAAACAGCAATGGAGAATGTGTTTAAACAAGAGGTGTCCTTTTCGGGGAACAAAATTAAAGAAGGACTTATCTGGGAGTACATGCGGACTTCAATGAACATGACATGCCTTTTGGACCGGATGTCTGATCTGTGTAAACCGTCCGACTCTCAGCAATTCAACACAACTTTTGCCTCGAAACCTTGCCCAGGACTGTATCGATGCCAATGGCTGTGAAGATCTCTTTTCAATCTATAGTGCTCTTTGTGGATTTTCACTAGCTGACCTCTCTCATTTCTCTTCTCACCATCTCCTTATAGTGCCCTTTGCGGGTTTTCACTAACAAGACTCTCTTATTTTTATTTTCTCTGCTCGACATTGCCCTACGATGCCCGTGAGGGTTTTCACCAATAAGACTCTCTTATTTTATTTATCTCATTTGGTTGTATCATATCCAAGTAATTGTATCCTCCAATTCTTGAACATTCTCGTTGATTGATCGGAAGGACTTGAAAAGGATTTGGGTAAAAAGGATTTGGATTGAATTACAACTTTGGAACCTTTCAGGCGAAATCATTTTCGAACCATTGTAACATCTGCTCCAGTTTCAACTTTTGGGGGAATGTGGATTTTTGTATTGGTATGACTGAACCCTAGAGAGAGGCTGCCTATGTATCCTTTCAGAATCAAGTCAAACGTAGTTCAATGTAACATGAACTGTTTTTTTTTCTTTTGTTTTTCTGTCTGTTTTGTTTTCTTTCTCTTTACTTTTTCTTTTTTTTCTTCTCTTTTTTTCTTTCTTGTTTTTTTTTTTTCATAACTCCTTCAGGTTCCAAAGAGGGTAATCAAAGAAAGGTAACCGGCTCAAAGGGTTGGAAAAAAGGGTTAATGATGTTTGGGTAGCGAGAATGAAAGCATTCGTCATCTCAATCAAAGAGCATTAAAGGTGTGTGAAGGGTCAAACATAGTACCTTTTTGACTTCATCAATTTGGAGGCAATTTTCTTTAGCTTCTTCATGATGCGGGAGGATACATCTCAGAACGAGTTGCCCCACTTCAAATTTCCTGGGCCGCACTTTCTTGTTGTAGGCACTAGCCATTCTTTGTTGGTACAACTGCTCGTGACAAACTGCGGCCAATCGCTTTTCATCAATCAGTGTCAATTGTTCCAATCGATTCTTGACCAAATCTTTATCCTCAATCTCGGCTTCAACAATGATCCGAAGAGAGGGAATTTCAACTTCTTCTGATTTCATTCTAACTTGGCCTAGGCCTACTGTTCCAATTCTTTATTTATTTTCTCACAAGCCTTATCTTCAACACATTCTGCTTCTTGATTAATTATTTCGAGGTCTGACAACATTTTAGGATCTAGGCATATAGTCCGCAAGAATGTCATGTCATTAAAATCTGCATTAACAGAACTCAAAAGAGAAAATAAGAAAGGTGAAAAGATTAAGAAAATAGACATTCAATGAAATATTAATTTTATTTGATTTGATTTTTTTATTTTTTTTTATAGAAGTGTTTACATCACAAAGTAAGACAATAAAAGTAAAACGTCCGCATTACACCCTGAAATAATCCAGACACAGAAAAGATAGCAAGACCGGCTACCGAGACTCCCATCTGACAGAGAACTTTTCAGGTTTGACGCCCATTTTTCGGTTTCTCTTCTGCCGCGGAAATGGCTACTGTGGCTTTCAGTGCTGGATCAAATTCCTCATCTTCACAGATCATTCCGTGCAGAGGATTGTTCATCATACTAGGGGCCTCTTCATCCCTAAGCACTATTTCCTTGACCTCGATGAGGTCTTCCACTGCTCTCTTAAGAATCCAACAGTCTTCTGTATCATGTCCCACTGCTCCAGAGTGGTATTCACATCTAGCATTAGCCCGGTGCGCCAGTTCGGGCTACTGGCTGCAGTAGACCTAGCCTAACTAGCTTTTTGGAACAAGCTCGAGTATGATTTACCAACAGGGATGAACTGATTCCTTCTCGGGAGGCTCTTTTTTTTTTTTAATTTGTTTTTTCATACCTTGATTTCTTTTTTCTTTCTCTTTTTGTTGTTTTTCGCTCTTTATTTTTCTTTGTTATTTATTTTTGTCACTCTTTTCTTTCTTTTTCACTCAATTATTTTCTTCATTTTTTTTCGGTTTATTTTTTCACTCAATTTGTTTATGGCTATGATCGAATCCGATGGGGATTGCCTACATATCATGACGCCGCATGAATTAGATCATTACGTAGTTCAGGAATACCAGAAATAAGGTAAATAAGCTAACTCGTTTTCTAATTTACTCATCAATCTTTCTTTTGTTTTGAAAATCATACCACAAAAGCTCCTTACAAGGAAACTATTTTGGATTTAGAATTTTCTCTCTTTTTTTATTCAAAGTTTTCGAAAGAAAGACTTCTAAACAAGAAAGAAAATATTTTTGGTTTTTATTTTGTTTTTATTTGGGATTTTCTACGGAAAGACTTCTAAAGAAGAAATTGAATGAAAATATTTTTGGATTTTTAAAAATTGGGGTCAGAACTGATGAGGTTTGCCTATGTATCTCACATCCGGTGAGAATCAGACCCGCGTAGTTCGGTCCATTTTGACAGAATAGGGGAAATATAACACTTCAAAATTTTAGCTCAATTTAAAATGTCTTCTTCTTTTTTTCAAAATTTTGGCAGAGTTTCGGGGTTTTTTAAATACCGTAATTTTTGGAAACCGGATGAATTTTTTCTCTCTTACCTCTCACTCCTGCTTTTCTCAATTTTCTGTTCTTATTCTATAAGTCGGTCAATATGCAAACCAGATCAAACAAAATAGACAAGTAGCATGTAGGATGCATTAGGATGGTCTTTTATTTTGGGTACACCTATCCTAAACGGTCCCAACCCCTATGCTGAGTTCCCAAAGTCAAATGCACGTGATGCAAACAAACATTCCTACTAGGGATCCGGTATGAGGCTATGTTATTCTAGGTTTAAATCCTAGGGGTGTGTTTTAGACCTGGCTTACCCAAGCGGAAACGAATCACGTGTGTGAATCTATTTTGTTTATATGCAAAAATCATGTCACGTGTACGTGCACGCAATTAATATCATTTTTATTATATTTAAGGTTGTTTCACCCAAAGTTGCACGAACGCATACCTTGATTTTAGTTTTGGGAATCGTAATTATGTCACGCGAACGTATACATAATCACGATGATTCAATGAATTATGAGTACGCCTAAAGCATTCTAGCGCATTCATGATTTGTTTCTTTCCTAAGTTTGAGATTAATGTGAAGGCCATGAATTATGAAATTACTTGTGGAAGAAGTGTATGATTTTAGATATTTGAATAAATAAACCATCATGTACCAATACCCTACAACCCAACAATTGAAGCCCAAACTCATTAGAGTCCAAATCTTCCCTACTTTAAAGCAAGTTTGAATACCATATTTCCAAAAACATGATTAAGCATATAGCATTTAAGGACTAACTTACATTATTATTTATAAAGTTTAAAGGCAAATAAATAAAATTACATGAAATAATATAAAAAGAACAGAGGGAAAAATAAACCTTTAATGCAAAATTTCCAATTAAATGAGGCTCCAAGAACAGGTACAATAACTCAGACGAACGTCAAACAAGTATAAGCGACGAATAACATCAAACCTATTGAACGGAGCTCCAACGGAATCCTCGACCTCAACTATTGACTCCACTTTTTGGGGTGTAAAAAAGGATGTTATGAAGTATTTTTGTTGTGTTTTGGGTGATGACTTGCTGGATTGTTTGAAAGAAAGACGAAGAAAGAATGACACGAGTAAAAATTCCCTTAGCGTAGAAGAAGAAAAAAATAATTTCTCTCAATTCCCTCCTCACTTCTTTTTTTTCTCCTTCTCCTCCTCCCTCTCTCCTCACATTTCTCTTCTATTTATAGAAAACAAATTCGAATGTTTTGCAAATTTGTTTTATTATTTTATTATTTTATTATTTTTTAATTAAAAAAAATTCCCACTTCTCATTTTTCTTCTTTTTTTAAAAAAACTAATTCCCCACTTTCCTTTACTTTTCATTTTTTAATTTCCCACTTTTTACTTTTCTTTTTTTTATTTTTCACTTATTTTACTTTTCTTTTCTTTTTTTTAATTTCCACTTATCTTACTTTTTATTTAATTTCTACTTTCTTTTAATTTTTTTTTAAAAATAATTTCCACCTACTTTTACTTTTACTTTTTTTTATTCCAACTTCTTTTACTTTTCATTTTTTAAATTTTCACATTCTTTTACTTTTATTTTTTAAATTTTCTACTTTCTTTTACTTTTTAAAAAAAACAATTTCCACCTACTTTTACTTTTACTTTTTTTTATTCCATAGTTTTAATTTTCCTATTATTATATTCCCATCCAAAAATTAAAAAAAAAATTTAATTTTTTTGTTTTTTTAAAATTTATTTTATTTAAAAATAAAGATAAAAAAATATAAATAATACTAATAGTAATAATTTGACCTTTTAAATTATTTTTAATTCTTACCCTATATAAAAAAAATATAACAAAGTTAAAAAAAATATTAAATTTCTAAAAGTAATTACATAGTAGAAGGTGGTAAAAATTCAAATATAGTCAAAAATTAGGTGCTCACAGAGGCAGTTCAGAATTGGCCCAGACCGTCTTCAGCTACTGAGATTCAGAGTTTTCTTGGTTTGGCTGGGTGTTATCGCTGTTTCATAGAGGATTTCTCATCCATTGATGCATCTATGACTAGATTGACCCAGAAGGGTGCTCCTTTCAGATGGTCCGAGGAGTGTGAGGCGAGCTTTCAAAAGCTCAAGATTGCTTTGAATATAGCCCCAATTTTATTATTGCCTACGGGTTTGGGGTCTTACATTGTGTATTATGATGCATCGTGTGTTAGGCTTGGCGCAGTGTTGATACAAGACGGTAGGGTGATTGCTTACGCGTCTCGGCAACTATTATACTTGCATTGAAGATTTGGAGGCACTATATGTATGGTGTTCCATGTGAGGTCTATATCAACCACCGGAGTCTCCAACATCTGTTCAAGCAAAAAGATCTTAACTTGCGGCAACGGAGATGGTTGGAGTTTCTTAAAGACTATGATATCACTATTTTGTATCATCTCGGGAAGGCCAATGTGGTGTCCAATGCCTTGAGTATTAAGGCAGAGAGTATTGGCAGTTTGGCGTATCTATCGGCAACAGAGAGGCCACTAGCCATGGATGTTCAGGCCTTGGCCAATTAGTTTGTTAGATTGGATGTTTCGGAGCCCAGCATGGTTCTTGCTTGTGTGGTTTCTTGCTCTTCTTTATATGAGTGCATGAGAGATTGTCAGTATAACGACCCCCATTTGCTTGTCCTTAAGGACACGATACAACACAGCTATACCAAGGAGGTTTCTATCGTAGATGACAGTGTCTTACGGATGCAAGGCCATATATGTGTGTCCAATGTATATGTGTTACATGATCCTTGTGGAGGCCCACAGTTTGTGGTACTCCATTCATCCGGGTGCCGCTAAGATATATTAGGATTTGAGACAGCACTATTGGTAGAGGAGAATGAAAAAAGATATAGTGGGGTATGTGGCTCGGTGCCTGAATTGTCAGCAAGTGAAGTATGAGCATTAGAGGCCGAGCGGTTTACTTCAAAGACTTGAAATTCTTGAGTGGAAATGGGAGCGTGTTACCATGAATTTCGTTGTTGGGCTCCCACGGATTTTGAATAAATTTGACGCAGTATGGGTGATTGTGGACAGGTTCACCAAGTCGGCTCATTTTATTCTAGTGGTGACTACCTATTCTTCTGAGCATATCAAATCTATATTTGTGAGATTGTTCGTCTCCACCATGTACCGATATCCATTATCTCTGATCGAGGCACACCGTTCACATAGTTATTTTTGAGAGCCGTGCAGCGTGAGTTAGGCACAGGGGTTGAGTTGAGTACAACATTTCACCCCCAAATGGAGAGGCATTTCGAGCGCACCATTTAGATATTAGAGGATACGCTTCGTGCCTGTATTATGAATTTCGGGGGCTCTTGGGATCAGTTCTTTCCGCTTGCATAGTTCTCCTGCAACAACAACTACCAATCAAGTATTCAGATAGCTCCTTATGAGGCCTTATGATTAACTATTAACTAAATTAGACTATCCTAATTATCTAAACAAGAATTAAACCTAAAAATATTTGATTCTAAACTAATAAAATAAAATAATATAAATAATGAACTTTGAACAGAGAAAGAGCAGATTTTTATGATATCAATGTAATGAAAACGATCTAGGGTTATGGGCTATCTAACAATCCTATTGTATTCTTCAATTGAATTGACCGACTAATTTATCTAGCTTATTGGTTGACAGGGTTAATATTGCTCATAAGAATCTGTCGAGTTCTTACTCGCCTATTCAAGCTAACCTAACGCCTATATGTCTATGGAATTAGAATCAACAAAAACGCATTTATAATTCCTGTAAATCAACCAAGCAAGGCAATTAGGTATATGTCTATCCTAACTACGAATCCATTTTCCGATGCCCGAGTTCAAGAACTTGCTCTACTCAATCCTATATGCAATCTAGAATTCCCACTTTCGAGTTCAATTCTAGATTCGTAGATAGTATTCAATTGGTGATCAAGCAATTAAATAATTAAGCGCAAGATTGAATAAATAAACCAACATGATAAATCAAGAAGGCAAAATCAATACCCGAATAACAATAGTCATGAAAGAACCACAACCCTAGAACGTGAAGTTTAGCTCCACATAGACATGGTAGCCAAACAACAAATCATACAAAGAAACATAAAAATTACTAAGTTTGGTGGGAGAAAGATGGAACTTGATGAATTCCGACCTCCACGGCGGCTCTGTGCTTGTGTTTTTCTCTCAAAAACGTCCTCCCTCTCCAAAATAGGTTTAGGACCCCTTTTATACAAGTTGGGACCGTGTAGGACCGAAATAACCAAGTCCCAGACGAAATAGAACAAATCACGTAATGCAGGTCGAGGCCGGCGTGTAGCGGTAAATCCAGTAACGTTTTCGCCTAACTTTTGCTTTCAAGTTGCTGCAAAACTTTGGATTGCCTAACGTTTCCATTTTTCTTGTTTCTTTGCTTTTTCTTTCTTTGTTTGCAATTGTCTTTAATTTCCTCCACTTAATGCTCTTCATAATCACATAATTAATGATCCCATATTTGTAGTGTATAAAATACACATTAAAATATTTACTTTGCTCCTAAATTTTATCTTCAAAGTACCTACACATAAAATAAATTCAATTAAGCATAAATATAATACAATTTAGCATTAGAACACCAAAATGTAAGGTAAGTAATGCACAAAAAATATAGAATTATATCCAAACATCACCTATATAGCAGACGATGTCGTTCTCCAATTGGTTGGTTTGAGTCGGGTGAGGCTAGGTTATTGGGCACAGATTTGGTTTGGGATGCCTTGGATAAAATCAAGTTGATTCAGGATTGGCTTCGCACAGTACAATTTAGGCAGAAGAGTTATGCCGATCGGAAGGCTCGTGATGTAGCATTCATGGCCGGAGAGAGGGTTTTGCTTCGGGTTTCACCTATGAAAGGTGTAATGAGGTTCGGGAAGAAGGGGCTAGTTAAGCTCTAGGTATATTGGTCCTTTTGAGATCCTTGAGAGAGTTGGTGATGTGACTTACAAGCTTGCATTGTCACTCAACCTATCGATAGTTCGCCCGGTGTTCCATGTTTCTATGCTCTGGAAGTATTATGGTGATCCGTCCCATCAATTAGCCTCAGCTCAATCCAATTAGACAAGGATTTGACTTATGTTGAGGAGACGGTGGATATCTTGGACAGACAAGTCCGGAAGTTGAGATCAAAGAACATTGCTTCGGTGAAAGCTCAATGGAGGGGTCATCCGGTCGAGGACGCGACCTGGGAGACCGAGCACGACATGTAGAGTCGTTATCCTCACCAATTCGTCACTTTAGGTATGTCTCTATGCACGTTCGAGGACGAACGTGTGTTTTAAGAGAGGAAAAATGTAACGACCCGATCGGTCATTTTGTGTATTTGCGCTCTGTTTCTCCTTTTGATTCTTCATACATATGTAATTTTGATTTTATAACTTACGCGGTTGATTGGTAATCTAAAGTTGCTCGGTTAGTAAAATTGAAATCCTACGAGTGTAGGTCGTGATTTTAATCTCGTGAGCTGGGAGTTTTCCACGTAAAATACTGTTGTGTTATCTACTTGCTGTTGTGCGTGTGTTCTGTGGGAACTGATAGAGAACCAAGTTTTCTAGACAGTTTGATGGACATTTAGTTTATATCAGAGCTTCTCCTCCCTTCTTCTCTATCCTTTATATTTCAATTCAGGCATTTCTGTTTCATTATTAGTACTAGCGGTAGTCCTTATATTTTGAGTTGAGTAGTAATCTCATTTCTTTGCTAAAGTAATAGAAAAGGGTGTTTGTAAGTTTAACTGTGACATTTAGCTACTGGTTGATTTGGGATCATTACAACAATAAAAGCCAAAAATCATGCATAGAAAGCATATCTAAGCAGAATTCATTCTTATTCAAAGTCTTCACTTGACTTTCTTTATTACACGTACTAAATATGAAAAAGAAAAGTATTGAAGAAAAGATAAAGGAAACACACTTGGACACTAATGCGTAACAGGGATTTGCTGTAGATTACGTAGTCTGCCCCTGCACACTAACTTGTCAGCTAGACACAAGCAGGAGTATATGAATATATAGTTTTCAAGCAACGGCAACAAACCCAACAATCACTGCAATCACTGTCAGAACTACAAGGTCTGAGGCAAGTTACACCATCATTAAGTTGTGGAAGTAGTCTTTTCTTGAATCCCGAAAATTCTTGATCAACAATGTCCGATGCTGCTATGACTTGTGTCTTTCTAAACCATGCCACATTGACTGATATAGTTCACCATCATAATTTTTACAATCAAATATATATATATGATTGGAACTATATATTATATAAAGATAAATTCAGATGGTTACTAACCCAGGGCTATCATAACAATCACAGTGAAGACAACATCAAACTTGAGCAACTTCATCTTAAAAGTAGTATTTCACTCTTTTAAAATCTTTTGTATGAGCATCTTATTACTTCTAAAAGGATGCAATTTATAGATCTATGCTATGATAAGAGCTCTCTATAATGGTCCCCGCCGCGGCACTTCCCTCATATTTTCTAAGTTTTTTATGTTTAAATCTTTCCTAGGTTAACCTCCATTTTAATATAACGTGATCGATAATTTTGCTTCATGTCTCTCCCCACTGGCTGTCACTTAGAGTTAATATTGTTAGATTTAGGATATATTTGACCTGATTCATGTTTAGTTGTTTTAAATGTTTTGAAAAATATTTTCCTTATCAAAAAGAGGAAAAATATTTTTCAAAACTCTTATTCAACTTTCTCTACCCTATTCCCTATGCCCACCAACTCACTCCAACCCCCTACCCCTGACCACACCCCAACCTCGCTCACCACCCCCTATATAGAACTATTATTAAGAGTACTTTATTTTCATGTTGTAGATAGAGTATTTTTTTATTTCAATAAAATGAGTATATTCTTTTCATAATATAATAAAAGTATTTCCTTTCGTTTCAACAAAACGAGTACTTTTTTTTCATGAGGTAGAAAATAGTATTTTCTTTTATTTCAACAAAAGAGTACTTTCTTTTCATGTTATAGATAGAGTATTTTTTTTATTTCAACAAACTAAGTATTTTCTTTTCCTCGAATAGAAAAAGTATTTTTTTTTTTTCAAAAAATGAGTACTTTCTTTTCATGATGTAGAAAAAAAATATTTTCTTTCATTTCAACAAAACGGGTACTTTCTTTTTATGATGTAGAAAAAAGTATTTTCTTTTATTTCAACAAAGTAAGTATTTTCTTTTCCTGGAATAGAAAAAGTATTTTGTTTCAAAAAATGAGTACTTTCTTTTCATGATGTAGAAAAAGTAATTTCTTTAATTTTAACAAAACGAGTATATTCTTTTCATGATGTAGAAAAAATAAAAATAATTTCTTTCATTTCAACATAACAAGTATTTTCTTTTCCTGAAATAGAAAAAGTATTTTTTTTTCAAAAATGAATACTTTATTTTTATAATGTAGAAAAAAATATTTTCTTTCATTTCAACAAAACGAGTACTTTCTTTTTATGATGTAAAAAAGTATTTTCTTTCATTTCAACAAACTAAGTATTTTCTTTTCCTGAAATAGAAAAAGTATTTTTTTTCAAAAAATGAGCTAGTACTTTTCTTTTCATGAGGTAGAAAAAGTATTTTCTTTCATTTCAACAAAAAAAATACTTTCTTTCATAATATAGAAAAATATTTTTTTTTTATTTTAACAAAACGAGTACTTTCTTTTGATGCAGAAAAATTATTTTCTCAGTTCAACAAACTGAGTATTTTCTTTTCATGATGTAGAAAAATTATTTTCTTTTATTCAACAAAATGAGTAATTTCTTTTCATATTGTAGAAAAGATACATTCTTTTTCAACAAAATAAAGTGTTTTTTTTAGTTATCGAACTCAAATTTTAACGTTGTTCTTGTGTGAAAAAGTAAAGTAGCACATTAGTTTCTTGGAGTTTGTGTGAATTTTGAAAAGAATAATTAAATTCTTGAAGAAAATAGAGCCTGGAGAGGGGAGGAGTACAGGAAACATGGAGATTTTAGGGAAAGTGGGTTGAGGAGAGTAGCATAAAAAATTATTTTCCTAAAAATATTTTATACTCTCTAACCAAACACAAGAAAATATTTTCCGGAAAAAGTTTTTCTCTCACCAACCAAACAAGGAAAAATAAATGATAAAACCACTCTTTTTTCGGGAAAACAATTTCTAGGAAAATATTTTCCATGGAAACATTTTCCTTCATACCAAACACACCCTTAGGCTCCAACGAATTGGCCTGATATCAAGTCAAGAGCAAATTGGCCTTCTTCGTTTTCGGCATTTTTATATTCTGAAATAGTTCGCCAATTCAGTGCTTTATTTGTCGAGTCAATCTTCTTGGAGAAGACTTGAAAAGGATTTTCCGAGCATGGTTGAGATCAATGTGAAAATCCGAATCCTGCCATTTTAGTTTTTAATTTTGTCTCTTTTTTTCCCTTCCTCGTGTTATTACTGCAAATTGGCAGGATTAAGTTGGAAAAAACAAAGAATATAGTCTATCATAATCCAAATAATGCCTTCTAATAATATTTATAGATGGATCGATCGTTTCTTGCAAAACATTTTTTCTCTATTTACCTTCGTATGCTAAAAGCAAACCACTCTGATAGATTGCGTTTGGTTTTGAAATTATTTTTAGAAACCAAGTTGGTAGTGGGAAAAAAAAAACGAAAATAAATTGGTTTGGTTAAAATTTAAAAAACAATACAAAATTTCCTCTCATTATGTAAAACCTCAAAAAACAAACACAACTTGGATCCATAATTGATGTTCAAATATGTAAAAAATTGAACTTATGTTCAGGACTTGTCGGGTTGCCCTCCCATTTTGCATAATGTGATCTATAAATTTTTGAGGAAAAAACAAATCTATAAATTTGAGTTCCATTCTCTCTTGGCTTCCCAATAAAAAAACAATATTGTCGACGAGACTTAAGAGTTATAGTCATTGCCCCATAAATTTCGCATAATATCAGATCCACGATATCAGGAAAATACATGTGAAAATGAAAATAAATCCAATGTATATAAATGCACTTATTTAAGGAAATTGTGCACATCCGTTTCAAGTGGAAATGACACCGGCCACTTTTAAGTATTTTGTTTAATATATATTCACAGTTTACAGTGTACTTAATAATTAGTCTATTCGTTCAAGCTTCAGAATAGCGCATTCTGAAGTTTAAACTTCAAAGTTTAAATTTCAGGATAAAGTTCGAAAAATACATTATAAATTATGAATATATTTTAAATAACAGACTTAAAAGTGGCCGCGGGTTACTTTACCCCGTTTCAGTTGCACGCCATCTCATGTTAGGAACTTAGGATACATTTCTTTTTCAATTGCACGCATTCTCATGTTAGGACTTTAATTGAGTATTCGGATTCGCAAGTACATTAAAAATTATAATTGAAATATTTTTTATTCTACTAATCTTTATGTTTTAACGTATTCCAAGTATATCACTACAAATTAGTGGTTATATTTGTAAATAATGTTGGTGGGTAGCTCGATTGGGTAGTGTATGAAGAAATAAAATAGGAAAAATGATATTGTATAGCCGCTCTAAAATATAATAATCGAAAAATATATTTTTTGTATATATATAAATTTTATTTTTTATATACAAAAATTATACAAATTTTATATAATTTTTAGCTATTGAATGTAAATAGTTTCTGGGACATGCTAAAAGTAAAAAAAACCAATAAAATACCATCTGTGTTTTCAAAGGGGAATTTTCATACTTACTGATGAATTCAAAAAATATTTCACAATTTACAACTTTTAACTAAATAATATATTGTAGACAATAAATATGCGTCAAGAAAATAAAATCAAGACCGAAAATGGTCAAAGTAACCAATTCTCTCAAAATTTTCGTCGTCACTGTAGCAGTGAACAGTGCCAATGGTCACAATGGCCGGCGACCAGCCGAATTTTCCGGCTTGTCTGCCCTCCCCCAGCATTGAACAACAACATAAAACAACTAACGCCAACCCATACTCTAAGATTGTGAAACCAAATTCTTTAAATCATCCAGCGATGGCTACTGCTACAGCTTCAATTCAACCCATTCCACTGCGACGAGCAGTGTATTTGAATGGCCAACCAGTGGTTAAATTCACAGAGGCAGAAGTAGATAGAATGAACGTGATTGAAGGCATCCAATATGCTGTCGTTGGCAAGCTTTCATATGGTTCTCCGGAGATTCACGAGCTTCGCCGACTAATTCCAACTTAATGTGGTATCAAAGGTGAGTGTAATATCGGATTCCTTAGAGATCGTCATGTGTTAATTAGATTAACTCTATGGCAATATTTCCTCGATTTCACATCGAAGAGTATGTACTACATCAAAGCCAAAGATGGGTACGAATACCAATTGCGTACTCTTATCTACGATGCAAAATTTAAGGCGGGTGAAGAAACTCCGATGGCGATGGCGTGGATTTCTTTTCCTGGACTGCTGCCTACCTTTTTTGTAAAGAAAACTCTGTTTTCTTTGGCTACAGCTGTGGGAAGGCCAGTGTGTCTTGACGCGACAACTACAAACAAAACTAGGCCGAGTTGCGCAAGAGTAAAAGTTCTTGTCGATTTGTTGGCCGAACTACCTAAAAAGGTGCGATTGGATATTGATGATGAAGCTTCTGGTGGTGTTCGAACAGAATGGGTGAGAATTCAGTATGACATGCTACCAAAATATTGTAATGAGTGTAAACTACAAGGACATGATGAAATTGAATGTTGGCGTTTGCACCCCGAGCTTATTGAGAATCGAAGCAGCAAGAAAAGGAATGATCTTGCTGAGTTGAACAACTGGAATTCTGCTGCTGATGAACAAGGAAAAACCAAAAATCACATTACCTCTTTAATGATTCTCATGAGTGGAAAAGTAGTCGGGAACGTAGGTGCACAGTGGAAGGAAGTTCGGGATAATCGGGGAACCAACAAAAATAACAAAACCCAGGTACTAGGGCAAACTGGCAATGCAATCGTGCCAGTGAATGTTGGTGTACAGTAGGTGCACAATAACTTTGCACTGATGTAGGTCGAAGAAGATCAGACAAACAAGGTTCAAACAAGGAATAAATTTGCAGTATTAGAAGAGGAACAAAGTGATATAAACGAGAACAACCAACTAGTTTTGGTGGGGGGAAAACCAGTCTTCAGTTCTAAAGATGGTCCTACTCCTTCTGGGGTTTAGTCCACAATCGAATGGGTTCATAGAAGGTTTGGGACTAGCAAAGAGGAGCTAAAACAATTCAATGTTACCACAAACCAATCTTGTCATGCGATACCATCTCAAACTTTTAAAGATTCTGGGCAGATGGAGGATCTTGATGAGGTAAACTCTACAAAGGTCTTATGGAGCGATGCAGTTGAGGTTAAGAATGATCAGCTGGGCAAAACAAAGACAATAGAAGACAAGGTGAAGAAGGACAACAATCCAAGCTCACCTGGCGATAGGCTGGCGACGCCAGACCTAAAGCTGGGCTCACCGGGTGATAGGTTGGCGATGCCAGGCCTAAATCCAGGCTCACCTAGCGATAGGCTGGCGACGCCAGGCCTAAAGCCAGGCTCACCTAGTGATAGGCTGGCGACGCCAGGCCTAAAGCTATGCTCCCCAGACGTTAGGCGGGCGACGTCAGGCCTAAAGCCAGGTTCACCTGATGAGGTAGCTACAGTAAACCCCAACCTTAAAGCCATTAGAGAGATTTTGGCCTATGTAGATGGTGTTTCGGCGTATGTCCATGAGCTATAATTCAAGGAGTATGAACAGGCTGATGAGCGGGCAACTGTTCCAAGAGCATCCAGGGAAATAGAGGAAGTGCCTATGGAATCTGGCACTGATCAAACCATGCAACTACATCTTTATGTTCTAACTAAGACTCCTCTACAACATTTACATGATTTAGTTACACACAATGTGACACTAATTGATGAAGACTTATTGAGACAAAATCCAATGAAGGATGAATGAGATGATGAATCAACTGCCGAAAACTTCAAACAAGTGGCTAGGGAAGGGGATATATCACCCATAACTAGTGCTAAAGGAGGTAAAAAAAACTAAGAAGAATCAGAGTAAAGATCCACCACAACCTTCAAGAATAATGCCCAGGAGGGCAAATTCTCTATCTAGATGATGATCAAAACATTAATATGGAACATAAGGTCTATGAATACACAATAGGACTTTCCTAGGGTGATCAATATGAATAGGGAGTACAATTTTTGTGTAGTTGCATTGATGGGGCCTTTTCAAAAGAAGGGACTCATTGATAGATATAAAAGGAGGTTGAATATAGAGACTGCTTATACAAATATTAATGGGCAAATATGGTTGTTCTTCGATGCAGTGGTGGAATGGGAATTAGTGGAGGATACTGAGCAACATGTGACTGTGAGAGTGTTTCACTATGACCTGGGGCAGCACATGATGATGACATTTGTTTATGCAAAATATTCAACAATGGAGAGGTTGGATTTGTGGGATCACTTGTATTATTTAGCAAGTGATATGGAATTACCATGGTTGGTAGGAGGGGATTTCAATGTGATATTGCATGAAGATGAGAAAATAGGGGGACTTCCAGTACACCCTCCTGAATATGAGGATTTTGCATTTTGTGTAAACTCTTGTGGTTTGTTTGAGCAAGGGTACAAAGGAAGTTCATTCATATGGTGGAATGGGAGATCCAATGCTGAGTGTATATTCAAGAGATTGGATAGGATTTTTGTGAATTTTCCATTTCAGAACATGTTGCCAACTATTGAAGTTGAGCATCTAATCAGAACTGGATCAGATCATGCACCATTGCTAATGACATGTGGGGTGCAGACAACCAATTTTGTCAAGCCTTTCAGATTCTTGAACTTTTAGACAAAGCATGCTATAATTATAGATGTGGTGAGGCAAAATTGGGAAGCTGATTTCATAGGGGATCAATTTTTGATGTTCAAGCAGAATATCAAGAGGGTGAAGGCAGCACTCTTAAAATGGAATAGGGAAACATTTGATGATATCTTCAAGCAATTGGATATTTTGGAGGACATTGTTAGGGTAAAGGAGATGTTGTTTGAAAAAGAGCCTACAACTGAGAATAGGATTGTGCTTCAAAAGGCTCAATCTGAATTGAAGAAATACTTGAATATTGAGGAGCAGTATTGGAGGCAAAAAGCTGGGATGACTTGGTTTGCTGAAGGAGATAGGAATACAAGTTTCTTTCACAACCATGTCATTGGCAAAAGAAAAAAATTGCAACTGAAGAGGATCAAAAGTGGCAGTGGGGTATGGATTGAAGACCAGGAGCAATTGGCTACAGCTGCAGTGGACTTCTATCAAAAACAGTTCACAAATGAAGGTGATGCTTCTGAATTTCCCTTGCTCAATAATGTACCTTCAATGGTCACTATGGATCAGAATTTGGAACTTAGCAGATTGCCACAATTGAAGAAGTAAGGGCAGCAATTTTTGAGCTTAGTGGGGAGAGTGCTAGTGGCCCCGATGGATTCACTGGCTTGTTTTATCAAACATGCTGGGATGTTATTGGTGCTGATATACACAACATGGTGCTACACTTCTATGGAGGAGCTGCATTGCCTAAATCCATCACTCACACCAATCTAGTGTTGCTGCCCAAGAAACCTAGAGTTGAGACCTTCTCTGACTTAAGACCTATTAGTTTGAGCAACTTCATTAACAAGGTTTTGTCTAGGATGTTACATGACAGATTGGAGATTTTTTTGCCATCTCTAATAGCTCCTAATCAATCCGGATTTGTAAAGGGTAGGAGTATATTTGAGAACATCTTATTGACTCAAGAAATTATCACTGACATAAGGTTAAGGGGAAAGCCAACTAATGTGGTGATCAAGCTTGATATGGCTAAGGCCTATGATAGGGTCTCATGGAAGTACTTATTGTATGTGCTAAGGAAGATGGGATTTTCTGAACACTTCATCAACATGGTGTGGAACTTGATGTCAAATAACTGGTATTCAGTATTGGTGAATGGGCAGTCCTCAGGGTTCTTTAAGTCGACAAGGGGTGTGAAACAAGGGGATCCCCTATCTCCAGCATTTTTCATTCTGTCAGCTGAGGTACTTTCCAGGTCTTTGAATAAGCTTTTTGAAGACAAGTCATTTATGGGATTTGGAATGCCTAAGTGGTCTGATTCTTTAAACCACTTGGCGTATGCTGATGATACGATAATCTTTGCATCTGCTCATCCTCCCTCTTTGAGCAAGATTATGGCAGTGTTGGGGAACTATGAGAAGATATCAGGTCAGATGATCAACAAAGATAAGAGTTCATACTACATGTATTCAAAGGTTGCTAATGGATTGTTTCAGGCAGTTGGAGCTATTACAGGATTTGCAAGAGGTAAATTCCCCTTCACATATCTAGGGTGTCCTATTTTTTACACTAGAAGGAAGAGGGACTATTATGAGGATCTTATCAAGAAGGTGAAGGCTAAATTGCATTCATGGAAAGAAAAACTGTTGTCATTTGGAGGAAAGACAACACTCATCTCTAGTGTGTTGCAAAGTATGCCAGTTCACATGTTATCAGTCCTTGATCCACCAAACAGCATCCTGGGGCATCTACATAAGACTTTTGCTAGGTTCTTTTGGAGCACAAAGGAAGAAGGGAGAAGCAGACACTGGGCTTCATGGCAAAATCTTTGCCTTCCTAAAGAGGAAGGGGGGCTAGGTTTTAGGTCCTTAAATGATGTCTCAAGGGCACTGTTTGCTAAACTATGGTGGAGGTTTAGGACCACAAAATCTTTGTGGTCTAATTTCATGTGTAATAAGTATTGCAAGAAGGAGCCACCAACTATGGTGCATTTTAGGGTAGGGTCTCATGTTTGGAGACAAATGCTGAATACTAGGGAAGAAGTAGAACATAAGATCGTATGGGAATTGAAGAGTGGAACAACTAATATTTGGCATGAAAATTGGACTGGATTGGGTGCACTTTATCATGTATTACCTGAAGACTTTCCAATCAATGAAGGTCTTCAGGAGGTGGCAGAACTGCGGCAAGGGGAAACATGGGATGATCAGCTGCTAGATCAAACTTTCAATGAGGAAATTGCAGAACATATAAGGCTAAATGTGCACTATGAAGGCAGTGAGGGATATTGGGATAAGCCATACTGGATGCCAACTCCTTCAGGCAAGTTCAGTGTTAGCAGTGCTTGGCAAATATTAAGGCATAAGGGAGATCCTAATAAGGAATTCAAGTTAATATGGATTAAAGGTTTGCCATTCAAGATATCCTTCTTCTTGTGGAGATTGTGGAGGCAGAAAATAGCCACCGATGACATGTGGAGGAGGCAAGGGCAAATGGTGAAGTCTAGGTGTTGGTGTTGTTAGCAGCCCCAAGAGGGATCCATTGAGCATATATTTGTCACAAGTCCTACTGCCTCTAAGGTATGGAACTTGTTCATGGGGGCTGCTGGAATTTCTGTGCAATTGATTCAATTGAAGCAGATTATAAGGTGGTATGCTCAGTGTTGTCCGAAATTAAAGCCATTATTTCAAGCAGTACCGGCTATCATCACTTGGGAGCTGTGGAAGAGAAGAAATGCAGGTAAACATGGTGGTTCAATGTCCACAAATAGGGTGATTCATGAGATAAATAGGACAATGCATCAACTGGCAAGGCTGAGGTATGCTTGGATCCCTAATATTCCATTGTTATGGCCAGACATGATTCAATACTTTGAAGGATATAAACCTATATTGATCACTACAAGAGTAACATAGCAGCTTCCTTGTCATGGTTGGTACAAATGTAATATTGATGGAGCTTCAAAGGGCAATTCTGGACCTAGCTCCCCAGGCTTTTGTGTGAGGGATGATGAAGGTGATGTGGTATATGCTAGGGCAGTAGACGTGGGAGTGACAACTAATGTGGTGGCTGAAGCTAAGGCTATTCTTCAAGAGTTGGAACATTATGTGGAGCATGATTTTCACCCTCCCATAATGGAGACTGATTCATTGGTGATGAAGAAGGCGATAGAAGGGGAATGGGATCCTCCTTGGGTAATTGCACAGGATGTGAAGAAAATTATAGAGATAAAGGAAAACTTCAATGTGATCTTTCAACATGTGTTCAGAGAAGGCAACTCAGTGGCGGATTTTATAGCTAACATTGTGTTCTCTTTTGCAGGTACATCTAAGTTTCATTCATTCTCTGAACTGCCTAGTGCAGGGAGGAGGTTGATCAATCTAGACAAATCTCAATCACCTAACCTTAGGATTAGGATAGCAAAGAGAAGAACCCCAGACTGATGGCTTCACAAGATTGGACTCTGCACAAACTGATATGTCCAAATGCTAAGGAAAATGTTGAACCCATCATATGGTATTTTTGGAGATTGTTGAATCATTTCTCAGTGGTATTAGCATGCTTTCAAGCTCAATCTGAGGATGGTTTAGCAATGTTTTGAATGATGTCTACATTAAAGGTTCTAGTAGGGATGGATCTGAGCTTACAAGATCACAAAAAGGCACATTCTCAAAGGCTGGCCTTTGCCTTGCAAAGTCTGCTTAAAGCTAGATCATTCCTGGCTTTTGCCTTGTAAAGCCAGCCTAAAGCCAGCTCATGCCTGGCTTTTGCCTTGTAAAGCCTAGCTAAAGCCAGCTCATGCCTGACTTTTGCCTTGTAAAGCCTGCCTAAAGCCAGCTCATGCCTGGCCTTTGGCCTGCAAAGCCTGCCTAAAGCCAGCTCAAGCCTGGCTTTTGCCTTGCAAAGCCTGCCTAAAGCCAGCGCATGCTTGGCCTTTGCCTTGTAAAGCCTGCCTAAATCCAGCTCAAGCCTGGCTTTTGCCTTGCAAAGCTTGCCTAAAGCCAGGCTCATCTTCTACATATTAATCTTGATGAGTGAGCACATGATTAATACTTGAACAAAATCAGTCCATTGCATATGGAGATCATATAGTAGCGACACTTGGAGGACGATGCGGACTTTAACTCTACGGTGGAGATGTTTGGAATTCATTTTAGCCTATGGATAATATACCCTGGTGCCTGGTGAGAGCTTGATAGGTGCTGCTTGGTATTTGCCAATGACAATTGGATTCACATACACTAATAGGAGAAGGAAGCATTCAACTTATCATGTTGTAATAGTTAGTTTATTAGATTTTAGCTTTTATATCTTTTTTAATAGCTAATAGCTTCATGCAACTTTTATTTTGGTTTGGACATCTTGTAAGCATTGGACCCATTTTGGGATTTTATTTATATATTAGCCATTAGGCCAAAAAAAAAAAGACCGAAAATATCGCAACAATCATAGTATTTGATTTCAAATAATTTGAGTGTACAATCTCTACGATTCCTCTTATTTTACTTTTTCAATATAAATTTAAGGGCTTTCGAGCTTGATCTTGAATTTGAATTTGTTGCCACGAACGATGATCTTGAATTCAACTAGCATAAACTTTGATTTGAACCCGTACTCCTTGAATCTTGATTTGTTCTTCGTTCTTGAGCTTGAACTTGATTTCTTAAACTTGAACTTGGTTGCTTGAAACTTGTTGAGAAATTTACGGTGTTTGATCCACGAGCTATCTCTTGCTTCTTATTATAACTTCTGATGTCTTTTCTAAGTTATGAAGACCCATATTTAAAGTTGTGGGAGAAAAGAGTTGTGATGAGAATAAACACTTTCTGACCAATCAGACTGAAGAGTGGCAAGACCGTATTTGATTGGCTAGAACATGTCACTTGCACATGTGGCGCGATTTCATTAGCCTTTTAATTTGACTTGGCATGCCTTGTCATTTTGACACATGGCATGATCCCATTGGCTCTTCTGTTTGACTTGGCGTGCCACGTTATTTGACACGTGGCACCAAAATGGGACTCTAGGAAGATGACATCTTGAGCCTAATGAAGTGGGTTCATCACTTTAGCCCAATTAAATGGGCTGACCCAATGTATTAAGACTTATTTATTTAATCCATATATATTGGACTTATATAACTAATTCAATTATATTAGCCCATAATATTTATTTGACTAATATACTTTGAATTTAAAATATAGTCCAAGTTATTTTATTAGATTTAAAAGTCAATAAATTTTGCATGCCTATAAATGCCCCTACTTCAAAATTTGTCTGAGGTGTAAACTTAATAAACCTCAAGACGAGGCTTGAAGTATTGGTAAATTAGCATCGGATCAAATTACCTCGAAACAGGTATTTCCATGGTTCATTTGTATTGCATAAATTTTGTCAGCTGCTTAAAACAATTTGACTCTGACACTTTAATGTCAGTCCATTCCTTAGATAGGAATGAAAGTTAAGCCACGTTGATTTGGTACATCTTGGTACCTGAATTGTTACTCGGAAATTCCACCTTTTCATAACTTAGAAAATAATCCTTTCAATTGTAATGTCCACCAAATTAACACGTTGCATCTTCAGCGCCTCCACGTGGTAACTTTAAGTACAATTTGTTTTCCTATCAAAGTGCTTTCATGTTTATTAAAATTTATTGTCACGCTACTTGTTAAAGAGACAACCATGCAAAAGTGATTCCTTGTGGCAAACGAATTATTGGCGCAACCAAATTCATTTCGGGGACGGTTACATAGATCCCACATCCAGACAAATATATTGGACATCCGCCATTGCTAGCTATATATAGTACTCTTTTCTTCGATTCTACACATTAAGATGCATCGACCGCAAGCTTATTCGAGTCCGCATTTGACAGGTAAATTATTTTTTCTGTGTTTTTATCTTCTTTTTCCTCCTTTTCTTTTCCTCTTTCTCTTCTCTAGGCAAACCAAACATGGATAAATTATTGTCCAAAGAGATGACTCATGCATGAAGAAGGTGATCTTAGGGCATGTGGAACGGATATTCATTCCCGTCCAAAAATTGAAGGGATAATCTTAAGGTGTGAAGGTTCATACGGCATATAGAAGGACAAATTCATGGCAACATATAGAAGGACAGATTCTCAACATCATGTAGAAGGATCAGCCCGCAATAGCATATACAAGGAAAAATCAATGACAACCCATAGAAGGACAAATCCTCAACAACATATAGAAGGATCCGCCCGCAATAGCCTATACAAGGACAAATTCATGGCAACCTATAGAAGTCAAATCATCAACAACATATAGAAGGATCAAATCCACGATGATACCAGCTTAAGGTGCAAAGGGACTTAAATGTCCACCTTAATACTGGAAAACTATAGTTTTTTTAAGGACAAACTCACGAAGAGGCCAACTTAAGATGCAAATAGACTAACATGTCCACCTTAAGATTGGAAAATTATAGTTCCTTTTAAGTACATGGTGGATTGAAAAATTATAGTTCCTTTTAAGGACAAACTCGTGAAAATGCCAACTTAAGGTGCAAAGGGACTTAAACGTTCACCTTAAGATTGAAAAATTATAGTTCCTTTTAAGGACAAATCCACAAAAAGGCCGACTCAAGGTGCAAAGGAACTTCAACGCCCACCTTAATATTGCGAAAGTATAGTTCATTTTAAGGACAAACCCGTGAAGAGGCCAACTTAAGGTGCAAAGGGACTTAAACGTCCACCTTAAGATTGGAAATTAGAAAGCTTCAACTCTAAGACTAGGTGGTCTTGACGACATCGACTTGAATACTTCGCAAACTTTAAAAACTTGGCGGACTTTGCAGACTTCAACTTGAAGACCGACAAGCTTGAAGATTTGATGGACTTGAAGATTCGGCGGACTTTGACACCTCAACCTGAAGAGCGGTGGACTTTTAAATTTCAACTTGAAAAATTAGCAAACTTGGAGACTTGGAGGGCTTAAAATAATTCAACTTGAGGACCGGTGAATTTGAGGACTTCAACTTAAAGGCCGATGGACTTTAAGACTTGGAGGATTTGAATATTTCAACTTAAAGATTGGCGGACCTGAAAACTTCAACTTGAAGGGAGGTAAACCTGAAAACTTCACCTTGAAGAACTGGGGGATATGAATATTTTAACTAGAAGACCGGTCAGTCGGCCTGAAGACTTGGAGGACTCGTAGACTTCAACTTGGAGGCTTGGCGGATTTGAAGATTTCAACTTGAAGACTTGGAGGAATTAAACACTTCAACTTGAAGACCAAAAACTTGAAGGTTTGGCGAATTCGAAGGCATAGCGAATCTCCGGACTTCAATGAAAATACTTAGCAACCTCCTAAAAGACTATAATCATCTCATTAAAGACACCAATTTACCATGGAAGCTTGCCTCCTTTAAATCATATGGGATCCAAAGTTCAACAGAAGAATAGTGTTTCAGCTTGATTTTCAAGTGTTGATTGAATAGATTAAATTCCATCATACTTCATTCGGGCAACGATTGAACTTTTAAACATCAACTTGAAAAAATTAGCAGATTTGAAAAAATTCAATCTGAAGATTTGGTCTTCTACTAAAAGCCTACATCATCCATCAGAGATGCCAATTTGCTATGGAGGCTTGCCCCCATTGAACCATCAATCTTTGATAAGGCACAAAGTTCAATGAAAGAATACATGTAAGAGTAATTTTTTTAAGTTCCAATCAAGTGGATTATACTCCATCGTGTTTTATTCGATCAACGATTGGGGTGATATGTGTCTTTTGAACTCATGCAACTGAACTTAGAATGAAACTCTAAGCTGCCTACGTACCTCGATGAAGAGGATTAAGTCATACCGTAGTTTAGAATTGGTGATTTTTTTTAGTGTCCTAACTTTTGCCTAGGCTACCTCTTTCGAGATTTTCAACCTAGCGGACATTTATTTTTTTTGGTCTGTACATATTTTATACTCTTGCGGGCCAAGAGTAATATGTAGTTTATACTTTCGCGTGAAGAAGCGTAGTGACTTGTAATTTAAGCTCGTGTTTTGATGAGCTTTGCAACTTGAACACTTCTCTCGAATTTGAAGAGCTTTACAACTTGAAGACTTTGCCAAATTTGAAGAGCTTTATGCATTGAAGTTTGGCTCGAATTTGAAAAACCTTTGCAACTTGAACTATTTGCTCATATTTTAAGAGCTTTGCGACTTGAACACTTTCTCGAATTTGAAGAGCTTTACATCTTAAAGTTTGGCTTGAATTTAAAAAGCTTTTCAACTTGAACTCTTTGCTCGACTTTGAAGAGCTTTCGACTTGAGTCTTTGCTCGAATTTGAAGAACTTTACAACTTGAACACTTTGCTCAAATTTGAATAGCTTTCCACTGGAACACTTTGCCCATATTTGAAGAGCTTTACAACTTGAAGACATTACTCGAATTTGAAGAGTTTTATGCCTTAAAAATTTAGTTTAAAATTGGGAAATTTCGTGACATACAATATATACTCATGTAATAAGAAGCCTTATAACATGCAACTTAGGTTCATGCATTGAGGAGAATTATAACTTGCAGTTTATGTAACGACCCGACCGATTATTTTACTTTCTAGAACCATGTTTCCCTAAATTAGACTTCCTGTACGTGCTTCTACTATTTTATAACTTGCGGGGATGGTCAGGTCGTGATTTGAAAGGGTTTGGGTTGAAATCGGAACACTTGGTTCCTTATGTTGGCCTTAAAAGGCTAAGTTTGACTTCGATCAACATTTTGAGAAAACGACCTCAGAATCGATATTTGACGGTTCCAATAGGTTCGTATGATGATTTTGGACTTGGGCGCATATTCGCATCGGGTTTTGGATGATCCGGGCTTGACGCCTAATAGTGAAAGTTGGCTCTTTGAAGACTTTAGAAATTCTTTAAATTTGGTTTGGAGCGGGTTTTGGTGTTATCGAGGTTCAAACGGAATTATGAGACTAGGAATAGCTTAGTAATGTCATTTAAGACTTGCACGCAAAATTTGGTGTCAATCCGAATAGTCTAAGTACGTTTCAGCGCATTTTGAGCGAATAGAAGAACTTGAAGTTCACAAGTTTGATTCAATTGGTTTTGGGGTGTGATTCTTAGTTTTAATGTTATTTCTAGCATTCTGAGAGTTCGAGCGAGTCCGTTTTATGATTCCAAACTTGTTGGTATATTCGGGCGAGTCCCCGGGAGCCCCGAGGGCCCCGAGTGTCGATCGGACGAGGCTCGGACCAAGTTGGGAGCATGGAGCCATAACTGAAGCTCCCAGATTTTTCATAATCGCGCCTACGCTTGGCCAGCCGCAGGTGCGGGCTCACAGGTGCGAGCCACGAGCCACAGAAGCGAGAGATCAAGGGTAGCCCAGGAACCGCAGATGTGGAAGATTGGGCGCACATGCGCGACCGCAGGTGCGACTAGGCCCGTAGAAACGGCCCCTTCTATCCGCAGATGCGAAGGCTGGCTAGGTGAGGGAAAAGCGCACATGCGAGGCATTTTCCGCAGGTACGAGACCACAGATGCGACCAAGGCACCATAAGTGCGAAAGTAGCTGGGCAGTGAGGGTTCATTTAATACGGACTTAGGCCATTTTTATCATATTTTCTCTCACTCTTGGGCGATTTGAGAGCTTTGGAGGAGGGAATTTCGACCTAGCTTTGTGAGGTAAGTAATTTCTACCTAATGTGAGTTTAATACATAGCTTATTGGTAGATTTTAATATGAAAATTTATAAAAATTATTAGTTTAGATGAAAAACCTAGGTTTTGATTAAAATGAGATTTTATCACGAAAATGATTATAGAACTTAGTGAAAATCATATATTTATATTCCTAAGGTTATGGGTAACAAGTTTCTTCAAATATTTCCGGAATCCGAGCACGTGGGCACTACTACAAAAAAGGCCTTTGGTGACAATTATTTAGCGACAATAAGGCAATTGGTGCTAATAGATTTGTTAAGCTGAAATATTAGTGGCATGTGACCATTAGCCCGTAAAAGATATGCTTTTACCAACAATAACAATTAATTGTCACTAAAAAACACTAATTAAAATAGATTTTTATTATTCTAACTTTCCCTCCGTACCCAAAAAATAGAAAAAAACTTTCCCTCCATTTTTTTTTGTCATTAATGAACCATTCCCTCCAAAGTAAGAAAACCTATCCCCGTCATCGAACATGAAACGGAAGACGGCTGGAAACTAAATGAAGCAGACACAATATAACAACAGGCAAGCCTCCTTTCCTTTCCTTATTATTATGTTCTTAGGTGCTACGATGTTAAAATTGATTTGATGTTAAAAACCGTACAAAATCAAATATTCAAACAGTTTATTAACTTTTGAGCTGATAGAATTTATGGTATTTTCCAGGGAAGTGGTAGTGGAGACCAGTTTCCACGGGCTACTGCAAAACTAAACTCTAATTGGGTAAACCAATTTGGGATTTTGTATCAATTTTTTTTTGCCTTTAGCTTTAATTGGTGGAGTAGCATTAGGGCTTGTTAATCCTAGACTTGATTGTTTTGCTGATAGATATTATCTGTCCAAGTTTAGAACCTTTGGGGTATTTATAATCTCAGAGCTCACATTGCGTAGTGAAGAAGTTGGTGCTGCTGTTGAAGCTTGGCCTGTTGGTATTTTTAGTCTTGTTATTTTGGTAATTGGATTTCTTGAATTTTCTACAGAATTTGTGCAATTGAGATGATTGAGAACCTTTCTTATCTATCCCCTTTTGTAGTTTTTCTTTGTTCTCTTTTTCGATTTGCATAGGTTAATTGTGACACTAATGAATAAAAATGAGTTTTTTGGTATGTTTTTCATGTTCTTAATTTTGGTGATTTAAGGTGAATTCAGTTGTATTAGAGGGGAAGATTATTGTAACGATGCGACTTGTCGTTTTAAAAATTAACGCTCCTTTCAGTGACTTAAGGTCTCAAGCATCTTCGTAATATGTATTATGATCCGCGTGTGTGGTCGAGTTTAATTTTCGGAATATTCGGAATTTAATTTGGAAGAACAATTCTCATTTTGAAGCTTAAATGGAAAGAGTTGATTGGGGAGTTGGCTTTTGAGCAAACGACTCCGGAATGGAATTTCGTTGATGTCAATAGTTTCGTATGGTGATTTCGGACTTAGGTGTATGTTCGGATTTAAATTTGGAAGTCCGTAGGATAATTCGACGTATTTTGGCGAAAGTTGAAAAATAGAAGATTTTTGGAAAGTTCGACCGAAGGTTGAATTTTTGATAACGAGGTCTGATTTCGATTCCGGAAATTGGAACAGTACCATTACATCATTTATGACTTGTGTGCAACATTTAAGGTCAATCGGACTTGATTTGATAGGTTTTGGCATCGATCGTAGAAGTTGGAATTTCCTTAGTTTTAATAGGCTTGAATTGGAGTGTGATTCATGTTTTTGATGTCGTTTGTTGTAATTTGAGGGTCCGACTAAGTTCGTATCGTATTATAGGACTTGTTGGTACATTCGTACTAGGTTCCGAGTAGCTCGAATGAGTTCCGGTGTGAGTTTTGAGCGAGTCTTGGCATTTTGGCGCTCTGACGATGTTACGGGACAACTGAAGTGCGGAGGGCACATTTTAGAGTACAGAAGTGCGGCCGCAAACTCCCAAAGTGCTGTAGCAGTAGGAATTGTGCGGACCGAACTTGAAGATGTGCGGACCGTAGTTGAAATTGTGCGGTCCGCAGAATTCTTCTCGCGGCCGCAGAAAGGTGATTTTGTAAATTCGATGGTCCGATTTCGGAAGGTTATATCTTTTAATCTACAAGGAATATTAGATGATTCAAAAACTAAAGTTGTAACTCTTTGAATCTATGTTCCAGAAAGGTATACCATTAATTATTTGGACATTTGTAGAGAAAGTTATGGTCAATTTACTGAATCCTGGTAGTACAAAGCTACTGAAGTGCGGCCGCACAATTTGGAGTGCGAGCGCAGCACCTGGGATGTGCGAGCGCACAAGAAAATATGCGGTCAGCACAATGGGGATCAGATTTTGTACTATATGAACGATGGTTTCATCTCATTTTTTATTTTTGGACTTTAGGAGCTCGATTTGTGACGATTTTTCGTGGAATTTTCAAGAAAATCATCGGGGTAAGTGATTTTCTCTCGAATTTAGTTAATATACATGAATATATCATTGTTTTCATCATTTAATTAGTATTTTGAGATGGAAATTTGGGAAAAATTGTAGAAAATTTATAAAACAAAAATTCAAGATTTGGAGGACGATTTGTTGTTGGAATTCGATAAAATTGGTATGGTTGAACTCATATCAGAATGTGTGTTCGGATTTCGTAAAAATTATGCCGGGTTCCAAGAGGCGGATCCCGCGTCAACTTTTGGTTGACGTTTTAGAATAAAATTTTAAGTCGACGTTTTATTATCGAGAATTATTTTCGATGAATTTTAATGAAGTTATACAATTAATTTGGATAGATTTGAGCTGTCCAGAGATCAATTCAAGCAAGAAGGCAATTTTGGAATATCGGCATAACTTCAGAAAGGTAAGTATCTTGCCTAACCTTGAGTAGGGACTCACCCCTTAGGCATCGAGTCTTATGTGCCATTTGTGAAATGTGAAAAGCTTTATACGCGAGGTGACGAGTACGCACTCGGGCTTATATGTACAAATTTTATTGGGTAAAGTCTTAGGCATTATTGTGTAGTAAATTGAATAATTATTGGCATTTATTAAATCATCTATTTGTCATGCCTCAATCCTTGTTTGTTGAATTTGTTTTTATATGACAAATTGATATGATTGTTACTAGAATATTTATGTAAATTCTGTGAGTTTGTTGAGTTGATATTTCCTAGAAATAATTATATTATGGATTTTTTCATCTGCAAATAATTAATGAACTAAGTTTAAACTGAGGCATTAATATAATTATCAAAAATTTGGATTAATGAAGGTGTTGCCCTATACTAAGTATTTTCTATCTTTGTTGATTGTTTTTGAGGTTTTATATACGTTGTATGGAGCCTTGGGTTATTTTTGAAAAATTTATTGATTCTACTATATCATTGGAATTGGTTGTGGTTGTTTGACAAATTGTGATAGAAATTGATTGTGTTGTGTTGTCGTGATAATATCCCATGTAAATTGTTGTGTAATTTGAGTTATTATTATGAGGATATAAGGGTGACATTTCACTGTTGATATTATACGGGTATAAGGGTAGAATTTCATCGTGGTTATGTGTGTTAGGATATTGTCTGAGCGAAGTGATAAAGGTGGCTATTACACGGAGTAATAAGGGTGGTTATATGAGCGATAAGGGTGGCTATAGGAGCGATAAGTGTGGCTATTGATATTGTCAGGGTAGAGGGATAATAGAGGATATTATAGGAGTGATAAGGGTGGCTATAAGAGAGATAAGGGTGGCCATTGTCAGGGATGATATGTGATGATGTGGAGTTATTGTGTTGGTAATTTTTATGTGGTGATGTGGGGTTATTGCGTTGGTAATTTTTATGTGATGTGATTTTTTTTGTGTTTATTTTTATATCTTGTGCAATTTGCTTTGTTGTTGATAAATTGATAATAGTCTGATCTATGTTGAAATTGGGAGCCTGTGGCTATTGCCAGGCAGATTATGAAATGAAATGTGGGTACGAGGTGCCGTGAGTAAATAATAATAATATTGGCACGTGAACTGTCCGTGCAGTTGTGATATGAAATGTGGGCACAAGGTGTCGTGAGTAAATGATGATGATATTGGCACGTGAGTTGTCCGTGCGATTGTGATAGAGAAATTGGCACGGGGTGTCGTGGAAATATGAAAGTGAGCTGAAACCCGTATTTTTATGATTTTGAAATGAGGTGTCACATGGTGACTTTAGCTCGAAAGACATTTATTTGAAAGAATTATATTTGAAAGAGATTAATTTGAAAGATATTTATTTGAAGGGAGTATATTCGAAATATATTTATTGGAGAGTATTATATCATGAAGATTATTATTTGAAAGAAAAAATATATAGGCGAAAGATTTATATTTGAAGGACTTGATTAATTGGTTGTACTTGTATTCATTATTTGTTGAGCAATATTTATGGTGTTCTTGTTGCCCTGCTGTATATATCACTGGTTGATTATTGTTGCCATCATTATTATTTATTTTCTATTATTTTTGTATATGATATTGCACAGGTTATTAGATTAATGAGTGTCTCGACTGTACCTCGTCACTACTCCATTGAGGTTAGTTTTGATACTCACTGGGTACCGACCGTGGTGTACTCATACTACACTTCTGCATATTTTTGTTCAGAGCTAGGTATTGGAGTTATCGGACTCAGACAGAGTTAGAGTGTGATCGCAAGGATTCAAGATAGAGTTGCTTGGTCGTCGCAGTCCCTTGAAGTCTTTCTATTTTATTGTACTATTAATTATTAATCAAACAGTATTGAGTATTCGATTCTTGAGATCATTTCATGTATTCAGTTAGAGTTCGTGACTCAGTATTACCAGTCTTGGGAGGTTGTTTGTAACTATTTCCGTTGTTAGTTTCTATTTAAAAAATAATTGGTTTGCATTATAATTATAATCGGCTTACTTAGTCTTAGAGACTAAGTGCCATCACGACGCCTGTGGTAGGATTTCGGGCCGTGACAAGTTGATATCAGAGCTCTAGGTTTATAGGTTCTACGAGTCACGAACGAGTCTAGTAGAGTCTTGCGGATCAGTACTAGACATCTGTACTTATCTTCAAGAGGCTACAGAACTGTTAGAAAATTTCCACTTCTCTCATTCCTGTCGTGCGTATTTGTTGATTGTGGAATTTGAGCCTTTGTATCTCTATTCTCTCATAGATGGTGAGGACACGTACTACCGGGTCAGCTGAGCAGGCACCCGCACATACTGCTAGGGCCGCAAGAGGTCGGGGACAAGGTAGAGGACGAGGAAGGGCATGTGTCACAGCTAGAACATCGGTTAAAGGGGCAGTTGAGGAGCCGCCAGTTGCTCCACTTGGGGGACAAGTACCACAAGCACCTGTTATTACCCCCGGACTTCAGGAGACTTTAACACAGTTCTTGAATATGTTTGGTACATTAACTCAGGCGGGATTGATCTTTATTGCACCAAATATTTCACAGATTGGGGGAGTAATTCAGACTCCTATCACCCGTACTCCAGAGCAGCAGGTTCACATTGGTCAGGTTTTAGGTATAGTACCGGTACAACCTGTTATTCTGGTTCAACCTAAGGTCAGGCCAGAGGCATAAAAAGAAGAACAAAAGAGACTTGAGAGGTTTAAGAGATATAGTCCACCTACTTTCAGTGGCACAGATTTAGAGGATGCCCAAGTATTTATAGAAAAGTATTACCATATTCTCCGCACCATGGGTATTGTGGAAGTGAGCGGAGTTGCCTTTACTACATTTCAGTTGTCAGACGCAGTGTATCAGTGGTGGCAAGTTTATAAAGAAGGTAGACCAGCCGATGTAATGCCACCAATTTGGGCTCAATTTTCGGAAATATTTTTGAAAGAGTTTATTCCCCAGACTCTCCGTTATGCGTGGCACACACAGTTTGAACGGTTTCGTCAGGGCACTATGATAGTGTCAGAATATACTATCTGGTGTCGCGTCCCAATTTTCTCGCGAAAGCGGGTTTTGACGTCGTGACAACTCATTTTAGAATGGGAGATAGAGTGCTAAAAGAAGAGTCGCCACCTAACGATTTTTAAGGTGCGTTAGGGCACCTATTGTACAGATAACTCTGTTTGACTAGTCAACGCCACCAAAGATCGGGTAAGGCTCAAATTACCTCAAAGAGAAGGTGTTAGGCACTCTTCGAGTTTCACAACTGTGGGTCCCGACCGAACATAAAATTATGCGTATTTTAATTAGGCTAAGTGATGAAATAAGCAAAGAGAATATAAAGGTCAAAGAATTTTATTACAAAAATCTTAATACGAATATAGAGATACAACTATTCTAATTCTAATAGCTAACATAGAAAGGAAAGGGGAGGGGGGGTCCTAAGTTTTTTAGCCTAAAGAATCACCCCGTGCAACATAAATAATATTTCGCAACTCCCTTGAGGTAGGGAGTTACTCATATTATTCAGCGGGCACAGACTATCATCTCCTGCTACCCGATTACTATGTTAAAGTTGTTTACCTAAAAGCGCTCTAATTCAATTCTAAGTCGTGCCCTATGCGTGCATTACCTATCCCATACCTATGGTCCAGGAGGTTTTGGACCTCTATTTAGGTAGTTCTAGACTTTACCTAGGCTGCTCAAAATGTTAAAACTAGGCGACATACAAAAACACATTGGACTTCAAATATGGGTAGTTAAGGGATCAAGTTAGCCTCCACACTTAAGCAACAAATACACGCAAAACAAATGTTCAGGTTAGGTAGTTCAGAATTAAGAACCTTAGGCCCTATAGATATGATTTCTAAGTGACTTTGAATTCATAGACAAGATTATACAGTTGTTACAAGCTGATTATTGAGATCGCAAGTTTCAAGTTATTAAACCTATAGGTGTTATGTCTAGGTGATCTACGTAGTGAAGGATAGTGAAATCTATTGGAGAAAAGCACAGAATTACTCATACTTTCTAAAAATAGCATTAATAAACAATACACAATAAACAATGTTTGAGAAGTTCAACATTAACAATTTAGGGCGAGATCTCTAACGATTAACATTTGGAGCCGATTTTATTGTCATACCCTTATCCTTATAGGCATATTTTCTAGGTGAACAGTGGCAAACGGAATAATCAGAATCCTATAGGCATGATTTCTAGTGAATATGCTTATGCGAATTGAAAGAAAAATCAGTGACATTTATTCCTATAGGCAGATTTTCTATTAGCACGTAGCAGTAAGCATAATTGCAACATTTTGAATTTATGTTTGCTAGCAGATAGTGTGTGTGTGTGTGTGTGTGTGTGTGTGTGTGTGTGTGTGTATGTGCATCCCCTAATGACATGATTTTTATAGTGCACATAGTGATTGAATAACATATATAGCAAGTAAATCACTGAGTCCTATAGGCATATTGTCTACCCCTCTGTACGCAAATATTAAGAATCTACCCACTCCCCCTTTTTACTTACACCCCAATTATTTATTACAAAGTTATTACAGGCCCAATAATGAATAAGATTACAAATATTATACAAATAATGACAATAGGCTCACAACCGGCCCAAAAGAAATACCCAACACTGTTTGGGCCTTCAGCAATTCTCATACAGCATACCCAGACTTCCAACAAGGAGCCATATTCATCCACACAACCCAGAATCTATAGAAGATCCCAAAGCCAAATCATATAACCATATTTCCAGGCATTGAATCACTTAAACCAACCAACTTAGATATTCAGCAGATAATAGGAAGAAAGGGTTGAATGGGGTAGTTCAAGTTTCAGGGAGTGACTAAAGACCCAAATCCCAATGTGTCAAAGTTCACAAGAGTCTCAAATGAACCCCGAGCAGTGCTCATACCAGGGAGGTTAGTAGTAAGAGCCTTCGCAGCCTTGGCTTTCAGCCCTTCTTTATACCCAGGGCTCAACTTACATTACACATTACATATGCAAGACTATCATTACCGAGATTCAAAATAGAGTGGAAAGTAAACTCATGTCAAATAGCAAATGTTGGCATTTAGGCATTGACACAGTAGACTAATTCACTAAATAGGGTCAAAGTTATACCAAGGATCCATCCTAATATCATGAAACAACAATTCAAACATGGTAGGGAAAACAGGCTGAGATAACTGTTCTAAATCACAAGCAATCACTAAAGGGGTATGGGATCGAGTGAGCATGCTGAGTGACACAATAGCAGAGAGACAAGTTAAAATTTAAACAATGAAAGTCTTAACGCAGGTTATTACAAATGTGAGGCATTCTTTACGAAGATTCAAGGCCAAGAAGGTAAGCATATTCATGAACATTCAGATGTCAATACACTAGCTAAATGAGCTTAGGAAGGTGGGATGTATTACGTGTTCTCGCCATCTGCGAGAGAATAAGAATAGAATGGTTCAATTATCAATGATAGAATAAAATCGCACGACAGGATAAGAAAGAAGTGATATTGTTCCTAAACTTCATAGCCTTTGAAAGATAAGTACAAACGTCTCCGTGCCGATCCTTCAGACTCTACTAAGTTTGCTCGTGACTCGTGACACCTATGTAACCTAGTGCTATGATACCAACTATCACGACCCGAAATTCCCACATTCGGGACCGTGATGGCGCCAAATATTTCACTTGCTAGGCAAGCCAACGTTAGAATAATATTAGCCATTTAAAAAAAAATTTAAATTAATTAATAACAAAGAAACAAATGCGGAAATAAAGTCTGAAATGTAATGAATAATCCATAATAATAGCGATCTCTAAATACCATCCCAGAACTGGAGTCACAAGTGCACGAGCTTCTAAGACAATACAATTAAAGGTCTGAATAAAATTCAAGCTGTTTGAAATATAATATACAGCTGAGATAAGATAGAAAGGGACTTCAGAACTGCGAACGTTGTGCAGTTATACCTCATGTCTCTACTAGTAGCTGTGTCCGGGCAAATCTACTGTACGCCACTAGGACCAACTCCGAAATCTGCACAAGAAGTGTAGAGTGCAGTATCAGTACAACCGACCCCATGTACTGGTAAGTACCGAGCCTAACCTCGACGAAGTAGTGACGAGGCTATGACAAGACACGTACATAAACAACTTGTACAAGTATATACATATACGAAGTAACAATAAATAACAATTTATAAATTGGGAGGGAACATGCGAAGGGAAAAAATATAATAATTTCAGCAGGAGATGTATCACTTAGCAGTCAATTAATTCATCAACAATAAAATGAACAAATGACAATATGAAAATGGCACGACACCACCCTTCTTGCTTTTACTCTCATTTGACACGGCATCATCCTTCGTGCTTTTACACTCACAATTTGGCACGACAACACCCTTCGTGCTTTTACACTCACAAATGACACGACAACACCCTTCGTGCTTTTACACTCTTCCTTACCATGAAAATAATAATATAGATTCGGAAGAGTATTTAAATGCGGGGATATACACTTATCAATTAATTCAATACCAAAATACCAACTTCACCTTCCAAAATAATCAATAATAATTAAATGAATAATAATTTCACGAATAATGATCAAATAATCAATAATAAACTTAAACAGGAATATATTTAATTAAGTAGATAATTATTCACAATAAACAAATTTCACCTGCATGCTTTGACTCAACCACAATGCATAAATACTCGTCACCTCACATATACGTTGTACCCGCATATTAAATCATGTAGCAAATAGATAAATAAGTCTTACTCCCTCAAGTCAAGGTTAACCACGACACTTACCTCGCTTTGCAACTAAATTCAAGAATCCAATACACCTTTGCCTCGCGAATTTGTGTCTGAAATCCTCAAATTTAGTCATAAACAATTCAATATACTCAATACAAATTGTAGGAATTAATTCCATATGAATTTACTAATAAGCAATTTAAAATCCGAAAATCATCTAAAAACTTGACAGTGGGTCCCATGTCTCGAATCTTGGAAACACTCACGAAATCCGAATACCCGTTCTGATACGAGTTCAACCATACAAAAATTATCAAATTCCGACATCGGATTGGCTTTCAAATCTTCATTTTACATTTTTGGAAGATTTTATAAAAATCTGATTTTTCTTCAATAAATTCACAGATTCATGATATAAATGAGTATGGAATCATGAAATATATTAATATAGGATAATGAACATTTATCCCAATGTTTTCCCGTAAAAACCGTCCAAAAATCATCTTACCCGAGCTCAAAATCGAAAATGGTGGAAAATGGGTCAAAATCTCATTTCCAGAACTTAAGTTCTGTTTGCCCAGATTTTTACTCATCGCGATCGCGGAAATTCGTTCGCGATCGCGTAGAGCAGCTTTTGCCCAGGTCCATTTTACTCTTCGCGATCGCGGGAATGGCTTCGCGATCGCGAAACACAATTCGCACAGGCTGCCAATTTGCACTACACGAACGCGGCATCCCATACGCAGACGCGAAGCATAGCCCCGTAGACCTACGCGATCGCGGACCGTTTCATGCGAACGCGAAGAACAATTTGAGTGCCCTAGCTTCTGCCTCATTTCCTCCTCGCGGTCGCAGGAATGGCTTTGCGAAAGCGAAGCTTTGCACTTCGACCCTTCGCGAACGCGTGCCCTCGGTCGCGAACGCGAAGCACAAAATGTGCTAGTCTAATTTTCCTCTTCGCGATCGCAGGAATGGCTTCGCGATCGCGAAGCACAATGCACCAGATGACTGCAGAAGCTAAAAAATCAGATTTTTCTCAAAGTTCAAATGGTCTGTAGGCTATCCGAAACTCACCCGAGCCCTCGGGGCTCCAAACCAAACATGCACACAAGTCCATAAACCTCATACAAACTCGCTCGCTCTCCAGATTAAAACACCAATTTAACACCTAGAATTAAAAATCGGACACCAAATCAAATGAAAATTTTAAGAAAACTTTAAAACTTATATTTTCACAACCGAATAACCGAATCACGACAAATCAACTCCGTTTCTCACCAAATTCGACAGACAAGTCATAAATGACATAACAAACCTATAAAAATTTTTAGAACTCAAATCCGACCCCGATATCAATAAAAGTCAATTTGTAGTCAAACTTTGAAATATTTAAGCATTTATGTTTCTAGTTTTCGTCAACTGGTGATAATTCAAGCTAGGGACCTCCAAATTAAATTTCGGGTATACGCCCAAGTCCCAAATCACGATACGGACCTATCAAAACTGTCAAAACACTGATTCAAGTCTGTTTGCTCAAAATGTTAACCAAAGTCAACTCAGTTGAGTTTTAAGGCCCTATTTCACATTTAATCTATTTTTCATATGAAAACATTACGGAAAATTATACGGACTACGCACGCAAGTCGAGAAATAATAAATAGTATTTTTCGAGGTCTTAGCACATTAATTATTAAATTTAAAGTTGACCTTTTGGGTCATCACAAAAGTTAACAGAGTGGTGCATAAAAGTAACCCAGAAACACATTAAGCCATGGATTTTAGAAGTAAGAACACATGCCAATCAGAGACACAAAGGGATGAAATTACAAAAGTCAAGTAATTTACTAGTTAAACGAACAACAGTAAAGAGCAAAATTCCACAAGAACCCAAAATCTCAATGCGTCAAAGTTCCCAAGAGCTTCAAACGAACTCCGGGCAATGGTCGCACCAAGAGAAAGTTCGAATAACAGAATCTCAATGGCCTTGGCTTTCAGCCGGCCACAATGAAGTACAGAATAAGAGAATGAGGGAATCACAGAACAAAGCTCCAATTTTTAGTGAAAGTATATTGATTCCAGTCTGTCCTAAAATGTGAATTGTGAGGGGTTTATATAGCAGTAAAAATTGAACGAACAAACAAGAAAACAAAATAAATCAAACAAAGAATAAGGAAAAAAGACATGCAAAATCAGTTCAAAATCAATTTAGGAGAAAAATCGGGTAAACCCTAGTTCAAGAGAGAGGACACAAATCAACAGAGATCTCATTGAATCGGACTCACATAGCATGGTACTGAATGTATATAGATGAAATAATGATCAGAATCAAAGGTTCAAACCACTTTAGTTCTATCTCAAGATATCTTGCTTGCCAAACTTAGGTAAGCACCTAGTAACACCACAAACGGACGACCAGTAGTAAGAGGAGACCAATAAGGTAAGTGAATCAGTGATTGATTCCATTTTAGAGCCGGATTTGGAGAAGTTGAGTGATACAACGGCTAGGGTTTCTCAGATAAGAAAAGGGAGTAGAGAGAATTTAGGGGCAGCGAGTTAAGAGAAAATGATAGGGTTTGGGCGGGTTTGGTTAATTAAAGAAGGAGAGTGAACGGGGGTCGTTAATCTTGAGAGATCAACGGCTAGGATTCAAAAACGAACGGGGCGGGGTCATAAAAACGGGTACCGACCGGGTATTATACAAGGGTCGCCTGGTTTGGGCTTGGGGTCTATTGGGCTAAGGATATTGGGCCAATTTGATTCAAAAATTAGTTTAAAGCTAGGCTATTATTTAAATACACGAAAATAATTTATAACCATACTTGAAAAATAAGTAAAAATATTATTTATACACTGAAATGCTTAAAAATAATAACTTTGTATTATAAAAATATAAAATGCTATTTTGACATAAATAATATAAATAAAGATTATTTTTGTACAGATATAGGCTATTACTACAAAATTGCGCAAATAGCTTAAAATTATTAATGTAATTACATAAAATGAAATAAAATATTTGAAACATGTATTATAGGTACAAAAATAATAACTTTAAGTAGTTAAGTCATCGTAAAATAATTTGAAGGAGTAATTAATAAATATTCAAGTAATTTAAATATAGAAAAATCAATTTTAAAGCTCTAAAAATTATAAGAAATTATAGAAAATTATTTTATAGATTTGTAAACTAAATAATGATGTAAAAATGATGTTTTCAAAGTATATATATTTTTGAGAAAATATGAAGGCAAAATTGGGTATCAACAGTTGCCCCTCTTTACTTGGGAATGATAAACAAATTATCGGGTAAAGAAAATGATGATCAATTTTGGCCGAATTAAATGAGGGATGATGTGATTTGGAAAAAGTGGGGGCCGAACCCCGGTTCCTGAGTTGCCTACAAATTCCTGGTATTACGGGAATCAGGTCATGTGCAGTTTTGGTTCCAACGGTGAATGAAACCGATGGAGTTGTTATAGGAATGGTCGTATGTTTCAGAAAGGGTTCCTTTGGGTAGGATAGTATCAGATGAATTTATGCGAATTCATGAATGTGAATTTAAAACGTTATGGATGTATCACTGAGCAAATATCTGAACGGTCATAGAGTAAAAGGCGGGTAATTGATGGTGGTCGATTATGTTTGAAACAATTGCAAGATGTGAACGTTTTGAACGAAAACCGGAGAAAAGATTGCTCCCGTTTGAAGACCGATTACTTCCTGGGTTACCTGCAAAACTTAAAACATGATGCATGCAAATATATATGGGTTATTGCGAAAATTCAAACTTGATGCAAATTTCCTTTGGACCATGAATATTGTCTTCGGATGGTGAGGATGATATCCTTAGACCATGGCGTCCTGGGCTATGAAGTGTATGATAAGGGATTCGCAGGCCATGAAATGATGTCCTAGGAACATGAGGATGGTACCTTTGGACTATGACCCCTTTGAATAATGATGTACAATTTCGAGAGATCCTCAGGCCATGGAATAATGTCTCCCGGCTATGAGGATGATGCCTTCGGACAAAATGGTGATATTTCAGCCCATGAAGTGCAAAGATGTGACACCTGGTCATATGTGAAGATGAAACAAGACAAGGCTTAGTCTTGTGTAAGATGAGGGCAGTGCTTAGCCCTAGGTGAACAGGGGATAGTGCTAGGTCTTAGATGGCATAGTGGAGATAGTAGTTAATCTTATGCATGGAAAAGGAAATGCTTAGCCTTATGCCAAATGGGAAGACAATGCTTAGTCTTGTGCAAGGAAAGGCAGTTCTTAGCCTTATGGAATCAGGGAGGTAGTGCTTAGCCTCATGCAAGAAGAGGAGGCAATGCTTAGTCTCATGCGATTAGGGAGGAAATGCTTAGCCTCATGCAAGAAAAGGAGACAATGATTAGTCTCATGCAAGGAAAGGCAACGCTTAGACTTATGCAATTAGGAGGCAGTGCTTAGCCTCATGCAGGAAGATGAGGCAATGCTTAGTCTCATTCAAAGAGGGAGGCAATGCTTAGCCTTATGCAAATAAGGGAGACAATGCTTAGTCTCATGTAAAGAGGGAGATAATGCTTAGCCTCATGCAAATAGGGGAGACAATGCTTAGTCTCATGCAATTAGGGAGGTAATGTTTCGCCTTATGGAAGAAGAGGAGACAATGCTTAGTCTCATGCAAATGAGGGAAACTATGCTTAGTCTCATGCAAGGAAAGGCAATGCTTAGCCTTATGCAATTAGGGAGGTAGTGCTTAGCCTCATGCAGGAAGAGGAGACAATGCTTAGTCTCATGCAGTGAAAGGCAGTGTTTAGCCTTATGTAAAAAAAATGATGAGTGACCGTGAGAAAGTAAAGTATTTCTTAGCTGGAAGTGTTTGCGTTTGGTAACTTGTCATCATGAAGGTAGTGATTTGATGTATCTGCGGGTATTATTGTCTTATCGTGCCTGCATCCAAAGAAAAAGCATGAGTTTTGTGGGGGAAGGTTGGTTTGTGCTTTTGTTTTCTGTTTTGCCTTTGCTCCTATCTTGAGGTCCTGTTTGAGTTACCCTGGGCAGCATCTCGCTGCCAAAGAAATAAAGTTTTCTAAAAATATGCATGCATTTGATAAATATAGTTATTTCAAATATAGTAGTATGCAATTTCAAATAATATATATTAACCGGTGACTGTGACATATTTTAGAGACATTGCAACCTCCTTGATTTAGAATTTGAGAGTTCCCCAGTTTAAATTCAATACTTTGGTTGTTTTGTGTATGACGATGTCGGCTGAACTTGCTTTAGAATTTTGAGGGTCCTCCCAAAATTCTGCCCCAATTTTCTGATCATGGAAAAATGAAGATTTTATTAAGATGTGACCGAACCCACAGGGCTGCCTACGTATCCCCTCAGTTACATCAAATGAAGAAATGTAAACAATCCTAAACATAGTATCTCTTGACTGCGTCTGAGTTGATAGGTTTTGGCCAAATTTCTCCATTCATTTCTACAAGTATAAGTGCCCCTCCTGTTAGTACTCGATGAACCATGTAGGGACCTTGCCAATTAGGTGAAAACTTCCCTTTAGCTTCATCTTGATGCGACAAAATTCGCTTCAGCACTAATTGCCCCTGTGTGAATTGCCTTGGTCTGACCCTTTTGTTGAAAGCTCTTGCCATTCTGTTTTGGTAGAGTTGACCGTGACATACTGCATTCATTATTGTTCCATCAGTGAGGGCCAGTTGCTCATATCGGCTTTGTAACCATTCTGTGTCGCTAAGCTCGGCTTCTTGTATGATTCTCAGAGAAGGGATTTCTACTTCGGCAGGGATAACTGCTTCAGTACCGTAAAACAATAAATAAGGAGTTGCCTCAGTTGATGTGCGAACCGTGGTACGATATCCAAGCAAAGCAAACAGTAGCTTTTCATGCCATTATTTGTAATTATCTACCATCTTCCTCAATATCTTCTTGATGTTCTTGTTGGCGGCTTCTACAGCTCCATTCATTTGCGGCTTATATGCTGTGGAATTCTTATGCTTGATCTTGAAAGTTTAACACATAGACTTCATTAAATAACTGTTAAGATTGGCGGCGTTGTCGGTGATGATTGACTCTGGAACCCCGAATCGGCAAATAATGTGATCCCGAAGAAAGTCTGTGATGACCTTCTTGGTTACAACTTTGTAAGATGCAACTTCAACCCATTTTGTGAAATAGTCTATAGCCACTAGAATAAATCTATGCCCATTTGAAGCAGCGAGTTCGATTGAACCGATGACATCCATACCCCAAGCGGAGAAAGGTCGTGGTGCACTTGTTTCATTGAGTTTATTGAGTGGCACTCATATCATGTCAGGATGTATCTTTCATAGGTGACACTTCTGGACATACCTGATGCAGTCTGTCTCCATGGTCATCCAGAAATACCCTGCTCTTAGTATTTTCTTGGCTAAGACAAAACCATTCATGTGCGGCCCGCAAGTTCCGACATGTATTTTCTCGAGCAATCTGGATGCTTCCTTGGCATCGAAACACCGTAATAACCCCAGGTCAGGAGTCCTTCTGTACAGAATCCCTCCGCTTTGAAAGAAGTAGTTGGCTAACCTTCGGAGTGTGCATTTATGAGTATGAGTTGCGTGCTCTGGGTATTCTCCTTATGCCAAGTATTCTTTGATGTCATGTAACCATGGATTTCCATCACTTTCTTCTTCAAAATAAGAACAATAAGCTAGTTGCTTATGAATTCTTATTGGGATAGGGTCGATGAAATTCTTGTCTGGGTGTTGTTTCATGGAAGATAGAGTGGCCAATGTATCTGCGAACTCATTCTGAATCCTCGGAACATGTTTGAATTCTATCTTCGTGAACCTCTTGATCATCTCTTGCACACAGTACATATATGGTAATATCTTAGTGTTCTTAGTGTCCCACTCTCCTGAAACTTGATGTACCAAGAGATCTGAATCTCCAATCACTAGCAACTCTTGAACATTCATGTCAATGGCCAACCTGAGTCCCAAGATGCAAGCCTCATATTCTGCCATATTATTGGTACATGAAAAACCTGAGTTTTGCGGATACCGGATAGTGTTGGCCGGTTTCTGATACTAAGACAGCTCCAATAACTACTCCTTTGAAGTTCGCGGCTCCGTCAAAGAACATCCTCCAACCATCATATGCTTCAGTGATGTATTCTCCCACAAATGATACTTCCTCGTCGGGAAAATATGTTTTCAACGGTTTGTATTCTCCGTCTACAGGATTTTCTGCCAAATGATCTGACAATGCTTGCCCTTTGACTGCCTTCTGAGTTACATAGATAATGTCGAAGTCACTCAGCAATATTTGCCATTTCGCCAACTTTCCGGTAGGCATGGTTTTTTGGAAGATGTATTTCAATGGGTCCATTCTTGATATGAGATATGTGGTATAAGCACAGAAGTAGTGCCTCAACTTTTGAGCTATCCATGTCAAAGCGTAGCAAGTGCGCTCCATAAAAGAGTATCGTGCTTCATAGGTTGTGAATGTTTTACTCAGATGATATATGACATGTTCCTTTCTTTCCGTCTCATCGTGTTGACCCAGAACACAACTAAAAGCCCCATCTAGTACGGACAAATAAAGCAGCAAAGGTCTCCCTAGTTCCGGTGGGACCGGAACAGGTAGTTTAGATAAATACTCCTTGATTTGGTCGAAGGCATTTTGGAATTCTTTAGTCCAGCTCGTTGCGGCATATATTTTCAACATTTTGAAAATCGGTTCACAGATCACAATTGATTGTGCTATGAAACGGCTGATATAGTTGAGACGCCCTAAGAAACTCATCACATCTTTCTTGTTCTTTGGAGGTGGCACGTCCTGGATAGCTTTGACCTTTGACGGGTCCAATTCAATCCTTCGGCGGCTGACGATGAATCCTAGCAATTTTCCGGCAGGAACTCCGAAGGCACACTTTGTAGGATTCAGTTTTAGATTGTACCTTGGAAGCCGATTAAAGAATTTTCTCAAGTCTGCTATATGATCTGTGCTTCTCCTAGATTTGATGATGACGTCATCCACGTACACCTCTATTTCCCTATGTATCATGTCGTGAAAAATGGTTGTCATGGCTCTCATGTAAGTGGCTCCAGCATTCTTTAGGCCAAACGACATCATTTTATAGTAGTACGTCCCCCATGGTGTGATAAAGGCTGTCTTTTCGGCATCCTCTTCATCAATCCAGATCTAATAATACCCAGCGAAGCAATCCACAAAAGACTGGAGTTCATGCTTGGCACAGTTGTCGATTAGTATGTGTATATTGGGAAACGGGAAATCATCTTTGGGACTTGCTCTGTTTAGATCCCGATAATCGATACATACTCCGACCTTCCCATCCTTCTTCAGAACCGGCACAATGTTGGCTGACCAAGTCGGATATTCAACCACTCTGAGAACTTTGGCTTTGATTTTCTTAGTGACTTCCTCTTTTATCTTCAAAATCATATCTGGCTTGAATTTTATGAGCTTCTGTTTCACTGGTGGACACATTGGATCGGTGGGTAACTTGTGAGCCACTATGGATGTGCTCAGAAAAGTCATATCATCGTAAGACCATGCAAAGATGTCTTCATACTCCTTCAAGAACTAGATGTACTCTTCCTTCTCTGACGGTGATAGGTGAATGCTTATACATGTTTCCTTGACTGTTTCGGAATTCCCTAAGTTAACCGTCTTGGTCTCGTCCAAATTATACTTAGGCTTGTTTTAAAATTTTCCACTTCTCTGACAATGTCCTCAGGTATTACATCCTCTTCCAGATCCTCTGAATCACTATCCTTACGTTGCGTTGTCTCATTACATGTCACAGTCGTAGGTTCATCAGGATAGGTAATAATAATATTGTAGAGAAAAAATGTAAATAATAAGAATAAATACTAAAAATAAAAATGCATTAAATAAATCTTGAAAACGTCAAACAAGTACGGCTCGATGACTCGAGCAATTATTTCAAAACAAAATACGTTCAGAACTAAATACGAAAAATGTCTTAGATGCTCATAAAATTGCTTTAAAAAATAATTGATGCTAATTGCCAGGCTACCCAGGAACTCGATGGGCCCGGCATGGTGCAACAGTCCAGTTCTTGAGAATAGCTCCTTTCTCTATGGTCTGAATAGTAAGGTCTTCCTCCTCCTACTCCTCCTCAACTATCACACTGCAATACATGGCTTCATCATCTAGAAATAGCTTCCTTATGCCAGCTAGAGCTTCATCTTCTCCAGACCCCCATATCATGTCGGCTTGATGAAATGTCTGGTGTAAATGTGGTGCCGGTTGTTCCAGCAGATAATAAGGACCACGCCATAGCGGTGACCAATCCTGATACTCTTTCCAAGTGTATTCATACCCAAGCCCAAACGTTGTACCATGACGCTTCAACTGTACCGGTTTGGTGATCCCTTGGAGATTCTTGCCAAGACCCTTGCCAGGCTCGTACCCTGTCTATAGAAATATGCTTTCTATCTTGTTGCTCCACCATTTGTCCTTTTCAATTGCGTTGACGTGCTCAATTCGATGGTATGTTTCTCCACCCAACTTCCTCCTGTTCTCGATGACTGGAACAGTCTGATTGGTATAGATGGGATTACTCCCGTCTCCATGGATGATCATTTCTTGATGATTCCATTCAAAATTCATAACCTGATGCAGACTAGAAGCTACGTCCCCAACGGCATGTATCCAGGGTCATCCCAACAGTATATTGTAGGTAGCAGATATATCCAGCACTTAAAACTCAACATCAAACTAGATTGGTCCCATCTATAGGCTGAAGTTGATTTCTCCAATTGTGGCCCTCTGAGATCCATCGAACGCCTTCACATTCATACTTCCTGCTCATATCTCGTGCAAACCTTTACCCAGCCTCTTCAGAGTAGTCAGCGGACATACGTTGAGACTTGAACCCCCATTTATCAGGACCCTGGCGATGAATTTGTCCTCAAATTGCACTGTAATATGTAGTGCCCTGTTGTGACTAAGTCCTTCCGGCGGTAGCCCATCTTCATGAAAAGTAATTTTGTGGATTTCAAACACCTGCCCGACCATATTGGACATTTCCCCACTGGTGATATTGGTGGGTACATAGGCTTCACTCAGCACCTTCATCAGGGCATTCCTGTGTGTCTTTGAATTTTACAGCAATGATAAAATAGATATCTGAGCAGGAGTTTTGTTCAAATGGTCAACCACAGAGTATTCTCTTGCTTGCACCTTCCTCCAAAGGTCGTCAGGGCCGGTCTCGACGACAAGTGGCTTAGACGCAACTTCTTTCCTTGTTCCCTTCAAATGCTCGGGTGTATAAACCCTACCAGTTCTAGCCATGCCTTGTGTTGCACCTGTTTCTTCCATTTTCGCTTTTCCTTTCCTTCTTGCCTCCTCAACTTAATCCCATGGTATAGCTTTAGACTGGTAAGATTGAGTAGGTGCTACCATCATAGTGAAGGGTGTGGTTACCTCAACTTCAAATGGCATTGGTGTGGCTACTTCAACTTCAAATAATATATTCTTAGATGTACTTTCGGATCACCAGTTCCATCGAACATTTTGATCTTGGGAGGTTTGTGACCCTCTGGCAGTTCCACATCTGGCTGAATGCACAAGTTCTCATAGTTTAAACCTTCAATGCCTTTACCACCTTTGACACTTTGAACTTTGCCAGTGAGCTTCTTGAGTTCTTCCGCTATATTCTTAATAAACAGGTCTTTCTCGGTTGATTCAGGTATGTATAGAGTTTATTGTGGGGTGTGGGGTAAAGTTTCCACACATATGAGATTGCTTTGGTGGACACCGGGAATCTTGGCGTAATGGTGGTCATTGGTTGAGTTTTGTGGATCAGGAGTAGGTTGTGGTGCATTCTGAGAGTTGTGATATGTGGTTGTTTGTGGGTATTGAGTTGGATGGTAATGGTGTTGTTGAGGAGTAGGTACCGGTAGAGGGTTGTGGTTCTGAGGAGGTGTGGCGTATTGATATGGTGCGGGACGATTTGATTGTGGGTTTTGATTCTGTGTGTTTTGGGGAGGTGTTGGGTTTTAGGCGTTTGTATTTTGTTGGTTGATATCAAGGACGTTTAGGGTGAGGGAAAGGTTTACCAAGTTCTGGACCTGCTCAAGTTCCCCTAGTAGCTCCAATATTTTCTGTTCCAGACATAGGACCAATTTATTCTGTGCTGGAGTACTCCGACCGTCCGAAGTTTCAACATTCTCTGCATTGCCCTTTCTGATGCTGCTTAAATCGTCCATTTTTCCTTTCCCTTTGCTTTTGCCTTTAGGATCACTTGGTGGAGGAGGAGGTGAAGGACCTCTGGATCTAGTATGATATGTGGATGATTCCAGTATGCACGAACCAACCTTGGGGAATGGGAATAATCAAAAGAAAGAAAAAAAAAGGTAACCAAGTCAGTAAGGGATATTGAAAGAATGCCTACAATATTGAACATGCTTTGCAAAATAACAGAATCACGTCTTAATTTGGAGGACCTCATTGTGCCCGAGGTAGGGCTAAGCGACACATAGACTTGGAGAAAATTGATGCCAATAATTGTGTCATTTCATTAATGCTAAAATGAGTCAAATCCTTACTAAAACAACAATAATAAGAAAGTTACTAATGACAATTGCCTTATTACAATCGAAATCTAAAACTAAGCTAAAAAGCAGTAAATAATATCATTTCCTAATTTACTTGGTCCCAGGAGGACCTTCCCCATGCTTGGCTCTCTTGACTCCATCAATCAGATTCCTCAGGTCGCACATATCCAACAACAGGTAAGCCTTTGCTAGATACCCCCTTCATTGCCATCCATGTTCTGACAATCTAAAAGCCTCTTTCTCATCTTTCTCTCAAGCTCCATCAACCCTGCTCCAAATATTCTAATATTTATGTTGATTTAGTGGCAGTTTCTCTCCATTCGTTGATTTCTTCTATATCCACTTTGTGTTGTTCTAGATGCCTAGCTTCAGACTCGAAGACCTTTTTGCGTAACCTCCTATACTTGACTTGTGCTTCAGCAGCGTCATCCATGATCCTGTTTTTCAGATTAATTCCCGGCTTGACGTCTCCTGCTATATATAGTCCACTAACCATGATGGGTAGAAGTACACATGGCCAGTATGATACCTATCTGGCTCAATAGTATCATTTCCACAATGACCTTCTGATTCCACATATGTTGTGCCTCGAACTTGAATGGAATAACGTACCCTTTAAATCTACTTTGTACTGGATCATGTTGGAAACCCGATGTATAACCTGTTTTCTTCCCGCTTGTCTAATTATACTTATAGGAGCATAAGGATAGATGCCCCTCAACCCGATCAGTACTAGGTGAGTAGTCTCTCTTGACCTGATGATGAACTCACTGCTAGGAAACCATTCAAACATCCAATGTACCTGCTTGTCCGTCAGACTGCTGAAGAAACGCACCCAGCTCATAGCATTTCCAGGTTGTGCAAACCTGTCTGGGATAAATGTCATTCTCTTTGGGTGATGGTAAGCTATATAGTCATTCAATGGTCGATGTAGAAGCTCTTGGCGATATTCTCCTCTTTAAAAATGCTCTAATAACCAAACTTGCAGTAACATATTACAACCCTCGAAGTGCTCGAACTCCTGCTTACACCGATCTAGAGCGCGGTATATCTCGGCTAGGATCATGGGGATGATGGTGTAAGTCTGTCCCTCGATTCCTTCTATAAAAGTCCTAGCAACCATGGCTAAACGGGTATGAATCCTTCCCCCTTTCATTGAAAATATCAACAACCCCAAGAAGCAGCCAATGAACACATAAACCCGACGGTGCGTCCAACCCAAAGAAGTAATGGCAAGTTCATCATGATGAAGGCAATTTGACTTATTGTGCCCATAACGCTCATAAAGGAATTCAAATGGGATATATGACTTCTTCAAACAAAGCAACACATCATTTTTCTTGAAACTCAGCATTTTCAGAAAACCGCAAGGGGTGCGATTCTCTAGCACTAATAACCCTGGACTATCCCACGGCAGCTTAGCGAAGCCTTCTATTTCCTCTAAGAGAGGAGTCATTTCTATCTTACCGAAGCGGAAGACGACCCTTTTCTCATCCCAAAATATAGTAGCGACCTCAATCAATGCTATATTCGGTCGGATATCTAACAAGGACGACATGTTACCAAGGAACCTTCTCACATGATTCTTGTCGCTAGGCATGAGATATTTCCACTAATCAAGTAGCAGAGGTAGATTGTTTTGGACCATGCCTAACCTGGGGATTTCGTGCTTCATTTTTTGCGAACAAATAGAGTTAGCCTTTCCCCCCTCCAGATTTGACTATTTACACACTAGTGATCAACATATTGGCCTATTTTCTCCAAGTAATGCACATAACGTGACAGTGTCCATTGGGATTGTGGAAATCCCGTCGGACTTTGGACAAGGCTTATCTTAGCGGGCTATCATGTTAGCAACGTTCTAACCCGTATTGGGTTTAACATGATGCATGTATATTTAATATTGGAGTGAGGTTTCTAGAATGGCCTAGACTGGTACTCCCAAGTGGACAACTTGAGAGGGAAAGGCATGGGACTGTCGACTGCACCGTTGATCGACTAGTCTACCGCAAATAAATCTTTTCGATATAAAAGGGTAATTTTGGAAGAGCACGGACACTCATCAAGCACCTCTATGTTGATATACTGAGTATTTTCTATCTCTGTTGATTATTTTTGAGGTTTTCTTTACGTTATGTGGAGCCTTAGGTTATTTTTGAGAAATTTATTTATTCTACTATATCATTGGAATCTATTGTGGTTGTTGGGCAGATTATGATAGGAATTGATTGTGTTATGTTGTTGTGATAATATCCCGTGTAAATTATTGTGTGATTTGAGTTATTATTATGAGGATATAAGGGTGGCATTAGGAGCGATAAGGGTGGCTATTGATATTGTCAGGGCGGAGGGATAAGGGAGGTTATTATAGGAATGATAAGGGTGGCTATATGAGAGATAAATATGGCCATTGTCAGGGATGATACATGATGATGTTGAGTTATTGTGTTGGTAATTTTTATGTGATGATGTGGGGTTATTGCGTTGGTAATTTTCATGTGATGTTGTGATTTTCTTTGTATTTATTTTTATATCTTGTGTAATTTATCTTGTTGTTGGTAAATTGATAATAGTCTGATCTATGTTGAAATTGGGAGCATGTGGCTATTGCCAGGCGGATTATGAAATGCACGTGAGTAAATAATGATGATATTGGCACATGAACTGTCCGTGCAATTGTGATATGAAATGTGGACACGAGGTGCCATGAGTAAATGATGATGATATTAGGATGTGAGTTGTCTGCGCAGGTGTGATAGAGAAATTGGCACGAGGTACCGTGAAAATATGAAAGTGGGTTGAGACCCGTATTTTTATGATTTTGAAATGAGGTGTCACATGGTGACTTTTATTCGAAAGATATTTATTTGAAAGAATTATATTTGAAAGATATTTATTTGAAGGGAGTATATTCGAAATATATTTATTGGAGAGTATTATATCCTGAAGATTATTATTTGGAAAAAAATATATATAGGCGAAAGATTTATATTTGAAGGACTTGATTAATTGGTTGTACTTGTATTCATTATTTGTTGAGCAATATTTATGGTGTTCTTATTGCCCTGTTGTGTATATCACTGGTTGATTATTGTTGTCATCATTGTTATTTGTTTCCTATTATTTTTGTATACGATATTGCACAGTTTATTAGACTAGTGAGTGTCTCGACTGTACCTCGTCACTACTCCACTGAGGTTAGTCTTGATACTTACTGGGTACCGACCGTGGTGTACTCATACTACACTTCTGCATATTTTTGTGCAGAGCTAGGTATTGGAGCTATCGGACTCGGGCAAAGTTAGAGTGTAATCGCAAGGATTCAAGGTAGAGCTGCTTGGTCATCGCAGTCCCTTGAAGTCTTTCCATTTTATTATACTATTAATTATTAATCAAACAATATTGAGTATTCGATCCTTGAGATCATTTCATATATTCAGTTAGAGTTCGTGACTCAGTATTACCAGTTTTGGGAGGTTGTTTGTAACTATTTTTGCTGTTAGTTTCTATTTTAAAAAAAATGACTTGAATTGTAATTATAACCGGCTTACTTAGTCTTAGAGACTAAGTGCCATCACGACGTTTGTGGTGGAATTTTGGGTCGTGACAATTATTGGATTAAGCGATTTTTTAGTGCTTGATTATTGTAATCATCATTTTCTAGTTATTTCTCTTGTTTTCTCAATTCACCTTCTGATGCATCTTTTTTTTTTTGGGGTTAAATTCTAAGTTGCTATTTCTGGCTACATAGATACATGCACATTCTCACACACAATTTGATATTTTTCTTGTTGTGTTAATTTTCATGTAGAATGAAAGTTTCCAATTGTTTATATTTATTTTTCCTTTCATTCCAAACTTACTTAAGAAGTAAAGACTGAAGAGCGAAGGAACCTATTTATTAATTGATTCCTAGAACTTTTCAAAAATTAATGATGTTGATGTTGTCCTTTTGATTTTGTATAACATGTAACAGTTTATTATCCAGTATCATTTTTGTTCATTTTGATTTTGACCTGTCGAGTTTAACTGTCATTTGTCTTGAGCATAGGGTCTATTGGAAACAGTCCCGTTATCTTCAATGTACGGGTAAGGTCTACTTACACATTATTTTTTTCAACAAATATTGACCATAGTCCCAATATTTGGTGCTGCTCGATTATGCTTAATCTTCATGGTCAATATTCTCTCTTTCATCCGTTTCCAATTTCTCTTTTCGTGTAGGTTTCAAGATTGTTGCAAAAATCATTCTTCTTCTTCACTTTCTTGTCATTATCAGCAAAATATTCTTCTTACCAGGTACAAATTTGATATTTTTTATATCCAACTATTGTGTTTTAGGATTTGTGAAAGTACAGTTTTTTCTGCGTATGCTAAGTCGTTTGTGTTATCATGCTGCTGCTAAATTGATGTGCAATTGATTGAATTTATTTCTCCTCTATTCCTCTAATATTTTATGAATTGGTTTCTTTGTATATTTTCTAAGGCTACTGTTATTCTTGTGATTGTTCATAAATTTTCTAATTGTCCTCGATGCAAATTGATATTGTCATTTAATCTACCACTAGTCGAGATACGAATTCAACTATGTTCAAACATTTTGCCTGAGTATGACATATATCCTATATTTTATTTTATTGTTAGTTGATGATTTAGTACAGTATTAAGCTTATTACTGGTTTTTTACTTATTACAAAGGGAGTTTTAGCGGCTAAAAGGTTCGGAAAAGTATTTATCAACTGGTTAGTTTGTCCGCGCGAAGGTCTTAAAGTACTAGAATAATCTTTTACTAATATCCGAACATAGAAAATATCTATTCAAAGTGAAATGTGGAAAAGAAATTATTGGTATCGAATAACTGAGAAGAGATAGAAGAAAAGAATGAGATAAACGAGTATATCCAGAACTTTGATCTTTGTTGTACAATAATTTACTCAAGATAAAATTGATTGAATCATTCGACATTCTCTTAAATCTGTATTTTATGCTTCAGTGACACCAAAGGAATATTAAGAGTATAACTTCAAAAGCTCTCATTTTCTCCTTTGTAGTTCATGCAGCTTTTCTTATGCAGCAGCCAATTCAGTGGTGCAGATGGTTCTACACTGGAGCAAAGTAGTAAGGACACATAAAATTATTTACAATCAGTTCTTTGATGCTAAAAGGTCAAGCTACTTATTTCGGAATTATGTGAATGTAACGACAAAAGTAATTATAAGAAAAAGTAATATCTCACCTGATTCCTAAGCTCCATTATCCGCAGTTCTTTCTCTAAATTCTCCCCTGCATAAAAAGTGAATTCAAAATCTATCAGATTTAACAGTTGAACACATCTCAGTTACTAAATTCACATGTTTGTTCTATGATGACTATGATTTGTTTATGAATAGCAAAATATTCCATATCGATTCACCTAAAACATAGATGATCAATTGAGGTTCTAGACATATGTGTAGCTGTTAATGTACATTTTGTGAACTCTTCAGCAAATTAACTAGTACCTTGGTTCAAAGGTCCTATTTGTTTCCTTATTCCTTTAGACAACAATAGCCTTATCCAGGTGCTAAACATAATGGTTAAGCAAGCTAGTGTTAATGCTTTTCATATTCTGTTGAATTTTTCAAGTCTATTTGATCTATCACTTTCTTGTCATGTTTGGTTTAAGAGCTAATTTTTCAGGATAATTGATTTAAACACAATAATTTCCATTCACTTTTAGTTCTACATTGATTACAAGAGATAATTTTTACTAATAAATATAAATTATTTATTTGAAGTGTCTAAGCTAGCAAGTTTGATATTGTAGAATCATTCACGAAACTTAATGAATTAATTTGCTTGTTTAGTTGCACAGTTGCTGCAGCTTTCAGTATTTTTATGCGGTTAGAGCTGAATATTGCTTTCTTTTGGTTTAGAATGAAGGCTAAATCTTATAATGTGTTTGATCAAACTGTAATCTGATGTGTTTGATAAAAAGTTACCTTAACTGTTTATGTATAATAGAATTTTCAATCATTAGCAGAATAGAAGACATAAACATTTAGGACTTATAGTGCACATTATTGTCCTACCAATGTATACATCTCTTCAGTATTTAGATAAATTTCATGGTATAATGCCCATTTATCCCTTCTTCTGTATTTATAACACACCAAGGAATTGGAGAAACAATAGATAAAATTTGAAATGATACCTCTATATCTTATATTTTTGTACCTTGGAACAGCTTTCTCCTCTTTCTCATATGGAGTAGAGAGGATTATCCAAACAACAGGAAACAATAGCAATAAAACAGTTCCAACAGTTCATTGTAGCCATCTGAAATTTTAATGCTTTCTAGTACAGACACATACTTTTCGTGGTCGATAAACTCTTCCTTGTCTTGTGATACTTATGCCACGTATCGTGCCCGTCCACCAAATTATTTTGATGTGGGAAGTATCTCTGATCTTCTTGAAGTCAGTCGTTTACGTATAGCTAAGGCCACGGTCTAGTCTCTGAGGATGCCGAGCTATTCCCTGACCAGCTTTTACTCGTGCATGTTAAGTACTACCGCAATGGTTCTCATTATTTCTCCAATGTCACCTATCAAATCAAGAAAGGTGACAGCACCAGTTAATACCATTTGACAAATGATAAAGCCAACCCAATGACGATGATCAGATTTCAGTGAACTAATGTTTTCGTCGGCTTTAATAAATTTAATTCGCCCTCCTACTTTTAATTCGTGTACCAGTAACATTGACTATTATAGCAACTACGGTTGGTCTGATGGTGCTGTGTATTAGACAGTTACTTAATGATATTCATCTCGGTATACTTGATTTTGGTCAATAAACCTACTTATCTAGATAGAAAAATAGGTGCCCTTTGAATCTGGAAAGCTGCAGGTAGTAATCTTTCAGTCGTGAACTAGTTTCTCCGGCTTTATTTTCAATATACAACAGCTCTGAACTAGTTGGTTAACATTAGCTTTTGAGATTTAACTGAATAATTTGGATAGTTTGAGTTGGTTTTGAGACCAAAAGCTGAACTGTTATTCTAGAGTTAAAAACCATCTCAGCTTGGGCCAGTGTTTTGTAGTGAGTGTAGAAGAGGGATGGCATTACTGTCACGACCCAATTTCTCCCTCCCTATGATGTCGTGACGGCACCTAGTATCTACGACTAGGTAAGCCTAATATTTGCGGAATAATGAAATGAAAACATAAATTTAACAACTAACTGTTCAAAATACATAGTAATCCCAAAACCCGGAACATCGTGAATCACAAACTACAAAAGAAAAAAATCTAGTGTCTCTATATATCAGAGTCTAACAAGGAAAAATACAGAAGATAATAGATATGAGACAGAGTAGAAGGGGACTCTGAGGTCTGCAGACGCGGCAGATATACCTTGAAGTCTCCAAAACTGTCCCGGCTCACTGATAGTGCGGCTGATAAGGAGCACCTGGATCTGCACACGAAAAACATGTGAAGAAGAGTAGCATGAGTACACTACAATCGGTACCCAATAAGTGCCAAGCCTAACCTCGGTAGAGTAGTGACGAAGCCAGGTCCGGGCCCTATTGGAATATGATAATAAAGCAAGGTAAGAATGAAATATCGCACTAAAATAAAGATTGAAATTTAACAAGAAAGAATTCATAGAAGGTTACAACTCAATACACAGAAATACAACAAGAGATCTCCCGAGATACCGTCTCGTAATCCCAAAGTAAATATGCAAGACAGGAGGATCTCCCGAAATACCGTTCCGCAGTCTCGAAGTAAATATGCAGTACAGGGGGATCTCCCCGGAATACCGTTCCGTAGTCCCAAAGTAAATATGCAGTACAGGGGGATCTTCCGGAATACCGTTCCATAGTCCCAAAGTAAATATGCAGGGAGAACTCCCGAGGAACCACCTCGTAGTCTCAAAAGTAAATAAACCAATCAAACGACAAATACAACAGTTAACAGTAAGATTTCTACGGCTATACTGATAAAGAACAAGGAAAAGGCAGGAAAATCAACTAGGCATGCTTCACAGAGTTTAAGTAAGCAATTAAAGCACGTAGACATGTGATATTAGACTAAACAGGTTAGCTACACTTACTGTAATAACTCAATTAAGAATGAAAACAGATTAATACTCATTAAAATGGTATAACTCAAAATAAAAGGAAAATAGGTTGTTGCTTAGTAAAAATTGGGTTTTTACAATAACTAGCCCGTGTACGTACTCGTCACCTCACGTACACGGCGCTCATATATCACAATAGTTCCAAATTCTAAGGGGATTTTCTCCACACAAAGTTAGGCAAGCCACTTACCTCGAGTCAAGCTCAATCAATCCGTAAGAATGCCCTTTCCTCGATTATCCCACTCCGAATGGCCCAAATCTAGCCAAACACAATTGCATATCATGAATACAACCATAATAGACTCATCTAATTAATGAAATCAATATTTTAACAAAATTTTCGAAATCCGTCCTAAAAGGTCGACCCGGGCCCACGTCTCGGAATCGAGTAAAAGTCACAAAATTCAAAAGCCCATTCACTTACGAGTCTAACCATACCAAATTTACTAAAATAGAAACCAAATGGTAATTCAAATCCATAAATCAAACTTTCCAAATCCCTAGTCTCAAACTCCCAAATTCTACCTTAAACACACACTAACTAGGTGAAAAACTAAATGGGGAAGCAAGATTATTGATCAAAAATAAGCACAAGGGTCTTACCTCAAGAAATCTCTCGAAAAGGCTCTCAAAACTTGCCCTAAACCGAGTTTGCAAAGTCCAAAATGATAAAAATTACGAAACCCTTCGGTTTTAAACACTGCCCAGGCATTTCTGCACCTGCGCGTGCGCTTGTGCGAAAAATGATACCTTATGCGCAAATCACTTACCCCTTCTGCCTCCGCACCTGCGATGAAAAGGGCTGCATTTGCACGTGCACTTTTGCGGAAATCTTGTACGCTTCTGCGGTTTAACTTCGCGCCTGCGGACAACATTGCGCATTTGCGGGCATCATAGATGCGGCCTTTTCCACACACCTGCGACCCCTGACCAATCCATCCAACTCCGCTTCTGCGCCAATTTGCTCGCACCTGCGGGCTGATCTGTGCCAAACCTACACCACAATTGAGTAGCAAGACGGTCGATGCAATAATAAACCCAACAAAGATCGGGATCGAATCCACAGGGAGCTAGAATATGGGATTAGGTGTATATCTAAGTTAAATAAAAGTTTTGGCTTTAATTACATTTCCACAAACTTGATTGGTGTTTCTATTTCTAACTTTACTTAAAAGATTGCAATAATTGAAACTAAGGACAATATTTTTGTTGTTGTTTTTCAAATGTTTAAAGAGACTAGGGTAGAGACTTCTACCTAGGTGGATATCTAACGGGTAGCAAAATCTAGGGTAAACTTGATTAGTTGGGATTATAATATAGCAATCACACCCGGGTACTCACTCTATACCTCTCGGTAATTTGAGTAATTTTACCCAATTTGGCTTTCTCAAGTCTAAATGGGTATTCTTGCAAATCAAGTGATATTAGCTCAAGTTGGGTATTACTATCTCTAGGATTAACCCTCTAATTGGGGCTATCAATTTCTTGAGTTCACCCCAATTCCTTATTAGCCTAGTTTTCCTAGACTTAGTCCCTCTTTCTCAAGTAGAGACTAAGTCATAAAGGTATGAATCAATGTTTAATTAATTCTTGAGTTCTAGCAAGAACTAGACTAAATATCACTAACCCTTTCACATTCAAGCCCTAAAATCAAATACCCATTAAATACCCACACTAGAGTTAGGTCACAATCCTAGCTATGGGTTTATTTACTCAGGAAATAACAGAAATTAAAGATGAAAAGAAGATAAAATTCATAATACTAGATTAAAAGATGAAAATCTAATGTTATAAGGTGAATCTAATACAAAATTGCCCAAAAGGGAAGTTACAGTCGTCTTACGTGCTTAGCAAAATACACAACATGACCTAAAGATGACAAAAAGTTCTATTTATACTAAATTAAAATTTTCGAACAAAAATACCCCTGCGGAGGTTACGCAACCGCGTAATTCTGACCGCGGCCGCACTCTTGCTTTAGCAGCCGCATAATTCTGATCGCGGTCCGCGTTCTTCACTTCTGGATCTGGGTTGAGCATGATTTCGCGGACCGCGTAATTTCCATCGCGGTCGCTCAGGAGACTTCCGCGGCCACATAATCTTAACGCGGACCACACTTTTTATTTTTGCTTAAAATGTAAGCTCTCTGAACCTCAGCAACCACGGTCCCCGTAATTCCAATCGCGGCCGCGCAGTTACTTTCACGGCCACACCTTTCTGACGCGGTCCGCGTTAATGTTTTAGCCCAAAAATCCATCTCTCTGAATCTTCCTTTCGCGGACCTCGAAATAGTGCTCGCGATCGCGTTGTAGCTTTCGCGGCCACACAATATTTGTGCGGCCCACGTTTCACATCTTTTTCTTATGGAGGTGGGAATTACCCTATTTGACTCCTTTATGAGTTGATTATGACTCCTTTGGATCATTTTAAATAATCCCTGCAAGCAAGCATATTACATTAGTTTCCGTGAATACTTTCACGCATATTTGGCCCTAAACAGAAGTAAAAGAGAGCAAATAATAGGTTAAAATCTCTACTTATCAACTCCCCCAAACTTAAGCTTTTGCTTGTCCTCGAGCAAATAGGATAATTCCCACCTCCACAAGAAAAAGAAAAGGATATTTCAGCTGGCCTAAGGTGACTCCATCAAGCATCAATTGGGACTAGCAATTACCCTCAACACAAATGAATTATCAACAACATCATGTTATGACCTTTTGAGTACTATAGTTCTAATGTGACACTAGAGCATCAAGAGTTGACTCAATTCATCAAGGAAGCTCGCTCTATCACGTAGGTCATTTTGGATCCCAAACTCCTCCCCCTCTACTCTCCATGAGAAAATCTCACTTTTTAGAATGTACCACTCAAAACAAGGATTGTGAAGAAGTGCGCTCATCACTCTCAAAAGAATGCCACAAGTCCGGCTCTAAGTACCATAAGCTTTCCCCTTATGTAAACCACCACTAATGTAAGCTCACTTAACTTGAAATCATATAGGGCTTTATTGGGATGTAATGAAGACTTTTGGATCAAGGTAGGACTTATCGAACTATGATGGTTTCATCTTTCTTTAAGCACTCCATTTTCTCATTTCGGCTCATACTTTCTCGACTCTTTGAGTCATTTTCTTCTTCCTTAGGGAAACTAGAGAGACACACCGTCACTCTTTCTTACTCATGACAATCAATTTTCTCCTTTTATCATCATTCCATGCCTTTCATCATTGCATTCTTTGAATCCCTTCAACCTTCACTTTCTTTTTGGCTTTTCTTCCTTTTCTTTGCCTTTCCTTTTCATCAATTCTTTTTCTTCTTTGAACCTTTTATCACTTTCAAATTCCTCGTCTCTCCCCCAAACTTATGCTTTTTTCAATTATTTGAAGAATGCTAAGGAAAGATCGGGTGCCAAGAGAGGGTCATTATACAACAGATAAAGGCTTGTAATATGGCTATTGAATTAAAAAGGGCTTCAGCTCAAAGGGATTGACTAGGGATGTCACATTGGTAGGCTACGGAAGCTTTCAAGTTTCCAGTTGGATCAATAAGATCCTACAATCATTTCTCAAGTTGAGCTACACTTAGAATTTCGCCTAGACAAACATTCAGGGCAAGTTCTAGACTTATTGGCATGGAACTTGGACTTGCAATTCAATACCTCACCTCTCAAGCTGCTGGATTGTTAAAGAGAACAGAGTCGAGGGCCCACAACAACCCTAGCTAAGAGTGAAAATCACAAATGGCTCAAAAAAACCACTCGATGATTGTTTTAGTCAACACAAGAGTCTAAAGGTCACAACTAGAGCTAATCTTTGCCAATCAACTTGTTTCTAACCATAAGGTCGAATGTAAATGTGTTAGTACCAAGTAAAGCCTGCTTGAGACACTTTTATTCATTAGTACTATATATACAAAAACATAAAGAAAACGGACTCAATCCCTTAAGAAGGTTGTTAAGCCATCCATCGTTGGGAAGAGCCATCCGGTTCACACAACATCCCCCTTTGGAAAGAATCGTGGCATTAAGAAAACTAAAGGCTTATTGTTCACATAAAATATAAAAAGAAACTAACAACTTAAAAAGAAGCTGCTAAAGTAAATAAGAAGCTATGCTACTAAGGAAAAACAACGAAAGAAGTTATGAAGTAAAGTAGACTGAATATGTACAAAATGAAGTAAAGCGAATATATACATAATGGAAATGAATATATACATCGAATGGTAAGAATGTATACATACTAAAAGTGAAAATAAAGATAAATAAAGATAAAGAAAAATAGTATAATGGTTATTACATACCAAATGTCATCAAATCCAAATGGACCACCCCCAAATGAAAAATAGCATTGTCCTCAATGCTCATAACAAATAAGAACAGGGAAAAGGGGTAGAGAGTAGAGAAAACTCCTTATGTGGTCTCTGTCTACATCGGGTCATCAGCACCCTCTGTATCCTCTAACTGGATGTCCACATCCTCTGACTGGGCGACTACGGGTTTTCTGAGCATCCGAATCAGCTCCTCAGTAGTGTTTAAAGTGGCAGTAGGCTCCTCAGACTGGCCGGCTGCTGCCTCTAATGCTCGGGCGCGGTCCGTGAAAAACTGGCCGCGGCCGCACAATTTGTGCGGACCGTGAAAATTTGAACGCGGCCGCGAACTCTGAAGGAATTTTGACAGGCCAACTTCAGAGAGTTGGCATTTTTCCCATTTCAGCTACGCAACCGCGCGCAGAATTGTGCGGCCGCAAAGTGCTCATGCGGTCCACAAAGTTTTGAGCGCGGTCCGGGAAAGTTCACCACTTAGACAAATTTTTTCCTTGTCAATTTCCTGCACTGCACAGCCAATTCCTACATACACTTCACAACCAGTCCGTCCAAAATAATGTCTAATCTAAGAAGAAAATCAAAAGAAAGAAAAATACATGGGTTGCCTCCCAAGAAGCGCTTGATTTAACGTCGCGGCACGACGTATGTTACCACCATCATTTGAAATGGATCAATGACACAACGTGGCTATCATCAATCTTGCCAAGGTAGTGATTCACTCGGTGCCCATTGACTCTAAAGATCCTACCATTCTTGTTTTTCAAATCTAGAGAACCGAAAGGAGTCACATGTACCACTTCAAAAGGACCACTCCACTTCGACTTGAGCTTTCCCGGAAACATCTGTAACTGAGAGTTGAATAAAAGAACAAGGTCACTTTTTTTGAATTCTTTATTCCGGATATACTTATCATGTAGGTACTTCATCTTGTCCTTATACAAGGATGAACTGGAGTAAGCATGGAACCGGAACTCATCAAGTTCATTCAATTTCTCCACCCAAAGATTGAAAGCTACATCCCACAGAAGGTAGGCCAATAGAATCCACAACTTAGGACCTTTGTATAATGCTCTAATTCCGGTGGAATTGGCAATCATCATAACGCTTAACGAGCTCGCTAGCGTCTTTGTATAAGGTAGGCCAATAGAATCCACAACTTAGGACCTTTGTAGCAGTTCTCGCCCCACCATGGTGACCACCATAGGGCGAGGATTGGCAAGCTTCAAAAATACCCGATTGCTCTTCTTCTTGAACACATCTCCGGATAACACCATCAGTGCAAATTTTGAGGAGATACGGCTCATCAAAATAGTAGTCCAGGCAGTCCCATCTGAGCTTCTTCTGTTGGTTAGAGGAGAACTCATTCGGAATAATTCCACTCATTAGATAGTTTTCCACATCGGCAAACCATGGCATCCCGGTTATAGAAATGGAAAGGAGTTATTCGTCAGGAAATAAATCATTGATCTCAAGGCCATCATGTGGTCTCCCCTCCTCCTCCAATCGGGACAAGTGGTCTGCTACTTGATTTTCACTACCCTTTCGGTCTTGAATCTCTAGATCAAACTCTTGAAATAGAAGCACCCACCGCATCAACCTTGCCTTAGAGTCTTTCTTGCTCATCAAATAACAAAGTGTCGCATGGTCGGTGTGAACAATCACCTTTGTGACCATTAGGTACGGGCAAAACTTCTCCATGGCAAAGACAATGGCTAGGAATTCTTTCTCGGTCACCGTATATTTGACTTGGGCCTCATTCATGGTCTTGCTAGCATAGTAGACTGGATGAAAGATCTTATTAATTCGTTGCCCCAATACCGCACCAACTACCACATCGCTTGTATCACACATGAGCTCAAATGGTAAGCGCCAATTTGGCGCGGTGATAATAGGAATGGTAGTCAACTTATACTTGAGTAGTTCAAATGCCTTCATGCAATCTTCATTGAAAAGTAACTTGGCATCTTTCTCCAAGAGTTTGCACAAGGGGTTTACCACCTTAGAAAAGTCCTTGATGAATCGGCAGTAAAACCCCGCATGACCTAGAAAGCTTCTCACTCCCTTTACGGAAGTAGGGGGAGGGAGTTTGGATATCACTTCAATTTTTGCTTTATCAACCTCAATGTCATTCATGGAAATCATGTGACCGAGGACAATGCCCTCCTTGACCATAAAGTGACACTTTTTCCAATTCAGCACCAAGTTAGTTTCTTCACAACGTGCCAATACCTTATCCAAGTTATCCAAGCATTCTTCAAAAGAATCCCCCATGATAGAAAAATCATCCATGAAAACCTCGAGAAAGTCCTCCACCATATCGGTGAAGATGGAAATCATACACCGCTGAAAAGTTATCGGTGCATTGCATAACCCGAATAGCATCCGTGAGAATGTGAAAGTGCCATATGGACAAGTGAAGGTGGTCTTCTCTTGATCTTCAGATGCAATAAGAATCTGGTTATATCCGGAATTCCCATCCAAAAAGCAATAATAAGCACGTCCGGCAAGTCTATCCAACATTTGGTCAACAAATGGCAATGAAAAATGGTCTTTCTGGGTCACTTTGTTCAGCTTCCTATTATCCATGCATACCCTCCAACAGATGACAGTTCTTGTGGGGATCAATTCATTTCTATCATTTGTGATCACAGCCATGCCCCCTTCTTTGGGACACATTGTACCAGCGAAGTCTATGAACTATCAGAAATGGGGTACCCAACCCCTGCATCTAGCCACTTGATGATCTCTTTCTTGACTACCTCTTGCATGGCCTCGATCAACCTCCTTTGATTCCATGGAGGGTTTGGCATCTTCCTCCAATATGATTTTGTACATGCAAAAGGCGGGGCTTATACCTCGAATATCTGCCAATGTCCAACCTATTGCCTTCTTCCTTCTTTGAAACACCGCAAGGGTGGAATCTACTTGCACGTAAGTTAAGCACGAAGAGAGAATAACAGGTAATGTGGAACAAGGGCCTAAGAACTCATACCTGAGGTGTGAAGGCAAGGACTTCAACTCCAATGTGTGTGGCTCCTCGATTGAGGGCTTTATCGGTGAAGTCTTCCGGTTCTCAAGGTCCAAGGAAAGTTTTCGGGGTCCATATGTGTAGGATCCCATTCCTGGCAAAGCATTTGCACATTCTACCAAGCCTTCCTTCTCATCCTCATCATGATTCAACAACACAGCTTCCAAAGGGTCTTCCACATTAATCATAGCACTTGTGTCATCAACAATCACCTCAGTCACAAGATCCATAAACGAACATACTTCGTTGCTATTAGGCTGCCTCATTGACTTGCACACGTGGAACACAACCTTTTCATCGCCCACCTGGAAGGTGAACTCCCCAGCTTCCACATCAACTAAGGCCTTCCCTGTAGCTAGGAAAGGTCTCCCCAATATGATTGGCACCTCATAGTCAACCTCACAGTTGAGTATCACAAAATCTGCGGGAAGTATGAACTTGTCGACCCGAACTAGCACATCATCAATTATCCCCAATGGTCTCTTCATTGTTCGGTCTGACATTTCCAACCTCATGGAAGTAGGTCTTGGTTTCCCAATTCCCAATGTCTTGAGCACAGAATATGGCATCAAATTAATGCTCGCTCCCAAATCACACAAGGCTTTGGCGAAATCGGCACTACCAAAAATGCATGGAATTGTAAAGGCACTGGGATCTTCTAGCTTTGGAGCCATGGGATGCACAATGGCACTCACTTGATGTGTCATTTTGATCATCTCATAGTTCATTGACCTCTTCTTTGTTACCAAGTCCTTCATGAACTTGGCATATCCCGGCATTTGTTCTAGAGCTTCAACCAAAGGCACATTTATGGACAAACTTTTCATCATATCAATGAATTTCTTGAATTGGTTCTCATTGTTTTGCTTTGCGAGCCTTTGAGGATATGGTAGAGGAGTCCTTGGCAAAGGAGCCTTGGCTTTGGGCACTACCGGATCAGGTATGTCAATCACGTGTTTCCTAGACGGGTTCACATCATCTTGTGTCTCCTCCATGTTTTCATCAATGTCTATCCCCACTTCATCGTTCACATTCTCATCATTTCTTGGCTCATCCTATTCTTGCAAAACCACATCATCATTCACGATCTTTCTTGGATTGGAGGTACTAGCAACTCCACCTCTACCACTTCTTGTAGTCACCGCCATAGCATGGCCCATATTGTTTCCACCCTTCGGGTTTACTACCGTATCACTTGGTATTGACCCCTTAGGGCGAGTATTCAAGGCTTGAGAAATTTGACCCATTTGGACTTCCAGTTGCGGATAGAAGTGTTTTGGGAGGCTATTTGGGCATCGGAGTCGGCGTTTCTTTCCATCATTTGCTTGAACATACTTTCTATCCATTCCATCTCATTGTTGGAAGAACTTTGCCCTTATGACGGATATGGAGACAGGTTGTTGGGTTGTTGATACATCGGGGGCCTTTGAAAGCCCGACCCCCGGTTCCCTTCATTATTGTTATTCCAACACCCTTGGTTTCCATTGCCTCCCCAATTACTATTATTGTTGTCACCCCAATTGCCTTGGTTATTTCCTTGATTCCCCCAATTGTTCGGATTGTTGTTGTTGACACTATTCCAATTCCCTTGGCCTTGGTTGCCCCAATTTTGATTGTTTCCCTATGATCTCCATTGTTGTTGATTTGGAGCATTGCTCCGTTGACCTTGGTAATTGTTCACATATTGAACCTCTTCACTTTGATCGTCATAAGAGTAATCTTGGTTGTACCCACTACCACTTTGCTCAAATTGATCCTGATTGTGTTGAACTTGTTGACCTCTTTGTCTCCTCTTGTTAACCATTACATTCACTCATTCCATGGCATTTACTTGCTTTGGCCCCTGAACCTGCTGAAGTTGAGCCTTGGCTAACTAATTCATGGTATTTGTGAACTCTGCAATGGCTTGTCCGTGATCATGAAGTTCCTTGTGAAGGTGGATAACATTAGGGTCACCCTGAGGAACATTGGCTCTACTTTGCCATGCCGATGAGGTGTCCGCCATCGCATCTAAGATATCACAAGCTTCAGAATAAGGTGTGTTCATGAAGTTACCCCCAACGAGTTGATTTACCACATATTGATTTGTTGTGTTGATCCCCCTGTAGAAGGTCTATTGGATCATGGACTCGGTCATATCATTATTCGGGCATTCTTTGACCATGGTGCGATATTTTTCCTAAATCTCGTGCAATGGCTCATTGGGCTCTTGTTTGAAAGCTAAAATTTCATCCCTTAGTGTAGCCATGTGCCCCGGAGAGAAGAATTTGCAATGAACTTCTCGGCCAACTCATCCCAAATATGGATGGAATGATTGGGAAATCTCTCTATCCAGTCCAAGGCCTTTCCCCGTAGAGAAAAGGGAAATAGCCTTAACCATAGTGCATCCTCTGTGACATTTGTTTGCTTGCTCCCCTAACAAGTATCTACGAAAGCCTTGAGATGCTTGTAGGCATTTTGGTGTGGAGCTCCGGTGAAGAAATCTCGTTGCTCAAGCAGTGTAAGCATCACATTGGTAATTTGGAAGTTGCACGCCCTAATCTGGGGCGGGACTATTGCACTTGCATAGCCCTAATTCGGCAACACCATGTGCGGTGCTCTTGGTGGAGGTGGTCGGCCTCGCCTGTTTATTTGAGGCTCGGGATGAACCTCGTCCACTTGATCGTCATCTACATCTTCCCCCAATGGTAAATTTCCGAGGGGCTCGTAGTTAAGGGCCATTTTGTACCTGAAAGCAATTCACAAACAAAATTAGTGACTCGAAAGGAAAGAAAGACAAAACATACAAATACCTAGATATATAGCTAAATCCATTTAACTCCCCGGCAACGGTGTCAAAAATTGATATGTGCCAAACCTACACCACAATTGAGTAGCAAGGCAGTCGATGTAATAATAAACCCAACAAAGGCCGCGATCGAATCCACAGGGAGCTAGAATACGGGATTAGGTGTATATCTAAGTTAAATGCAAGTTTTGGGTTTAATTACACTTCCATAAACTTGATTGGTGTTTCTATTTGTAACTTTACTCTAAAGATTGCAATAATTGAAGCTAATGACAATATTTTTGTTGTTGTTTTTCAAATGTTTAAAGAGACTAGGGTAGTGGCTTCTACCTAAGTGGATATCTAACGGGTAGAAAAATTTAGGGCAAGCTTGATTATTTGGGATTGTAATATAGCAATCACACCCAGGTACTCACTCTATACCTCTCGGTAATTTGAGTGATTTTACCCAATTTGGCTTTCTCAAGTCTAAATGGGTATTCTTGCAAATCAAGTGATATTAGCTCAAGTTGGGTATTACTATCTCTAGGTTTAACCCTCTAATTGGGGCTATCAATTTCTTGAGTTCACCCCAATTCCTTGTTAGCCTAGTTTTCCTCGACTTAGTCCTTTTTTCTCAAGTAGAGACTAAGTCATAAAGGTATGAATCAATTTTTGCAACCATTAATTCTTGAGCTCTAGCAAGAACTAGGCTAAATATCACTAACCCTTTCACATTCAAGCCCTAAAATCAAATACCCATTAAATACCCACACTAGGGTTGGGTCACAACTCTAGCTATGGGTTTAGCTACTCATGAAAATAACAGAAATTAAAGATGAAAAGAAGATAAAATTCATAATACTATATTAAAAGATGAAAATCTAATGTTATAAGGTGAATCTAATACAAAATTGCCCAAAAGGGAAGTTACAACCATCTTACGTGCTTAGCAAAATACACAACATGAGCTAAAAATGACAAAAAGTTCTATTTATACTAAGTTGAAATTTCTGGACAAAAATACCCCTGCGGAGGTTACGCAGCCACGTAAATCTGACCGCGACCGCACTCTTGCTTTAGCAGCCGCGTAAATATGATCGCGGTCCACGTTCTTCACTTTTGGATCGCGGTCGCTTAGGAGACTTCCGTGGCCGCATAATCTTAACACGGACCACACTTTTTGTTTTTGCTTAAAATGTAAGCTCTATGAACCTCAGCAACCGCGGTCCGCATAATTCCAATCACGGCCGCGCAGTTACTTACGCGGTCACACCTTTCTGTCGCGGTCCGCGTTAATGTTTTAGCCTAAAAATTCATCTCTCTGAATCTTCCTTTCACGGACCTCGAAATAGTGCTCGCGATCGCGTTGTAGCTTTCGCGGCCACACAATATTTGTGCGGCCCACGTTTCACACGTGGCTGCGTAATTCTGACCGCGGCCGCACTCTTGCTTTAGTGGCCGCGTAATTCTGATCGCGGTCCGCGTTCTTCACTTTTGGATCTGGGTTGAGCATGGTTTCGCGGACCACGTAATTTCTATCGCGGTCGTGTAGGAGACTTCCGCGGACGCATAATCTTGATATAGACCGCACTTTTTTTTTGCTTAAAATGTAAACTCTCTGAACCTCAACAACCGTGGTCCGCGTAATCGCGGCCGTGCAGGTATTTTCGCGGCTGCACCTTTCTGACGCGGTCCGTGTTCATGTTTTATCCCAAAAATCCATCTCTCTGAATCTTCCTTTCACGGACCTTGAAATAGTGCTCGCGACCGCGTTGTAACTTTCGCAGCCGCACAATATTTGTGCGGCCCGCGTTTCACATCCTTTGGCCCAGTTTTGTTTTTTGTTCAAGTTTTGACTCCTTTATGAATTGATTATGACTCCTTTGACTTATTTTGAACAATCCCTGCAAGCATATTACATTAGTTTCGGGGAATACCTTCACGAATTTTTGGCCCTAAATACAAGTAATAGAGAGAAAACAATAGGTTAAAATCCCTACTTATCACGGGCTTGCACCTGCGGGCAGCCTTGTGCAGGTGCGATTACAGCAGAACCAACCCAGCACCAGAAAATCTTCCAAGTCCAAAAATGATCCGATAACCATCTGAAACTCACCCAAGGCCCCCGGGACCTCAACCAAACATACAAACAATCCTAAAACACCATACAAACTTAGTCGAATCTTCAAACCACATCAAACAAAGCTAAAATCACAAATCATCCTCCGATTCAAACTTAAAGAACTAGAAACTTCCAAATTCGACAACCGATGCCAAACCCAACCAAACCACGTTCGATTGACCCCAAATTGTGAACACAAGTCATATTCAACATTACGGACCTACTCCAACTTCCGGAATCAGAATTCGACCCCGATATCAAAATTTCCACCATCGGTCCAAATCTCCAAAAATTAGACTTTCGTCATTTCAAGCCTAAATAAGCTACGGACCTCCAAAACACAATTCGGAGATGCTCCTAAGTCCAAAATCACCCAACGGAGATAACGGAACCGACGAAACTCCATTCCGGAGTCGTTTTCACACAGTTCTGACTACAGTTAAAATCCTCAGACTTAAGCTCCCGCTTTAGGGACTAAGTGTCCCAAAACACTCCGAATCCTAAGACTTAAGCTCTCGCGTAACTCTTCTGTTTGGACTGGCTGTGCGAAATCTATCCTGAATCACCTTAACCTTTTCCAAGGCATCCTGAACCAAGTCAGTACCTAATAATCTGGCCTCACCCGGCTCGAACTGACCCACTGGGTACCGACACAGCCTACATACAGAGCCTCATACAGTGCCATCTGAATGCTGGACTGATAACTGTTGTTGTAAGCAAACTCGGCAAGTGGCAAAAATTGGTCCCAAGCACCCCTAAAATCTATCACACAAGCGCGGAGCATATCCTCCAGTATCTGAATAGTGCGCTCGGACTGTCCGTCTGTCTGAGGTTGAAATGTTGTGCTCAGCTCCACTCTAGTACCCAACTCCTGTTGTACGGCTCTCCAGAATCATGATGTAAACTGCGTACCTCGGTTAGAGATAATATATATCGATACGCCATGAAGCCTAACGATCTCACGGATGTAGATTCGAGCTAGCTGCTCGGAAGAATAGGTAGTCATCACAGGAATGAAATGAGTCGACTTGGTCAGCCTATCAACAATCACCCAAATTGCATCAAACCTCCGCTGAGTCCGTGGGAGTCCAACCACGAAATCTATAGTGATCCATTCCCATTTCCACTCCGGAGACTCCAACCTCTGAAGCAACCCACCAGGCCGTTGATGCTCATACTTCACCTGCTGGAAATTTAGATATCGGGCCACATACTCTACTATATCCTTCTTCATCCTCCTCCACCAGTAATGGTTCCTCAAGTCCTGATACATCTTTGCGGCACCCGGATGAACAAAGTACCGCGAACTGTGAGCCTCCTGGTGAATGAACTCATGTAAACCATCTACATTGGGCACACATAGCCTGCCTTGCATCCTCAATGCACCATCATCTCCAATAGTGACCTCCTTAGCATCACCGTGTTGGATCATGTCCTTAAGGACAAACAGATGGGGGTCATCATACTGACGCTCCCTGATACGATCATAAAGAGAAGACCGAGATACCACACAAGCCAACACTCGACTCGGCTTAGAAATATCCAATCTCACAAACTGGCTGGCTAAGGCCTGAACATCCAACGCTAATGGCCTCTCTGCTGCTGGTAGCTATGTTAAACTCCCCAAACTCTCTGCCCGGCGACTCAAAGCATCGGCCACCACATTGGCCTTCCCCAGATGGTATAAAATAGTAATATCATAATCCTTAAGCAGATCCAGCCACCTCCTTTGATGCAAATTAAGAACCTTATGCTTGAACAGATGCTGCAAACTCTGGTGATCGGTGTAAATATCACAAGGAACACCGTACAAATAATGCCGCCAAATCTTCAAGGCATGAACAATAGCTGCTAACTCAAGGTCGTGGACAGGATAGTTCTTTTCATGCACCTTCAGCTGTCTGGACACGTAGGCAATCACCCTATCATTCTGCATTAACATCACGCAGAGAACAATCCACGATGCATCACAATATACAGTATAAGACCCCGAACCTGTAGGCAATACCAATACTGGGGCTGTAGTCAAAGTTGTCTTGAGCTTCTGAAAGCTCTCCTCACATTCCTTTGTCCACCTGAACGGAACACCCTTCTGGATCAGCATGGTCATAGGAGATGCAATAGACGAGAAACCCTCTACAAATCGACTATAATACCCCGCCAAACCAAGAAAACTCTAGATCTCTGTAGCTGAGGACGGTCTGGGCCAACTCTGCACTGCTTCAATCTTCTTCGTATCTACCTGGATCCCCTCACTCGATACTATATGACCCAAGAATGCCACTGAGTCTAGCCAAAACTCACACTTTGAAAATTTTGCATATAACTTCTTTTCTCTCAAGGTCTAAAGCGCAGTCCTCAGGTGTTGCTCATGATCCTTCCGAGTTCGAGAGTACACAAAAATGTCGTCAATAAACACAATGATGAATGAGTCAAGATAAGGTCGGAACACACTGTGCATCAAGTGTATAAAAGTTGTTGGGGCATTGGTCCGTCCAAAAGACATAACAAGAAACTCATAGTGACCATATGTGGTCCTGAAAGCAGTCTTCGGGATATCTGGCTCCCGAATCTTCAACTGATGATAACCTGAATGCAAGTCAATCTTGGAAAATACTCTGGCACCCTATAAATGATCAAATAAGTCATCCATACGAGGCAATGGATACCTGTTCTTCACTGTGACTTTGTTCAACTGGCGGTTATCAATACACATCCGCATAGAACCATCCTTCTTATTTACAAATAAGACAGGAGCACCCCAAGGTGACACACTGGGTCAGATGAAGCCCTTATCAAGAAACTCCTGCAACTGCTCCTTTAACACCTTCAACTCAGGAGGAGCCATACGGTATGGAGGAATAGAGATGGGTTGAGTGCCCGGCAACAAATCAATGCCAAAATCAATATCGTTGTCGGGCGGCATGCCCGGAAGGTCAGTTGGGAAAACATCTGGAAAGTCCCTCACTACTGGAACCGACTCAACTGTAGGGATATCGATACTGACATCTCTCACAAAAGCTAGATACGCGTCACACCCCTTCTCAACCATTCGTTGAGCTTTAAGAAATAAAATAACTCTGTTGGGAGTATACTCTAAGGTACCTCTCCACTCTAATCGCGGTAAACCTGGCATAGCCAGCGTCACGGTCTTAGCGTGACAATAAGGAATACTATAATGGGGAGACAACCAGTCCATGCCCAAAATAATATCAAAGTCCACCATGCTGAGTAATAATAAATCGGCTCTGGTCTCAAAACCACTAAGAGAAATCAAACACGACCGATACACGCGGTCCACAACAAGAGAATCTCCCACAGAAGTAGACACATAAATAGGGGAACTCAAAGAATCCCTAGATACGCCCAAATACGGAGCAAAATAAGAGGACGCATAAGAATACGTAGAGCTTGGGTCAAATAATACCGACGCATCTCTATGACAGATCGGGACAATACCTGTTATGACAGAATCAAAAGTGACTGCCTCTGTACGAATAGAAATGGCATAATATCTAGCCTGACCTCCCCCTCTAAGGTGACCTCTACCTCTGCGACCTCCACCTTGGGCTGGCTGAGCAGGTGGGGTTGAAGCTGGTGCTGTAATCATAGCCTGAGAACCCGATGGAGCACGTTGTGGATGAGAAGTCTGTGGAGGTGCACCCCTCCTAAATCTGGGGCAATACCTCATCATATGGCGAGTGTCGCCACACTTACAATAAGCTCTAGGAGGGCGTGGCTGCTGTGGCTGGCTCGGGCCAGATCTTCTGGACTGGCCGCTAGGAACACCCAGTGCAGGAGGCACACTAGATACTGGCGGTGCATAATAAGGCTCCTGGGTCCTAGAAGGGGTTGGGACACCACTGGCGGCTGGAAGAGCTGAATGAACGGGGTGACTCACATAACCCCTACCATGAGGAGCTGCTGAGGCACGAGCACCAGAATAATAACCAGTCTCTCGAGACCTCTTGGCCTATCTCTCCTCTCTATCCCAGGCAAGCATGTCCTCCAATCTCCTGGCGATACTCATAACCTGCTGATAAGAAATATCCATCTCCAACTCCCTGGTCATATTATTCCGGATGGTGGGTGGAGTCAATAAACCGTCGAACCCTCTCTCGAACTGTGGCAACCAAGGCCTGTGCATGTCGGGCCAAATCGCTGAAACGGACTGCATACTCTGACACAGTCATAGCACCCTGGCGCAACTGCTCAAACTCCGCGCGCCATGAGTCCCTGAGCCTCTGAGGGACATACTCTCTCAAAAACATGTTTGAGAACTGAGTCCATGTAAGTGAAGCTGCCTCAACCGGACTACTCAACTCATAAGCACACCACCACTGATAGGCTGCTCCTCTAAGCTGGAATGTAGTAAAAGAAACCCCGCTCGTCTATGCTACGCCCATAGTACGGAGAATACGATGACACTCCTCCAGAGAATCCTGAGCATCATCTGTAGCCAATCCGCTGAAGGTAGGTGGGTGGTACTTCTTGTACCTCTCAAGTCTAAGCTGCTCTACCTCAGAAGCAGCTGCCCTAACCTCGGGCTGAGCTGGAGCTACCAGCTACATTGGTACAACCTCTGGAACCTGGTCTACCTGAACCCACTGCTCTGGAGTACCGGCGACGAGAGTCTGTGCTCCTCCCCCGGCCTGAGATGTGGCAGGAGCAAGTGGAATCAATCCATCCTGAGCTAAGGTATTGAACATGCTTAAAAACTAGGCTAGAGTCTTCTGGAGGGTTGGTGCAGAAACAGGTACCGCAGGTGCCTGCCCTCCAGCTGGAGCTACTGGGGGCTCCTCTGTAGCAGCTCGTGCGGGTGCTCTGGCACATCAGATCCGCTTGTACGTGTCCTCACCATCTGTGAGAGAATAGAATACAGAAGCTTAGAATTTTTGAAGTCAATAATTTTCGCACGACAAGGAATCAAAGTAGAGAAATTTTCCTAACAGTTTCATAGCCTCCCGAAGATAAGTACAGACGTCTCCGTACCGATCCGCGAGACTCTAATAAACTGACTTGTGACTCATGAAACCTATAAAACTAGAACTCTGATACCAACTTGTCACAACCCAATTTCTCCTTCGTATGACGTCGTGACGGCACCTAGTCTCTACGACTAGGTAAGCCTAACATTTGCGGAATAATGAAATGAAAACATAAATTTAACAAATAACTGTTCAAAATACACAGTAACCCAGAACATCGTGAATCATAAACTACAGAAGAAAATAATCTAGTGTCTCTACACATCAGAGTCTAACAAGGAAAAATACATAAGATAATAGACATGAGAAAGAGTATAAGGGAACTCCGAGGTTTGCGGACACGACAGATATACCTTGAAGTCTCCAAAGTTGTCCCGGCTCACTGATAGCGCAGCTGATAAGGAGCACATGGATCTGCACACGAAAAACATGTGCAGAAGAGTAGCATGAGTACACCACAATCGGTACCCACTAAGTTCCAAGCCTAACCTCTGTAGAGTAGTGACGAGGTCAGGTCTGGGGCCCTACTTGAATATGATAATAAAGCAAGCCAAGAATGAAATATCGCAGTAAAATAAAGACTGAAATTTAAAAAGAAAGAATTCATAGAAGGTAACAACTCAATACACAAAAATACAACAGGAGATCTCCCGAGATACCGTCTCGTAATCCCAATGTAACTATGCAAGACATGAGGATCTCTCGGAATACCATTCCGTAGTCCCGAAGTAAATATGCAGTACAGGGGGATCTCCTGGAATACCGTTCCGTAGTCCCAAAGTAAATATACAGTACAGGGGGATCTCCCGAAATACCATTCCATAGTCCCAAAGTAAATATGAAGGGAGAACTCCCGAGGAACCGCCTCGTAGTCTCAAAAGTAAATACACCGATGAAACGACAAATACAACAGTTAATAGTAAGATTTCTATGACTATACTGATAAAGAACAAGGAAAAAGGCAGGAAAATTAACTAGGCATGCTTCACAGAGTTCAAGTAAGCAGTTAAAGTATGTAGACATGCAATATTAGACTAAACAGGTTAGCTACACATATTGGAATAACTCAATTATGAATGAAAACAGATTAATACTCAATAAAATGGTATAACTCAAAATAAAATGAAAACAAGTTGCTGCTAAGTAAAAATCGGGTTTTACAACAACTAGCCCGTATACATACTCGTCACCTCACGTACACAGCGCTCACATATCACAATAGTTCCAAATCCTAAGGGAATTTCCCCCACACAAAGTTAGGCAAGCCACTTACCTCGAGTCAAGCTCAATCAATCCGTAAGAATGCCCTTTCCTCGATTATCCGACTCCGAATGGCCCAAATCTAGCCAAACACAATTGCATATCATGAATACAACCATAATAGACTCATCTAATTAATAAAATCAATATTTTAACAAAATTTCCGAAATCCGTCCTAAAAAGTCGTCCCAGGCCCACGTCTCGGAATCGGGTAAAAGTCACAAAATTTGAAAGCTCATTCACTCACGAGTCTAACCATACCAAAATTACTAAATCTGACACCAAATGGTCCGTCAAATCCACAAATCGAACTTTCTGAATCCCTAGTCCCAAACTCCCAAATTCCACCTTAAACACACACTAACTAGGTGGAAAAATAAATGGGGAAGCAAGATTATTGATTAAAAAATAAGCACAAGGGACTTACCTCAAGAAATCTCTCAAAAATGCTCTCAAAATTCACCCTAATCCGAGTTTGCAAAGTCCAAAATGACAAAAATCACGAAACCCTTCGGTTTTAAACACTGTCCAGTCATTTCCGCACCTGCGGAGCCTGGGCTCACACCTGCGTGTGCGCTTGTGCAAAAAATGAGCGCTTATGCGCAAACCACTTACCCCTTCTGCCTCCGCACCTGCGATGAAAAGGGTCGCACCTGCGATGAAAAGGGTCGCACCTGCGCCTGCGGAAATCTCGCCCGCTTCTGCGGTCTAACTTCGCACCTGCGGACAGCCTTGCGCATTTGCGGGCATTGCAGATGCGGCCTTTTCCACGCACCTGTGACCCCTGACCGATCCACCGAACTCCCCTTCTGCGCCAATTTGCTCGCACCTGCAAGCAGCCTTGCGCAGATGCGATTACAGCAGAACTAACCGAGCACCAGAAAATCTTCCAAGTCCAAAAATAATCTGATAACCCTCCGAAACTCACCCGAGGCCCTCGGGACCTCAACCAAACATACCAACAAGTCCTAAAATACCATACGAACTTAGTCGAATCCTCAAACCATATCAAATAACGCTAAAATCATAAATCATCCTCTGATTCAAACTTAAAGAACTTGAAACTTCCAAATTCGACAGCCGATGCCGAAACCAACAAAACCACATCTGATTGACCCTAAAATTTGCACACAAGTCATATTCAAAATTATGGACCTACTTCAACTTCTGGAATCAGAATCCGACCCCGATATCTAAATTTTCACTACCGGTCCAAATCTCCAAAAATTTGACTTTCGTCATTTCAAGCCTAAATAAGCTACGGACCTCCAAAGCACAATCTGGACACGCTCCTAAGTCCAAAATCACCCAACGGAGCTAACGGAACCGACGACACTCCATTCCGGAGTCGTCTTCACACAGTTCCGACTACGGTCAAAAATCCTAAAATTTAAGCTCCCGTTTTAGGGACTAAGTGTCCCAAAACACTCCTAAACCAAAAATAAAACCTCCCGGCAAGTCACATAAGCAGAAAAAGGTACGGGAGAAACAGTAAATAGGGGATCGGGACTATTACTCTCAAAATGACCGGCCGGGACATTACAATTACTCAGGTTAAGCTCAAGTTATGCAGTATCTTTTCTTTTTAAAGTTTCTGATCTGGATGGAGCAAAATGTTTGGGTTACTAGCCCCTATTGTACAAAGGGAGGAATATTTTGACTTCTGCTTGGTGCTTGGTTACTCGCCGTCGATGAGTAACAATGTCATTTTTCCTTTATTAGTTAACTTCAGTTCTAAAACTTATTAAAATTAAAAGTATGATTAAAGTATTAGCACCATGCTACATAGAGCCTCTTTGTCATGGCTATTTCTTACACATACCACTTTCAAAGCTAGCTTTCAAATGACTCATGATAATGAAAAGCTTGTGTTAATATTTTAACTACACCAAGATGTCCTGTAGTTGACCATAGATGAATAGCACAGTCCAGATTTGTCAATTAGAATGTATCAAGAATTGTAACTGCATAATTGTGTTTAAGTTTTCGGAAGAGAGATGGCTGCATAGCTCTAATTAAGGTAGGAGAAGAAGATTTGCTTGTTTATGTATACACCAACAGTGTGCATCACAAACTTTCTTAGTTATGTTTAACTGATATTGTATGCATAAATTCTCTCCTTTTTCCCTCTGTTTCTTTTCCGATGATATTGTCACTTGATTGTTGATTTGGAGTGTAATGGGTCCAAAATGAGTAAAATGGATCGTAAGTGATTTATAAAGCAAGCTCCAACTAACCTTGAATTGAGGATTATTATATTTCATCTGACATAGTTATTTTATAATTTCAGTCATACAGTCTAATGTTCGATAATTTAGCGGGTGGAAGATTTTAATATGACAAAGAGTTGCACAAATTATTTGAAGATTGTAATTCATTAGGAATAGTTATATAATTACGTTAGCTATTTAGTTCAAACAATATAAGTTTATCTTTTAAGTTACTGTGATATTAATATTTTGGATTAGTATTTCCTTTTGTTTGTTAAGATTTAATGAGATATATTATGATTTTATAAATTAATATTGATATGTTTTGTTATTTGAATTATCTTTTGATAGAATGTAGTAGTTATTATTAATGGTGTCTAAACTATTACCGTTATCGCTTGTGATTTCTAGTGCCAATTCAACATGATATACCAACTATAAAAATGGATTATAAAGGGCAAATTAAGACGCTTATACAGGGATATTGTAGCCATTATATTGCTGTTAAAAATGACTTTTAGCGGTAATTTAATTGAATTTACTAGATATTAAAATGGATGTTAAATTGGCATACAAATATATTTTAGAAGAGATATTGTTGCCACTCTAATTGCCACAAAACAATTACCGCTAAAGGTATGGACTTTTAGAGACAATTATTTTGAATTTAGAGGCTATACAAATGGTCGCTAAAAGCGCATTATTAGCCGTTTTAGAGTGGGTTTAGTAGCCAAAATAATTGCAGCCAATATTGGCCGCTAAAGCAAATGAGTTGTAGCGGCAATAAGTTATACCTTTTACCAGCTTTTGTGAAAAATACCGCTAAAGCCTTTGCCGACCCTGGTATCAGCGGCTAAAGACCAATTGCCGGTAAATAATATAGCGGCTATTGGTATTGCCGCCAATGCTATTTTTTATCACTGCTAAAGTCCCTTTTTGTTGTAGTGGGGCCCAGGGGTAAATTTTAGGGATCTTGAATTTAGGGTTGGGTAATTGCTTTAATAGCGGGGGTATGAACTTTTGAGCGTAAATTGATTAGTTTATATAATGTTTGACTAGTTTCGAGTCGTTTGGCACCAAGTTTGGAGGTTTAAGCACGTTCTTGAATCGGGAAGTGGACTTTGAGA